>NC_092687.1:41518090-41870590 GCF_964275005.1 Diadema setosum | reverse complement strand
TTGCTTATTGCAATATTGCTTATTGCTAACTGAAGATCAACGCCAAATATTTTGATCTTGCTATTATCCAAGTGTACGCCCCTACGTCTTCACATAGTAATAAGGAATTCGAAGTTTTCTATGAACAAATACAAAAGGACGTCAAACAGACTAATTTGACAGACGTTGTCATAGTTATGGGAGACTTCAATGCCAAAGACGGTTCCGATGGTGAAAACGTAGGTGGCAGATTCCATTTTGGAGATTGTAACGAACGGGGAGAGAAGCTGATTGACTTCTGCAAAGAGAATCAATTGTGATAAATACATTTTACGAACATCCTATGAGAAGACAGTATACATGGAAGAGCCCAGGGGACATGTACAGGAATCAAATTGACTTCCTTCTCATTAGGGAACGTTTTAGAAATAGCGTAAAGCAGGCCAGATCGTACCCAGGTGCTGATATAGACTCAGATCATAATCCAGTGCTTGTGAAAATGAGTGTCAAACTGAAGAAGACTAAGAGAACATCCAAAGGTCCAAACCTGGGAATCGAAGTAAATGCACTGAAAACAGATATTTCCCATGAATATATTGTAGTATTTCGCAATCGTTATGAAAGCCTAAATGTAGAAATTGAGGATCAGTCAAATAATGTAGAAGAATCTGTGGGAAAAAATGGAACAACTTCAGACTCGGCTTACAGTCTGCCAACGAAATTCTACCAAAGAAAAAGAGACAGGCAAAACAGCCATGATGGATGACGGATACTTCAGATGATGTCTAAGAGACGGAAGCAGAACAAGAGTTCAGTAAAATATAAGAATCTGAATGATGAGATTGATAAGCAGTGCAGATTAGCAAAAGAAGAATGGCTCGATGATAATGCGAGGGGATCGAAGAGCTTGACAAACAACACAGAACTTTTCAACTACACAAAGAGACCAAGAATCTGTGTGGCATCTAGCAATGTTCAGCAAAGAGTGGCTGTATTTAAGGGAAGGATGGCATAATCATCTTTCATAAAGATAAAATTCTTGATGGATGGGTGGAATATGTTGGAGACTTGTTTGCTGATGATCGTCCGCCAAAACCAGAGGTAACTGAATATGAAGGCCCCGCCATTCTAGAATCACAGGTTATAAATGCTTTGAAAGAGATGAGAAACAACAAGGCAGCAGAATAAGATTTGGTGTTGCTCAGTTGACTCGGGTATTAAACAGTATGTATGAAACAAGATTGGTATCTTCCATCAGGCGTGCTTGAATCTGTGTTCATAAAACTGCCCAAAAAGAAAAAAAAACAAAGGTAATGGAATGTGGTGACTTCATGATTCATATAATGAAGATCCTACAGTATTCAAGATCATTCTGAGCATGAATCAGTTTCTGCTCAGTGAGAACTCTGGAGAAACCCAATTTGGCTTCAAGTCGGGGTCTTGGACACGCGATGCCGTATTTACTATGCGCATCATAACGGAGAAGTGCTTGGACAAGGGAAAAGCCCTCTATGTATGTTTCATGGATTATGCTAAGGCATTTGATAGAGTCCAGCCTGTGTCCAGAGAGTTTTCGAGTGTCTCCGCAATACCGGGACGGACAGTAAGGATCTGAGAGTGACTGCAAACCTGTACTGGAACCAAAGGGCATGCGTCAGGATTGCCGATGAATTTTCCAATTATGCAGAAATCAAACGAGGTGTTCGTCAGAGATGCATCATGTCACCTAGTTTGTTTAATTTATAGACAAAGTGCATTTTAAAAGCATTGAAGGCATGCCTGGCATTAACGTTAGTGGAGAAATGATAAATAATCCGAGACATGTGGAAGACACTGTGCTGATAGGTGGTAATGAGCAAGACCTGCGAACATTTTGTTGATGGCATTTACCGCCAAAGTAAGGCATTTGGGTTGGACATGAATGTGAAAAAGACCAAAACGATGGTAATATATCGAAAGGTGGAAATACCAAGTGCAAACATCTCCAACACTTTCCTGGAACAAGACAGTGAATTCACAGAATTAAGACAAAATGTTTATGAAGATAGGAAGAATGGTGGAGAAATTAGGAGAAGTATGGGAATGGCCAAAACGAAGTTTACCAAAAATTAGTTAAGTGTTGACATCAAGGAAGATACTGCAAGCAAGCTCAGACTAGTAAAATATTAACTGCGTTCAACTCTCCTTTACTGTTGTCAAACGTGGACATTGTATTTGGTTGATATGAAAAAGCTGGCTTCATTTGAATTGTGGATATTCAGATGTCTGGGCCGTATATCATGGTCAGACAGGAAAACAAATCAGTATGTTCTAGATCATCTGAATGCCACACAAACCTTGATGAACGACATTAGATTAAGAAAACTCAAATATTTTGGCCATGTTAAAAGGCATCAGAACAGCCATAAAAAGTGTACTAGAAGGGATTGTAGAAGACAGGAGATGCAGAGGACGCCAGCGCAGTGTGTGACGTAACAACATAAAATGAGTGGACAGAAAAGAGTGTGACCGCATGTAGTAAGGCGGCAATGAACAAAACAGAGTGGAGGTCCATAGTCGCCAACCCTCGGACTGAAGACGGCACTTAAGAAGATACGTATTATGAGTGGAAATCACTGCTCTCTATGGAAGAGCCAAATAGCTTTTCTCCAGAGAGTGGTGGAGAGGAGAAAAATTATCTTTGGGAGGAGCAAGATCATCGGTGAAAAGTAGCTACTTGGCGGAGGTCTGCGCTCTGAGAGTGATTTGAAAGTAGTTGTTCTCCAGTGGTTTACATCCTGTTTTTTGTTCCATTCATCGCACAGCCAGCACGGTTTGGTAAAGATTAAGCCCTTGAATAGACAGATAGACCCTGTACTTCAGAGCTTCCTTTCTCTGTTCACACTTTTGCAGAGTGTGGCTGTGCTTTCTATTATTTAGATACCTTAGGAGATTCCATTTCAATTGAGCTATGCATCATTATAAAGCTTATAGTCTGCTCTTTCAGAATCTGTCCTTCATGAAAAATCCATGTCCGGCGATTTTTTGTTGGATATATGACGCAGGGTCAAAAATGGTCCGCGTCATTCATACTTACATAATCTCGAATTGTCGCAGTACAAACAATGTGCCGGGGGGGGGGGGGGATGGGGTTCCATGAAGAACACAGTTTTATCGGGAAATTATTGTTCATCTGTAGAAATGTCCTGCCCGATAGGGTGACGAAGTGCCGTATACTCGTGGATGTGAGTTCTGGTCTGCCATGCCTGATAGGCGTTTGCGTTGTCTATCAGTGTATTGTTTCGTGCTCCTCGGTATTTGAAAGTATCTGTCACTGACCGCATGCTTGCCAACATTATGTATCTATAAATTGCATACATTTTTGTTTTGTTCAGGTCACAACTGTGCTGCAACATTTGAAATCCAAACATATGTTAAACTGGACTGCTGAATATTTGAAGAGTTGGGAGGAAAACGCTGTTGACAAAAGAGAAATACTCCAGAACATTCAGGGTTATCTACGAAGAAGTACTGAAAGGGAACACGACAATGTCGTCCACATCAAAACAGAGCGTGAACTTTTAATGGTAAGTGAGCTCTTTCATTGATGATACCTTGATTTGTTGGTGCAGCTATAAACGATAAAAGATCCCGCTTCATTCATTCATCGCAAAGAGCAGGGTGTTTAACCCGTTGAAGTGGTCCCAACTCGCATCCAACTGTACCCCATGGAAGACCAGCTGAGCTATCCAGCCCTCTTTCAGATGGACATGAACAAACAGACACACAAACAAACAAACGATGCAAAGAACTCTATAAAATTACCCAATTTTACCATCAAATAGAAAATGTAAAAAATAACATAAGTAAAGATGTATTTCTTAATACTAAGAACATTCTAGCTTATATAAGTGTACACACGTATATATATATGAATTCCTAAGTCAACTTCGTTCACTTATCTTTAACTTGTTGTATCATCTAATATACTTAATTTCATAAACATCAAGATTTCGTTTTAGATCAAGAATAAAAAGTGGAATGCCAAATTTCTGCATTACAAAATTTTAGCTTTAGGAACAGATTAGGAATCTATCTTGTTCCTTATTCATCCATACAATTTGGAATTCATAACCGTGTATAATAACCACAGAGTGCATAATTTCAAAAGGAACCTAGTTACAACCTACAACTATTATCATAATCCGTGTCTATTACAGCTTTTCCTAATATTATTATTTAATCATGGCGGTTTTCGTATCGGACTCAGTCACGTCATTTTCATTGCTGCACTCGGACGTACTTGCTGACTAAATCTTAGTTAATGTAGGTCAAGTTTTGACGGAGAAAATGATTGATACCATACCTAACATGACTTCCAAAAACAAGATCTATGTTTGACTCGAAGTAAATATTCCTTACGGTAATGACAATAATCCACATAAAAAAAGTAATCATACTAATGATTATTGTTCACATGAAATAGTTTTCCGTAACCTCTTCCTTTTTTAGACTGGGACATACTAAGCGTTGTATTTTTGAACAAAAACAGATCAAGAGTCAGCTGGCGCTTTTCACTGAGGATACCATCAAATCACAGGAAGAACAGGGTAGACCGGTCAATGACGCGCTCTTTGCCCTCTTCTGCACTGCCTCTTTGGCTGGGATGGCTACGTATGAATACCGGAAGAATGCACCGTCACACTTAAACAGCAAGAACTGCATCAAGACTCTCATATGCCTGAGAATGCGCTTCTGTTTGTAAGAATGATAATATAATTGTTTCTTGCATTGCTTCATATTCAACTGGTTTTGACAAAGGCAAAAGTGGTTTGTAAATAAAAAATGACTCAACATCACAAAACCAGCAAAACATGGCACACATTGATGTTCTGTGAGAGCCCAAGATACATGAACATGAATGGGTCACCCTAGCCTATCTTAACTTGTTTTCTTGCTTTTGAAAGAGCAAGTCTTCTGCCTCATTGTGCTAAGGTATGGGATCATAAATCCCCCCCCCAAAAAAAAAAAAAACAACAACAACAACAACAACAAAAACAAAACAGGAAATTATTGTGGTTTGTGCATTTTTTTTGTTTTTTGTTTTGTTTTGTTTTTGTTTTTTGTATTACAGTGTTATTAGTGGGTCTCGTAAAGACCCCTTTTACATTTCTTAAAAAACCCTGTACACAAGCTTCACTTTCAATGCTATCAACTTTAGAAAAAACGATGCTACTGCTTTGGAAATGGCATTAACCATGATCAAAATGTCCCATATAGCATGCTATTTGTGTGTGTGTGTGTGTGTGGTGTGTGTGTGAGTGAGTTTTGTAATGTGTTTTTAGGTGCATTTTGATGGGAAGATTAGGGTAAGTTTATGAAAACCTTCGTGGGTAGAATGTGCATGTATGTCTGATTTAGCGTGCAGATAATCAAGGGGGAACAGATTGTCGTCCGAACAAATGTCATAGAATCGCGTTACTGTGATTATTTGCATCATCACGTCTACTTGTATTAACAGCTTTTATACTTCGAATTCTGTGATATTGTCATTCGACAGGTCAGCGAAAATTCTCAGGTCGCGGGAAGCTACCGTTCATTAGTGCTGGAATATTTCTTTGGCCGCTTGCTCTGGGCTGAACTCCAACAATATCGAGATGAAGATTTATTCCAAATAAACAAGGACATTTCGGAGCGAATGCTGGTATACATGGCATTCCTGAATGATAACATCAATCGAACCGGGGAAACTGCGGTAAATAATCATTACTTTAGAATTCGACCGAGGGGATGTTCTGCAAAGGATCTTTGATGTTGATGTTGATTATGATATATCTGCCGCTGCTGTTGCTGCTATTGTTGTTCCTGTTATATGAACGCACAATTGTTCACTTAAAGTTTTTTGTTTGTTTGTTTGTGTGTTTTGTTTTTAGTATTCAAAATATGCCAATAATCCTACCGCCGTTTCCTTGTTATTTCGTTGGGCTGGGACCGCTTTCTGAATGAAATTTGCAACGCATTATTTTGGTCTTCTGATAGGCTTTATCTTTTTCGACAATTATGCCCAACACTGTCTTAAAAATGAAAAATACAAAATTGGCGTTAATTGTGAAGATGTTAAAAAAAATCATAAAGGCCTTTAAACAATTATTATAGCATTACTCCACTTGAAGTTGTAGATATATGAGAAACAACAACAACAACATGTTAACACAGATAGATCTGGAAATAAGTATGATAGCCAAATTAGTTTTCCGAATACAGTGTATCAATATAAGATAACATTCAATATGTATTATGGCACCAATAAAGTCGATATCTACCAATTAGGTAAGAAAACCAGTTACCAGTGTATTGAGAAAGTAAAGTGCCTCTGATACAAATCAGTGTGGTACACGGCATATCTCTTTCTTTCTACCACTGCAGAATACCCCGTTGGTGCAGCATGACCTGTGTCTCCTCCTGGAAGGAGGATGTATGAGAACCTGACATCGTCAGTAGCAGATGGCAGCGACCTTAAAGCACTAAATACAATTACTGGATTAAATTGATAGCTCGCATGCATGGCGATATCAACAAGGAAATTTTGATGTATAATATCTTGACGACATTGTTTTTGCACGCACTGAAGCAAAACAAAGCAACATGTGTGATAGCCAGTGAAACGGACTGAGGATGAAGTAACATGTGTCCTTTCTAGATTAAATTATTACTCTTAAAAGTAGGTTTTTCAGAGATGTATACAAATCTATTGATTTCCAGTAAAACTGGCAACGTTAAAACCGTATCCCTTAATTACGTTCTTTTGAATAACGCAGGAAACCAATTCCTTTTCCCCTGATTCGTTGTTGTTGATGGTGTTTTTTTTTTTTTTTTTTTTTTGTTGTTGTTTTTTTTTTTTAGGGGGGCCTTAGGAACTATTTTCTTTTATTCATCAATACATTTTACGGCAGTGAAGGCCCACGGTTTTATATCATGGTGTATTATACAAATAGTGAAGGTCACGAGTGCTATGGTACAAGATTTCATGCGATGTAAATGAGAGTCGCTTTTTTTTTCAACGAGGCGAAGCCGAGTTGTATCGTGGGCCTCGGCTTTCACCCCGTCTGAAATCTTGTTCCATTTCACCATATGAAGACCAATCAATACACTCTTTGTTTTATACAACACATCAGACCTCGCTTATTATTAATCATAAATACAAAATGTATACATAAAAAAATATATTTCAGAGGCGATTATTTTTCACAGTAACAGTCGTATTACGTAACAATGGTCAGTTGTTTACAGTAGAATGATTAACAAAATACGCATGTGAAGAAAATACTGATATACATGCTAATCAATATTAGATAATTGGGGGTTATTGTTCATTCATTCATTCATGCATTTATCTTTCATTTCCAACAAAAACATATAAATGTATTGCAGAAATTGAATACAAGTACATAATTTTACCATAATACAAAATAAAGGATAAGTTTACAGTCTACACATATCCATGTGTAGTCAACCATGTTCTCATAAGATGACTTGCACCTGTGTCACATGTTGGTTAAATATATGTATATATATATATATATATATATATATATATATATATATCCCTAGTTGGCACCTTAGGGAGACATATTGGGGGAAGTGTCTTCATTAGGGAGACAACTGGTCATTAAGGAGACAATTTTCGTGTCTCCATTGCGTAAACTGCCATTGAACATGTAATAATAAATTTGCATATAAAACAAATGGAAATGTCTTCCAAATGACCCATCTAGGAGAGTATATATATATATATATAATTATATATCTACATATATATATATATATATATATATATGAAGAGTTTGTTTGCAAAAACAGATAAGTCCATATTTGCCAAATGGAGATATTTGCGATTAAAGGTCAAGAAAAATAAAGAAAATAATAAGAAATTTTTGCTTCTTTTGACCATAACTTTAAAAAATATGTCTTTATATGTAGTGACCAATATATCATTTAAAAGGTATTATTTTGTACTTTATGACAGAGATCGTACTTCAAAATCTTCAAAAATGGACTTATCGGTTTTTGCAAACAAACCCTTCATATGTGTATATATATATATATATATATATATATATATATATTCTAATTTATGGAGTCGATCTTTGTTTAGCTCATGGTGACAATCATCCTTTCGGGATCCGAAGGTTTTTTTTTTTTTTTTCTTATGGTCTGTAAAAACCGCGATTTTACTTTTTCTTCCGCATAATTATTTCATATATATAGGTTATACAAGGAATAGCAAACATTTCTTAGATTAAAGCGTAAGAGGATAATAAAGTAAGGTAAAGTAATTTATTTTGTATTTGTTAATGTTGCTTATTTTAAAGATCTGTGCCATTATATGTCATCATTTGTTTGCATCACTTTTTCTTCCTTCATTCTTTCCGTGCATTGTTTTAGTAAGATGCCTGTGTGTTTTTGTTTGTTCCCTCATGTTTTAAACAAAGTTAACAGAAGGTGATTCAAACAACAACTACATACAAATCAATTGCAATACCTGTAAAACAGAGTATACGGAAGAAATATTTTGAAAATTGATCCCAAATCATACTGTTGTTTTATGTCATTGTATGATATTTCACAAAGGGTAACATTAACGTTCCTTAAAAATGCATTAATGTGACGATTTTCAAGATCTTGATCTTCGGGAGAATAGGGCTAAAAGAAACATATGAAGCCGATGGTGAATACGTGGTATAAGTGAAAAATTAGGGTTAAGAGACAGCCTGGCAATAGAAGAAAGTCAAATCATCTGAAATGAATCCTTGTTTCTAATGTTTTTATGCCCTTTTTCAAGTCCCATATAACAGAGGAATATATGTCAACATATTTAGCATAACATTCAATGGTGCAGACGGCTTTTAGTATACTGTATTACACTGTCGGGAGTTCAGAATGCATACAATATGAGAATAGCATTAACCGGTGCATAAGACTTACCATATTTTTACCAGATTTTCTTTATGTATCTCTTTACCTGGGGCCATCTTCCTCGTCAAGCTTAGCTTATGGTGATGGTCCCCTGCATTTCATTTTTATCATTTCCTATTTCTTCCTTTCATATATGATATTCGTTCTTGAAAAAAAAAAGAAAATGTATGTATGATCCAAACGTTACGAATATTAGCTCTGTAAATGACTATGTAGGTATTTTGTTGATTTGTTGATTTGTATTGATTTTGAAATGCAGAAATAAAAACTGAACTGAACTGAACTGAACATATCACAAAGTAATTAGAAGACGATCGTAAAGATAGTGATTGTAACTTAGTTGGACATTGATAGAATATTCATTCGAAATATGTGATTTCATTACGATAATAATTAACCTACACTTTTCTGAGATAATGGAACAATTAAAGAAATTATTCAGTCGCTTCTGCATAACAGAATTCCCTGAAGTTAACAAATCGATTCAGTGTGTCAGATAGGCTTACTTTATATTCCGTTTCATATTTCCATATTTTCGCTATGAAATTTCCCCCTGGTGTGATACTTACACTGTAGGCTTATCCTTTTTACGTAAAAGGTGTATCATTGCTGGATAAAAAAAACAACAACAACAACAACGGACAAAAACATCTTCTCATAATATGGAAATTCATGATGTTGATGTTTCATGACAGCTTGAAGATTAATCAATCGAATTGTTTGCATTCAGAACAATTTATATAGACCAATAAACTTACAACCCCCCCCCCCCCCGAAAAACAAAAACACACACAAAAAAAAAAGTTTTCAGTTCAGTGAATTCTACTTGCCTCTGTTCAGGTTCATTTGTTTGCTTGTATATCTTCTTGTCAGTATGATACAATGATGATTTCAGTGTACACTGTGCCCTACTGGCGGTCCTCTAAAGCTCGCCAAAGTTTGCTGGGTTCTTTTTGACCAAAAAACAAACAAACAAACAAACAACAAACTAACAAACAAAAAAACGTGAAATTATGTGTAATGTACACTACTGTATACCCCTAACTCCCTATGTCTAGTCATGAAAAAGGTGAATATGATTCGACAAACGCTGTTAAATAAATTGTTAGTTGTGTGTTCTCTTAATACACCTGTATACTTGCTTGAGTGTGTGCAGAATTGTTTTGCTAACATTGCAAGAATATGCACACACTACGCCGTAGGAAGGACTGTATTTGTCAGTAACATGGCTAGTGCACATTAACCAAAGCGCCCTGCTGAACAACTGTGCCTTCGTTAGCATATGAAAAGGAAAAATAAATAAATGCGTGCATTCAAGTTTATATCATTTGATTTCAAGAGAAGGATCAAAGGTTGTCACGAAATAACGTGCAATGTCTGCGCCTCCTTATTGTTTGTGATTCATTGACATGTCTACCAGTTGTATGTTTCATGCTGCATGGGCTAAAGGGCGTGTAATCTCCAACGGGCACATTAGTCGTCGAGGTACCGAGTGCAACGATAGAGGGAAGATGAGAGACTTCAGTTTAATGGATTATGCTTTACATGAGTTTAAGTTCAATATCTTGGCCATGTCTTCGATGAGGTAATGTAACCAATTCCATTGTATCATCAAAAACTGATTGCATCTTTCTTGGTTAAACTTAATCCACAAGTCATGAAGTTATGGCGTAATGTGACATTGCGGTATCAAGGTCTTTCGTGAAAGGCAAGCTTCGCAGTCCAGGAAGTAAAGGCTAGACGGGCTTTTTTTCGGGGAGGGAGCAAAAAAAAAAAAAACGATAAGTCCATCTTTGAAGATTTTGAAGTATGGTCTCTGTCATAAAGTACAACGTAATACCTTTTAAATGATATATTGGTCACTTCATATAAAGGTACATGTTTTGAAGTTATGGTCAAAAGAAGCAAATATTTTCTTATTATTTTCTTTATTTTTCTTGACCTTTAATGGCAAATATCTCCATTTGGCAAATATGGACTTATTTTACGAACAAACTCTTCATATATATACATATATATATATATATATATATATATATAACAGTTTCCATTTAATGAGAAAACATGTAGCTCTTTTCAAAATGAAGGGTTTGTTTGCAAAAACCGATAAGTCCATTTTTGAAGATTTTGAAGTACGGTCTCTATTATAAAGTACAAAATAATACCTTTTAAATGATATATTGGTCTCTACATATAAAGGTATATTTTTTAAGTTATGGTGAAAAGAAGCAAAAATTTTCTTATTATTCTCTTTATTTTTCTTGACCTTTAATCGCAAATATCTCCATTTGACAAATATGGACTTATCGGTTTTTGCAAACAAACTCTTCAAATTTTAGATGTGGTCTAAAAAACACTTATACAGAGGCAGATGGTTTTTGCACATTGTGGTAGACTGGTGGTAACTTTGTGAGAAGACCGAACAAACAGAAGAAGAGTCACAACTATTCTGGATTGAGAGTGTGAATTAATATTATTATTCCTAAGCATAATCTACATGATTTGTGTATATATATATATATATATATATATATATATATACATATAAATATATATATTATGACAACATATGCCAAGAGCCTAATCCATCGACAGTATTCGAGAAAAATTAAACGGAGATAAATATTGTATAAGCTTTGGAATAAATTGCGTATACAAAATATATAAAACAATATGAATTTCCAATATGAAAATCAAGTTGAATAAGACAATCGTTTGGATGATTATCTTTTATTTCATTACTTCATAAGAGGTCTCCTCTCCAAAATGGCAGCCGAATTCGCTCAGTAGCCTTTATTGGAGTTTATGATACAAAATAGGCATGAGCTGCATTACTTTAGCCAAAAGCATTATTTTGTACCATGATTTAAAAAAGCTGCTGTGCTCTAAAATAATTGTCATTTGCTTGAACTTATCAAGCTCCTCCACGTTTTTATTTTGTAAAAACTAAAAAAAAAAAAATGTTTTCGGTGTGTATGTGTGTGGTCGTAAAGTATAATCAATGTTAAGTATCACTCGTATGGTATCACTGAACTTGCTATCAGTTGTATAATAAGCCAGATATTTTTCATTGAAAGTAAAACACATCGTCATTATTATTTGTCTACGTCAGCCATACTCAAACCCAACCTTACAGCATCATCTATATTTTTCCTCACCGTTCAGTGTTCGTTCGTTCGTATGGCAAGACATTTCACTTTAAAAAACGATTTTATGATACCACGAACTTCATTCCATGATATCGAAATTCTTATTTCTGATATCACAAATTCAGTTTGTGATATCAGGAAAACCCAGTACGTACACGATATGTATTAAATATCTCTCAGTGCTTGCTAATAAACACAGAAAAGAAAGTACATTTGATATAACAAGGAGGTCACAAGACTGTCAGCATAAGCATGGCTTGACTAGTCTGATTGGCTGTCATTGGGAATGTAGCTCAGGTTTGCCTCTCACAAAATCACATACACACACACACACACACACACACAAACACACACACAAACAAAAGCATAAGTAACATACATACTTAAGATAAAGTCTAATCCTTTTTTTACTATGATACCAATAAATACCAATTTTCACCCGATAAGTTTGTTGACTGAAAATATGAAGAGTTTGCTTGCAAAAACCGATAACTCCATATTTGCCAAATGGAGATATTTGCGATTAAAGGTCAAGAAAAATAAAGAGAATAATAAGAAAATGTTTGCTTCTTTTGACCACAACTTCTAAAATATACCTTTGTATGTAGTGACCAATATATCATTTAAAAGGTATTATTTTGTACTTTATGACAGAGACCGTACTTCAAAATCTTCAAAAAATGGACTTTTCGGTTTCTGCAAACAAACTCTTCATATGTTTCTTTAAAGTAGCTTTAGAGGAAAACAGTGACATTTATGTTTTCGAGGAGTCTGTAATAAGACATTCCATGTATCTGCTTTATGATGCCGCACTCACCAGTGAGTTATTAGGGATGTTTGATCATGTAACTGAAAATCTGTTCATTATCTTGTACGATTTAAGTGAAATTTTTACTCTAATCGAAACATTCTAAAAGGACTGCGGCAGGTTTTCTTATATGTTTATAAGAATACACAAAAAAATGAAAAGGATGTCAGCAAGTTGCAACGCTTTTAATAACTGAAGTGTATGAATTAAGTAAGCAGAGTGTGGAAATATTCTGATTGCCTCTTCCTTTTAGATATTGTGAAAACAATCAATTGTCCTGCCTCTTATTACAGTCACTCCACACATATCGCGATTTTAATAAAATATGACAATCTGCCGGACGTAGCGTTCATTCTATTCCTTATACAATCATGCCAATTTAACTCATTATTCAAAATTACTCCAAACGTTTTCCATCTACACAAATATTCCATTAATAGTATCTTTGTGTATTGACTATCAACCTGTTAACATTAAAAGCCATGAGAAACGTGCAAGAAAACTTAATGTCTGCATCTTCCGCAAAAAGTATGTCTATGACAGAACTCCAAATCAGGGACATTCCTTTTTAATCTTCTTTCTGAAAAAAACATAGTCACATGTTCAACAAATTTGGCAGAATTCCTGTCAGTGTGCTACAATAATCATGCAAAATTACTTTGTGACCCACCGGCCGTCCTCAAACTCGCTAAAGTTTCCTAGGTTATTTTTGATAAAGAAAACGTAACATTGTGTGTAATGTACACTGATAAATACGACTAATTCGATATATTTCGTCATGACAGAAGTGAATATGATTTTCTATACGCTATTGAATAGATTGTCGGTTGTATGTCCTCTTAACACAACCGAATATCTGTCTGTATGTGTGCTGACATGTTTGCAGACATTGCAAGAATACGCACCCACTAAGCCGTAGGAAGGACTATGCTTGTCAGCTGGCTAAGCACATTTAACAAGCGAACTGCTGAAATGTGACATCGTTCTGCATAATAATGAAAAGAACGGAAAAAATCCCACATTGTTTGCATTCAAGTTTATAATACTTGATCTCAAGAAAAAGGCTCAAGGTTGCCACGATATAATGTGCAATGTCTGCTCCTTCTTATTGTTTGTGATCCAATGACATGTCTATGTTTCATGCTGTTTGAAGTAAAGGGTGTGTGATCTGCAAATGGGGCTAAGTGGTAGTCCAGCTGGTAACCATTCCTGTGGATTTAACCGATTGCATCTTTCTTACGTAAACTCATCCCCCATGTTTCGATATGTTGGCGCACTGTCACATATTGTGGTATAAAGGCCTTTCGTGAAAAACAAGCTTTGTAGTTTATGAAGTGTACTAGACGGGCCTTTTTTTTTTAGGGGGGGGGGGCAATCATAAGGTATATAGCACTTTCCGCGTTACTTTTAGCGGGGTTGAGGGGCTACTCTGAAGGGGCTGCTCTGGTTAATTAAGATCTTACTATTATTATTATCAGTATTACTATAATCCCTATGTTGTGTTGTTGACATTGTTGTTGTTGTCTTCTACATACAGATACATACATCATTACTATGATTAACTAACAAAATATGAATATCTGATTTAGATTTATGGAGGGAATTTACATGGAACCTGTTCTAAGAAAAGAGATTATGTTATAATGGGTTAGATCTCTTTTACCATATGCATACCTATAATATGTACACGTAAACGTATGTATGTTTATGTATATAATATATATATATATATATATATATATATATATATATACACATATACACGTTCGTATATACATGCTATAATTCCTGCTGAAATCGATTGCATGTATTATGTGAGTTGCACTCAGGCACTCTCTATTTTCCCTATATTCCAGCTACAAAATGGATATTGCAATGGTACTGAGGCTGTTATGCTTGTTCTTGGCATTTCGCCCATTCGGTATGTAAAGCTGTTCAAGGTTTTATGTGTGTGTGTGTGTGTGTGTGTGTGTGTGTTTGTGTGTGTGTGTGTGTGGGTTTGTCTTTTTTATCTTTTTTGTGTGTTTTTGTGTTTTAGTGTTTTGAGACTATGTTTGAAAGTGTTTGCAATGATCGAAACTTGAAGATCCCCATGAAACTCTTGCACATAATTTTCCTTCAATACGAATAAAGGTTTTACCAAACACATTCGTATCTATATGAAAAAATGCTTCCATTCACTAAAAGGCAGTTTTGTGTTCCTCTCTTTTTTCTGACACGGCATAATTATGATATTATTGATACCCGTAAGAAAACACAAACGAACAATCTTAAAGGCATAATTTACCATTTGCAGATTAAACAGAAACCCAGCATTGTGCTTTGAAATAGTAATGTTCTAAAATGTGAGTTAGGGATGGAAACAACCACTGTAAAAAAGTTGAATCGATAAAATCGATGTTAAGAACTGTTAAATATACAACATGTGAACAATAGTTATAATAAAGATGTTTCCAAATTAAACGGTTAAAACTTTATGATAGAAAGCTGTGTGGTACAACAGACCTGCACATATGCATTAAATATCATATCTTCATTTTTTGTTTAAAACACTGTTCCCAAAGGTAAACAGGTCCTTTTTAAATGTCCATACATTGTAATGCAAAAGAAAAACGAATAAGAGAGATAGAGATGTGTATTCAACAACTACCTGTTTTATTTTTGTTGGAACCCAAGTGGTGTGAACTACTGTATGTGCGTGTACTGTTTACACATGCATGGCGTATTGCTAAACCTTAAAAGAAATATATGATTTCAGTAAAATAAAAACACACACATTTAAAAGGGATAATGACTATGGGGTTTTTATTTATCTCATTTCGTCTCGCATACCATGCAATATGCATTTACTTAGAATTCTCCTTTCTATAACCACACACACATTATTTTATTTTTTTTTAGATGCTCCTTTGGGCCATATTACTGACATTGAAGACCATTTATTTTATTTGCCAGGAAAATACATATCTAGTTGGGTTATGAGCAATGTAATGCTGCGGTTGTGATCAATGGATATTGATCTGTGGTTATTTATAGAAGCTTATTTATTATCATTTATACAAAAGTCCAATGTGAAATGTCGAGATCTCTCCCCACCGCCATTGGGCTGCACCAAGTGTACATGAAATACGACTTGTGCCAACATATTTTTTGGGTACATGTTTAATATTCTAATTCCAAAAATGATTTTGCCTCGAGAAATTCATACCAACTGCAGGCCTTTTGCATTACGCTTCTCTGTCATCTCAAATCTCTGAGATGCTTGTCCAGAAGCATTAATTTTTAAAAGTCAATAGCTGTTTAATTTTTACCTCCTCTTAATTATGTATACTTTAAAAAAAAAAAAGTATGGTATGGATAACCACACTATCAGGTATGTGTTTCACCTCATTTTCTTTGGAGAAATAAAATACAACAAAAAGGCACTTGGTGTATTAAGGGATTGTATCCACTGTTAATGTTTTCTTTTTCTGGCTATTGTCTCTCCCTCACCCCCCCCCCCCCTCCTTCTCATCCTTTCCCCCAGTCATGGCACCTTCAGAGCAAGTAATATCGGTAACAGCTGGTCAGACGGTGACTTTAAAGTGCAATTTGAAGTATGGCAAACGTCCGGACAGACAATTCTGGCAATACCTTGACAGCTCAGGTCAACCAGTTTCAACGTGTTTTAACGAAACACGTGCTCCTTTGGTGACATTGCTGCCAAGTGAAGGACTAATTAAATATGATGAGCGCATACCTCTTCGAGTCAGAGATCGAGTAGCTACGACAGCCACGTTTGATTTGATAATTCAGAATGTCTCCATCATAGAGGGCGGTTGCTACGGGTGTGGTTTAATATCCCTTGATGGGGAAGAGTTACTTGATGAACCAACCTTACTACTCGTTACTGCTGATACTGACGCGGAAGCCAGAGAGGGTAACCTTTTATTTTTCAAGATTTAAAAGGAAGTGAACAATTTGTAAGTAGAGACATGTGTTAATTATCAAGAACCAACTCAAAGCCAGATGTAGGACTTAAAGGTCATTTTATGGCAACAAAAAATACAACAAAACTTACCCAAATGTACAGTTGATATAAACTGCATATTTCCGAGGTCATTTGTAATTTATTATTGCATTTCCATAATGCAGCAGAAGATATTCACACAGGATAAAACGCATTAATTTTTAGATCAAAAATTTATCCTGTGGTGATATATATATCCTCTGGTCATATACAAGAGCGGCTGGTCATATACAAGATAATATGATAATTTACATTGTATGCACACATCTTCTATTAATTCTGACTCAGCATGTTACCAATCATTATTGTCATATGGATATTGACTTTGAATTGCATTGAATCCCTATACACATACACGCTTGCAAGCACACCTGTAAACACAATCATATATAATTGCGTATACTATATTTATTTCTTTTCCCTAAAAGATCCTGAGATAGGTAGACCATTGACAACACTGTGGGTTACTATTGGAATTATTGTTACAGCCTGCATAACTGGAACTGCTGCTGTGATATTCGTCAAGAGTGAGTTGTAAAACTGAGTTGTATTTTACTTGTTTCCTGGTTATGAATTGAAGTCGTCTTTTAAACGTATAAAAACTATCCTCCTAGATTATGTCAAAATAACAAGTTGTCTTTTGGTGTGTGTGTGCGTGCGTATGTGTGTGAATTGTACCTTGTTTTATAGCATACTCATAAATTATGCATCCACAGAATCTGGTTTACTTGTGAGATTAAATGGTGCATTGAAATGAAAACGTATGCCTTTTGCCAGAAAGGCTTTGCTGTTCAAATAATAATAGTAATAATAATGATACTACTACTACTACTCATAATAATAATAATAATAATAATAATAATAATAATAATAGCAATAGTAATAATGATAATAATAATAATAACAACAATAATAATAATAATAAACGAAAAAGTACTCTTTCAAGTTTAAATGGCCCGGTAGCTCGGGAAGACACAGGTGCTCATATCAAATTGATTTCTTTCGCTGACAAATGTGGGCATTATGAAACGTGTTGGAAGCTTGTTATCGCATTCGTCCACTGAAACTGACATCAATTGGACCTTGATTACATGTACATAGCCATTGATGGTTACAATATTGTAAAAACCATACTGTGTCTTTACGGGATACACACACACACACACACACACACAGATGTGAAACACGTGGTACTTTTTTTTTACGCGGTAAAAATTTTATGTCTTTTCTATAGTTGTTGTTCCCATTTATTATACAGAGCACACCTTTGTGCGAATGAATACTTGAATTCATACTTAGATATTCAAAGCACAACCTTTTTCAGAACTGAACCCAATTTTCCAGATTATGTACCCTACCACCCCCCCCCCCCATGTTTCGGTTAGTTCAAATTATTGCTATTGACTTATAACAATTAAAATGTTTAGGGTGTGCTCTTACAGAATCTACCTTCAAAATATAAATTAAAAAAAAATTCTGGTGATTTTTTTTTCCTTCTGGGTCAACGTGTTGAAATATGTGTTTTGGCATAATGGAACGGGTAGCATAGGAACACACTATTTGCTAGGACAGATAAATGGAAGACATTTTAACAAAAATCAATTTCGCCAAGATATATCGTGTATTTTTTTCCCACAGCATAATATAGTCGTCTCCCACCTTTCATGGCAGCTAAATTCCATGGGCTATGAAAACAGAGGTAGAATGAGTGTTCAACGTTGAAATGTTTCCAGAAAGAGAGGGTGAAAGAGACAGAACGAGGGAGAGAGAACGAAGTGGGGGAGGGAGAGAAAGGAGCGAACCTCTAAACAGATTCAACACAGTCCAACAATAATTATACTGGTTTTATGAACCAGTGAACATATTGGAAAGTGATAAGTCAAGATAACTAAATTGAAGCTTGTTTTTTTACAAATATGAATGGACATTCAATATCATATATCACACATACGTTTATCTATTTATATAAAATTGTTTTCTAAGTTTGGTTTAAGGGCAGTCATGACCTGATTCTAATATTGTACTTAATAATATCTTTTGTAACATGTGTGTTGTAAAATCTACAACAAAACTGATTGAACTGAACTGACAGAAATATCAATAATAATGAAAGTTATTTTTCTTGTTTCCCGTAAGAGGACTGTATTTTCTTTCAAACTTATTTAGTTAAGATTTGCAAAATGTAATAATTCAGACAAGCTAAGCTCAGTCGCATTGGGACGTTTGATAATATTAAGTGTGTTTGCTTGTCTGAAATGATATCAAGCTGCCATAATTCTTTGGGAAAACTGAACATTTACAGTGCTAAGTACAACACGCAGAGTATAGTGCAGCAATGCTGCAAGTATTCAAATACGATTGAGCAGAAAACGATAAATATTTTTCTTTCCACTTGTTTTAATCTGCTGCGATGCTGAATGTTGTGGAGTGCTCTACAACACATACAAACACACAACCACAGTTTAAGCTTCGTAATCATTTTGAATTATTGCAGTCTTTACGGTTAGTTTTCTTTCATTTTGTTTTTATCTGTTGGACCATCAGTTAAAACACAACGGTCACGTCAAAGGTGAGTGTATCCTACTTCTGAATTTTCTCTATTGAGAGTTGCTATTCGTGTTGTTTGCGCTAGGGTTAGGGTTAGCGCTAACCCTAGCGCTAGTCAACTACATCAAGGCACTGTCGATATACGTGTTTTCTGCCTCAAATTTTAGAGTGATATTAGGTTGAACTGATCATTGTCTTGTAATACACTTACATCGTTTGATACAGTTTAGATAGTAACATTGTCTGCTAGAAGGGGATCTATCACAAGTACAGATTATCTAGGAATAATTGTGACTAGCTTCACAAAAAAAAAAAGAGTTGCAAAACATATTTTTGTGGAGGGCAGATTCCGGAAAACCAGACTCTAAGCTTTGAAATGATGTATAACTCAATTCGAATGGACTACACTAACCTATCTAAGAATTGGAAAGAAATCACACACACTGGAAAAGTTTGAACTGAGAAAAGAAGCATGGTCTATTCAAGCGCTTCATCTTTTAATGCCAAGCTGTGGTAGCTGTGCGATGAAAGGGACAAACACAAAATGTAAACCATCGGAGCAACAACAATGATTGATATTGAGCTGACATTGAGCATGCTCTATATACATTAATTTTTCATTATCTGTCCATGAGTAATGCTAACTTTCAACGCAGTAGCATTATCTTTTCAAAAGTTATAAGAGTTAAAAGTGCAGGGTGTGAGAAGGATTTTCAAAAATTAAATATAAAAGGGGCCTATAAGAAATATTTGATCATTCTATTCTCCCAAGAAAAGGGTTGTACGAAAATTGCTGAAAAAAACATACTTTCCAATTCATGTTATGATCCCAAACTAAGGAGTAATGTAGAAAAAGGATAGCTCGTTCAGATAATGTTTGACCCATTCCATTTTTTTTTTTTAGTCGATCCTCACGTGAAATGAAGCGGTGCGACTTTTTGTTGGATTTGTGATGCACGGCTACAATTAGAAATGTGAAAAAAAAAAATGTTTGTAAATCTGCATTGTCTTCTCATCATTAAAGGATGAGAGAGGACAAGAACATGGTGCTAGATCCAGATGATCGCCGGTCCAACGAAGGTGAGATTAAATAAATGAAAGCTGAACGCATGATTTGTTTCTCCTCTCTTACTGTTTTTTTTTTTTCCGAAACGAGTTAAAAAAAATAACGGAAAAAAGAAAAAAAAAAACACATTTATGTCGTTTGCATTAAAAAGTGGTTATATTACGTTGATTAAACAGCAGAAAATATTGTAAGGGGCCTACGTATGATTTATATCTACATAAACATTTTGCATATTACACAGACTGAGTGAGAGAACAGAGAGCATTCAATGGACATAGCTAGTACAATGTGGCTTCTACAATGAAGGATAATAATCATATATGGCAAAGCTATTTTGATTTTTCCCATGGTCTTAACTCCCTGTTTTTTTTTTTTTAATCTCTCCCTTTCTCTTTCGTCACCTCTCTCTCGCGCTATTAGTATATACAGAGAGAGAGAGAGAGAGAGAGAGAGAGAGAGGAAGAAAAAGGATGTAGCGGATGAAGCTCGGTTTTCACTGTTGGTTTATTGATAAAGCTTTTCGTCTGTTCTATAAACTGTTGTCAGAGTGTGAGGCTTCGACAGCCTCATTATGTCTAAGAAAAAAAAACCGGAAGCAAACAAACAAAAACTTAAACAAAACTGACAAAGGGACACTTTTCATTTTGCTTCAGCAATATATAAACTCACACAAACACACACACACACACACATACACACACCATAAACAATCTCGGCGATAGTACGAGATTTCTTACAAAAAACCACGGTCATGGTTTGCCTATGTTGATATATAAAGGCAAGCAAGTTGGCTTGTAAGACTGTATAATGACATACCTCCTTCCATAATAAAGTCATGGGTTACGTCCAAACACCACAATGAGTGTTGTACCTCCCCCCTCCCCCCAAAAAAGAAAAAAAAAAATCAAAAGCGACATATACGACATTAAATATATGTATGGGGAGGAAAAAATTATATCAATGATCAGAGTTTGCCAAAATCTTAATAAGTAATGTTGCATACGGACGATTGATTTGTTGACTTTTCTCAATTTCTCATGAATTCACAATTAATTTAGAACATTTCCCTATTTTGATGATTTTCATACAGCCAGGGAAGAACAGGAAAGCCATAAAGAGGAAGAAAGGTAAATAATTGTACCGTATTTTTCGTTAACAACGTAATAAAATGTAATGTTGAGGATTTTTTTTTTCAACCAGTATTACTTCTATCTGTAAACACAGTCATTGTCTATACCAGCTAAGAGCTTCATTCGTGGCAACTCTTATAAATAACGTTACAAAAGTAAAGTGCTTTCGCTTTAGAATTCAAGTGTATTGAATAAAAAGTGTCAGTCGACAGACCTGCATCATTGCATTACATAATAGAATGGATTTTGTGCATTCATGATGATTTATTCTGCTTTGTTTTCTATCAACTTGCCTTGCTTAGTGTACCAATGATTGACCAGAGCAACGGACAACAAACAATTGACAGAGGCGGTCGTAAGTTTGTTCATGAAATATTCAGACACAGAAAGAAACGGTCATTTTCATAAGAAGAAACCATGCCAACGCATGTATATAATATAAGGTGTAATTTAAGATTCAACTACACAATAAACATGCAATTCGGCAAACAGTGCAGATACGCCGGCTAACATTTTTTTTTAAGGTGTAATTCTTTCGTAATCTGTCTCAATGTGTCAGTACATTGTATCTTCATGTAAACACTGCAGCGTAAACAATGTTTGGCTTGAAGTATAAATTTTGGAATAATGTTGTATAATATATGTATATATACATATATATGTGACCCTGCACCTCAAAACAAACAAAAAGTCGCCAGACATGAATTTTTAGTTAAGGCCATATTCTGAAAGAGCAGACTTTAAGGTTTAAAATGATGTATAACTCAAATCAAATGGACTCTCCTAACCTATCTAAATATTGGAAAGAAAGCACAAACTCAGGAAAAGTGTGAAGTGAGAAAAGAGGCTCTGAAGTACAGTGTCTATTCAAGCGCTTAATCTTACCAAACCGTGCTGGCTGTGCAATGAATGGGACAAAAAAAAAACAGGAAGTAAACCACCAGAGTAACAACAATGAAGGGATTATCAGATTAAACTGAAATTAAAGATGCCTCATTAACACATTCTGTCCTTAATCAATGCCAACTTTCAAAGCAGTTGTAGCCCTATCCTTTCAAAAGTTATTAGAGTTGAAAGTGAAGAGTGTGGACAAGGTTTTTCAGAAATGAAAAAGGGATTCTAAAGACACACCTAATCACACTATTCTACCAAAAACGTTCGAAATAAACTGCTAAAAAACACTTTCCTGCCCGTTTTATGATACCAAATTTTAGCATATTGTAAAAGAAGACCCGCTCTTTCAGAAAATATGAAAAAGTAAAGTTCGGCAAGGTTGACCCATTTCACTTCAGTCCTTACGCAAAATCAGTGTGTGCGACTTTATGTTCGATTCGAGATGCACGGTCACATACTATATGCACATGGTATTGGTGCCCACGTTGTGGTTCTTAATCAGATATTAACTCTTTATGTGAAATGGTGGAAACCCCCTGTGTGCCACGTTATTCTGAGACATGAAGGTAATCATGCTTTGAGAAAGAATTCCGTTTTTCCAATTTGTATAAATTCTACAAATTTCTGTTAAGATGGGCATAATAGTAGGCAAAGTTAAAGAGGAATGCCAAGCTTTGTTTCGATATGAATTGTACAGTATGACGACCCTATTTTCCATTTTTCTTTTGAATAACCAAATGCTACATTACTGTAAAGGCATGACTTTTGCACGTAAATCCATGACAGAAACTTAGAATGTATGAGCAAATCTAGTTGGGAACATCGCTCGATAGTCGATCACCACATAGAATGCAAGCCGTATATGAGAGGAACAAAAGCACGAGAAACGTTTTCATTGTGACGCGGGATTAGCAGTAATTAGCGGTTTATCGATCGGTCTTGGCGGCTTTGTTTATTGAGCAGAATATGTGAAGTTGACACGCCGTCGACTGAGTCGGACATGCGAACGTGGCACATAAAGATTTAAACAGCTCGAAAAGCACGACTGCATAGTTTTACCAATATTATAATCGTGGACCTGAACTTTATTTAAAAACTGTACAGTTTCCTATGTCTAGACGACAAAGAAAATGTAACGAACTTTAGCGATTAAAGGACTAGCCAACTGGACCACATGAACAAGTTACAATTATGATTTATATCTACATAAACATTTTGCATATTACACAGACTGAGTGAGAGAACAGAGAGCAGTCAATGGACATAGCTAGTACAATGTGGCTTCTACAATGAAGGATAATAATCATATATGACAAAGCTATTTTGATTTTTCCCATGGTCTTAACTCCCCTGTTTTTTTTTTTAATCTCTCCCTTTCTCTTTCGTCACCTCTCTCTCGCGCTATTAGTATATTCAGAGAGAGAGAGAGAGAGAGAGAGAGAGAGGAAGAAAAAGGATGTAGCGGACGAAGCTCGGTTTTCACTGTTGGTTTATTGATAAAGCTTTTCGTCTGTTCTATAAACTGTTGTCAGAGTGTGAGGCTTCGACAGCCTCATTATGTCTAAGAAAAAAAAAACGGAAGAAAACAAACAAAAACTTAAACAAAACTGACAAAGGGACACTTTTAATTTTGCTTCAGCAATATATAAACTCACACAAACACACACACACACACACACTCACACATACACACACCATAAACAATCTCGGCGATAGTACGAGATTTCTTACAAAAACCCACGGTCATGGTTTGCCTATGTTGATATATAAAGGCAAGCAAGTTGGCTTGTAAGACTGTATAATGACATACCTCCTTCCATAATAAAGTCATGGGTTACGTCCAAACACCACAATGAGTGTTGTACCTCCCCCTCCCCCAAAAAAAGAAAAAAAAATCAAAAGCGACATATACAACATTAAATATATGTATGGGGAGGAAAAAGGATATCAATGATCAGAGTTTGCCAAAATCTTAATAAGTAATGTTGCATAAGGACGATTGATTTGTTGACTTTTCTCAATTTCTCATGAATTCATGTTTAATTTAGAACATTTCCCTATTTTGATGATTTTCATACAGCCAGGGAAGAACAGGAAAGCCATAAAGAGGAAGAAAGGTAAATAATTGTACCTTATTTTTCGTTAACAACGTAATAAAATGTAATGTTGAGGATTTTTTTTTTCAACCAGTATTACTTCCATCTGTAAACACAGTCATTGTCTATACCAGCTAAGAGCTTCATTCGTGGCAACTCTTATAAATAACGTTACAAAAGTAAAGTGCTTTCGCTTTAGAATTCAAGTGTATTGAATAAAAAGTGTCAGTCGACAGACCTGCATCATTGCATTACATAATAGAATGGATTTGTGCATTCATGATGATTTATTCTGCTTTGTTTTCTATCAACTTGCCTTGCTTAGTGTACCAATGATTGACCAGAGCAACGGACAACAAACAATTGACAGAGGCGGTCGTAAGTTTGTTCATGAAATATTCAGACACAGAAAGAAAAGATCATTTTCATAAGAAGAAACCATGCCTACGCATGGATATATAAGGTGTAATTTAAGATTCAACTAGACAATAAACATGCAATTCGGCAAACAGTGCAGATACGCCGGCTAACTTTTTTTTTTTTTTAAGGTGTAATTCTTTCGTAATCTGTCTCAATGTGTCAGTACATTGTATCTTCATGTAAACACTGCAGCGTAAACAATGTTTGGCTTGAAGCATAAATTTTGGAAAAATGTTGTATATATGTATATATACATATATATGTAACCCTGCACCTCAAAACAAACAAAAAGTCGCCAGACATGAATATTTAGTTATAAAGGCCATATTCTGAAAGAGCAGACTTTAAGGTTTAAAATGATGTATAACTCAAATCAAATGGACTCTCCTAACCTATCTAAATATTGGAAAGAAAGCACAAACTCAGGAAAAGTGTGAACTGAGAAAAGAGGCTCTGAAGTACAGTGTCTATTCAAGCGCTTAATCTTACCAAACCGTGCTGGCTGTGCAATGAATGGGACAAAAAACAGGAAGTAAACCACCAGAGTAACAACAATGAAGGGATTATCAGATTAAACTGAAATTAAAGATGCCTCATTAACACATTCTGTCCTTAATCAATGCCAACTTTCAAAGCAGTTGTAGCCCTATCCTTTCAAAAGTTATTAGAGTTGAAAGTGAAGAGTGTGGACAAGGTTTTTCAGAAATGAAAAAGGGATTCTAAAGACACACCTAATCACACTATTCTACCAAAAACGTTCGAAATAAACTGCTAAAAAAACACTTTCCTGCCCGTTTTATGATACCAAATTTTAGCATAATGTAAAAGAAGACCCGCTCTTTCAGAAAATATGAAAAAGTAAAGTTCGGAAAGGTTGACCCATTTCACTTCAGTCCTTACGCAAAATCAGTGTGTGCGACTTTATGTTCGATTCGAGATGCACGGTCACATACTATATGCACATGGTATTGGTGCCCACGTTGTGGTTCTTAATCAGATATTAACTCTTTATGTGAAATGGTGGAAACCCCTTGTGTGCCACGTTATTCTGAGACATGAAGGTAGTCATGCTTTGAGAAAGAATTCCGTTTTTCCAATTTGTATAAATTCTACAAATTTCTGTTAAGATGGGCATAATAGTAGGCAAAGTTAAAGCGGAATGCCAAGCTTTGTTTCGATATGAATTGTACAGTATGACGACCCTATTTTCCATTTTTTTTTGAATAACCAAATGCTACATTACTGTAAAGGCATGACTTTTGCACGTAAATCCATGACAGAAACTTAGAATGTATGAGCAAATCTAGTTGGGAACATCGCTCGATAGTCGATCACCACATAGAATGCAAGCCGTATATGAGAGGAACAAAAGCACGAGAAACGTTTTCATTGTGACGCGGGATTAGCAGTAATTAGCGGTTTATCGATCGGTCTTGGCGGCTTTGTTTATTGAGCAGAATATGTGAAGTTGACACGCCGTCGACTGAGTCGGACATGCGAACGTGGCACATAAAGATTTAAACAGCTCGAAAAGCACGACTGCATAGTTTTACCAATATTATAATCGTGGACCTGAACTTCATTTTAAAAACTGTACAGTTTCCTATGTCTAGACGACAAAGAAAATGTAACGAACTTTAGCGATTAAAGGACTAGCCAACTGGACCACATGAACAAGTTACAATTATGATTTATATCTACATAAACATTTTGCATATTACACAGACTGAGTGAGAGAACAGAGAGCAGTCAATGGACATAGCTAGTACAATGTGGCTTCTACAATGAAGGATAATAATCATATATGACAAAGCTATTTTGATTTTTCCCATGGTCTTAACTCCCCTGTTTTTTTTTTTTTAATCTCTCCCTTTCTCTTTCGTCACCTCTCTCTCGCGCTATTAGTATATACAGAGAGAGAGAGAGAGAGAGAGAGAGAGAGAGGAAGAAAAAGAATGTAGCGGACGAAGCTCGGTTTTCACTGTTGGTTTATTGATAAAGCTTTTCGTCTGTTCTATAAACTGTTGTCAGAGTGTGAGGCTTCGACAGCCTCATTATGTCTAAGAAAAAAAAAACGGAAGCAAACAAACAAAAACTTAAACAAAACTGACAAAGGGACACTTTTAATTTTGCTTCAGCAATATATAAACTCACACAAACACACACACACACACACACACACTCACACATACACACACCATAAACAATCTCGGCGATAGTACGAGATTTCTTACAAAAACCCACGGTCATGGTTTGCCTATGTTGATATATAAAGGCAAGCAAGTTGGCTTGTAAGACTGTATAATGACATACCTCCTTCCATAATAAAGTCATGGGTTACGTCCAAACACCACAATGAGTGTTGTACCTCCCCCTCCCCCCAAAAAAGAAAAAAAAAAATCAAAAGCGACATATACAACATTAAATATATGTATGGGGAGGAAAAAGGATATCAATGATCAGAGTTTGCAAAAATCTTAATAAGTAATGTTGCATACGGACGATTGATTTGTTGACTTTTCTCAATTTCTCATGAATTCATGTTTAATTTAGAACATTTCCCTATTTTGATGATTTTCATACAGCCAGGGAAGAACAGGAAAGCCATAAAGAGGAAGAAAGGTAAATAATTGTACCTTATTTTTCGTTAACAACGTAATAAAATGTAATGTTGAGGATTTTTTTTTTTCAACCAGTATTACTTCCATCTGTAAACACAGTCATTGTCTATACCAGCTAAGAGCTTCATTCGTGGCAACTCTTATAAATAACGTTACAAAAGTAAAGTGCTTTCGCTTTAGAATTCAAGTGTATTGAATAAAAAGTGTCAGTCGACAGACCTGCATCATTGCATTACATAATAGAATGGATTTTGTGCATTCATGATGATTTATTCTGCTTTGTTTTCTATCAACTTGCCTTGCTTAGTGTACCAATGATTGACCAGAGCAACGGACAACAAACAATTGACAGAGGCGGTCGTAAGTTTGTTCATGAAATATTCAGACACAGAAAGAAAAGATCATTTTCATAAGAAGAAACCATGCCTACGCATGGATATATAAGGTGTAATTTAAGATTCAACTAGACAATAAACATGCAATTCGGCAAACAGTGCAGATACGCCGGCTAACATTTTTTTTTTTTTTTTTTAAGGTGTAATTCTTTCGTAATCTGTCTCAATGTGTCAGTACATTGTATCTTCATGTAAACACTGCAGCGTAAACAATGTTTGGCTTGAAGCATAAATTTTGGAAAAATGTTGTATATATGTATATATACATATATATGTAACCCTGCACCTCAAAACAAACAAAAAGTCGCCAGACATGAATTTTTAGTTATAAAGGCCATATTCTGAAAGAGCAGACTTTAAGGTTTAAAATGATGTATAACTCAAATCAAATGGACTCTCCTAACCTATCTAAATATTGGAAAGAAAGCACAAACTCAGGAAAAGCGTGAACTGAGAAAAGAGGCTCTGAAGTACAGTGTCTATTCAAGCGCTTAATCTTACCAAACCGTGCTGGCTGTGCAATGAATAGGACAAAAAACAGGAAGTAAACCACCAGAGTAACAACAATGAAGGGATTATCAGATTAAACTGAAATTAAAGATGCCTCATTAACACATTCTGTCCTTAATCAATGCCAACTTTCAAAGCAGTTGTAGCCCTATCCTTTCAAAAGTTATTAGAGTTGAAAGTGAAGAGTGTGGACAAGGTTTTTCAGAAATGAAAAAGGGATTCTAAAGACACACCTAATCACACTATTCTACCAAAAACGTTCGAAATAAACTGCTAAAAAAACACTTTACTGCCCGTTTTATGATACCAAATTTTAGCATAATGTAAAAGAAGACCCGCTCTTTCAGAAAATATGAAAAAGTAAAGTTCGGCAAGGTTGACCCATTTCACTTCAGTCCTTACGCAAAATCAGTGTGTGCGACTTTATGTTCGTTTCGAGATGCACGGTCACATATATTATGCACATGGTATTGCAGGGGCGTCACCAGCTTTTTTTCAACGGGGGTGCGTTTTGACCCTAATGTAATCTTTTTCGGGGACAGACATTTGGAATATAGGAAGCTCTCAATCCCTAGACTTTTACTGTTTTTGAGGGAAACCAAGCGGGGAAAGGGCACCGGCGTAGCTAGGATTTCATCTTTCGGGGGGGGGGGGGGTGTTAGTATGCGAGGGAGCGAGCATGAAGGGGGGGGAGGGTGTGGAAGAACACCTTTTGCATTTTGATGTTGTAAATGGTGCAATTTGATGCAGGTATTTTACGTGTTTTATCGACTTGAAACAGTCCCACTTGTTTAAGGTATCAGTACATTTTGAAGTAAATTGTTATTGAACAATTTGTCTATAAATGGTATAATTCAAATAAACTTCTAGCAATGATTCGTACACTGATGTCATGAACGCGACCGAGCCCGAACAAGCGGAACGAGCAAGGGGGGAGGGGGGAGGTTGTGGGAGGGGGTTGTCCCCCTATAAATGGATTATGGAATGACGGTGTGAAACGACAAATTACTGGCAGCAATATCGGGAGAATGGCTTAACGATGACATGCGAGCGAGCGGAGCGAGCGAGCTTTAAAATTTTGACATTTTACAGTCCACAAACTGCCGTTTGTAGCCATATTTTTTTTTTTTTTTTTGCTTTGGAAATTAAGGGTGCAACTGCAAGCAATTACTGGCAGCAACATCAGTGGCCCGTTGCATAAAACTTACCATTGAATTTCAATGGTAACTACCGTCAAAATTAGGCGTCACAGCCAATCAGCATCAAGGATTATAAAATTTACCGCAAATTTGAAGACTTACCGCTAGAAAGGAGCTTTAAGTCCAGCGGTAAGGGTTTTATGCAACAGGGCCCAGGTGAATGGCATAACGACTAAATGCGAGTAAGCGAAAAGAGCGAGCTTGAAAATTTTGACATTTTACAGTCAAAAAACTACCATTTGGAGCTATATTTTTTCGCTCTGGAAATAAAGGGAGGAGGGCGCACCGGGCGCAACTGCCGGCAATTACTGGCAGCAACATCAGGAGAAAGGCATAACAATTAAATGCGAGCGAGCGGAGCGAGCGAGCTTGAATATTTTGACATTTTACAGGAAAAAAAAAAAAAACCCCTGCCGTTTGTTGCTATATTTTTTCGCTTTGGAATTTAAGGGGGCGCATCGGGCGCAACTCTTAGCAATTACTGGCAGCAATATCAGGAGAGCATAACGATTACATGCGAGCGAGCGGAGCGAGCGAGCTTGAAATTTTTTAATTTTACAGTCCAAAAGCTGCCGTTCTTAACCATATTTTTTCGCTTTTGAAATCAAAGGAGGGGGACGCATCGGGTGGAACTGCTGGCAATTACTGGCAACAACATCAGGTGAATTGCATAACGATTAAATGCGAGCGAGCTTGAAAATCTTACATTTTACAGTCCAAAAACTGCCGTTCTTAGCCATATTTTTTTCGCTCTGGAAATTAAGGGGGGGGTGGAGCGCATGCCAGTCGCTCTGGAAATTAAGGGGGGGGGGGGGTGGAGCGCATGCCACCAGGCGCAACTACTGGCAATTACTGGCAGCAACATCAGGTGAATTGCATAACGATTAAATGCGAGCGAGCTTGAAAATCTTACATTTTACAGTCCAAAAACTGCCGTTCTTAGCCATATTTTTTCGCTCTGGAAATTAAGGGGGGGTGGAGCGCATGCCACCAGGCGCAACTACTGGCAATTACTGGCAGCAACATCAGGTGAATTGCATAACGATTGAATGCGAGCGAGCTTGAAAATTTTTACATTTTACAGTAGAAAAACTGCTGTTTGTAGCTATATTTTTTCGCTTTGGAAATTAAGGGGGGGGGCGCACCGGGTGCAACTGCAGACAATTACTGGCAGCAATATTAGGAGAATTTAAATACGAGCGAGCGGAGCGAGCGAGCTTGAAAATTGTGACGTTTTACAGTCCAAAAACTGTCGTTTGTAGCTATATATATATATTTTTTTTTTTTTTTTTTTGCAGTAAGGGGGGGGGGGGTGCACCGGGTGGAACTGCCGGCAATTACTGGCAGCAACTTCAGGAGAATGGCATTACGACTAAATGCCAGCGAGCGGAGAGAGCGAGCTTGAAAATTTTGACATTTTACAGTCCCAAAACTGCCGTTTGTAGCTATACTTTTTCGCTTTGGAAATTAAGAGGGGGCGGGGGGGGGGGGGGGCGCCCGGTGCGCCCTTCCCCTGGATCCGCCACTGGTAGTCAAGGGTGTCGGTTTATGTTCGTGACTGGGGGAGGTACGATCAGCTAGATGGCGTCGAAGTGACCAAGCATGGGAAGGATATCCAAAATCTATCTAAATAGTAAACACTGTGTAGAATACACTTGTACTAGTAGATATGTATAAGATCAGTGCTGCTAGAACCAGGGGTGCGAATTGTTTTTGCTCATGATTTTTTTTTTTTTTTTTTATCCCCGATGCAAAAAAAAAAAAAAAAAAAAAAAGAATAGATAAGAAATTATTATTATTTAGCGTCCGACGTTGAGGTCGCTCGCAGACTGAAGGTTTTTTTTGTTTTTTTTTTTAGGGTCTGAAGGGGGGTGCGTTCGCACCTAACGCACCCCCCCCCCCTTGGTGACGCCCATGTATTGGTGCACACGTTGTGGTTCTTAATCAGACATTACCTCTTTATGTGAAATGGTGGAAACCCCCTGTGTGCCACGTTATTCTGAGACATGAAGGTAGTCATGCTTTGAGAAAGAATTCTGTTTTCCAATTTGTGTAACTTCTACAAATTTCTGTTAAGATGGGCATAATAGTAGGCAAAGTTAAAGAGGAATGCCAAGCTTTGTTTCGATATAAATTGTACAGTATGACGACCCTATTTTCCATTTTTCTTTTGAATAACCAAATGCTACATTACTGTAAAGGCATGACTTTTGCACGTAAATCCATGACAGAAACTTAAATGTATGAGCAAATCTAGTTGGGAACATCGCTCGATAGTCGATCACCACATAGAATGCAAGCCATATATGAGAGGAACAAAAGCACGAGAAACGTTTTCATTGTGACGCGGGATTAGCAGTAATTAGCGGTTTATCGATCGGTCTTGGCGGCTTTGTTTATTGAGCAGAATATGTGAAGTTGACACGCCGTCGACTGAGTCGGACATGCGAACGTGGCACATAAAGATTTAAACAGCTCGAAAAGCACGACTGCATAGTTTTACCAGTATTATAATCGTGGACCTGAACTTTATTTAAAAACTGTACAGTTTCCTTTGTCTAGACGACAAAGAAAATGTAACGAACTTTAGCGATTAAAGGACTAGCCAACTGGACACATACGCGCGCGCGCGCACACACACACAAAAAAAAATGTGGAAAAAGATTTATCATATATATAGATATACAATCCATATAAAACACATGCATATTCGTAAATGACGAAAATTCGTTCTTATCTTGTTTCAGAAAGCAATTCCAGACATCGAATTCAGGTGAGTGTGTTATAGCTATTGGTAGATGAATACCATGAACTTGAAATCATACTGCATTTGGATTAGCATATCCGTTCTGCAATGTTATTACATCTTTCCGGGTAAAAAAAAAAAATAATAAATAAAAATAAAAAAATAAAAAACACAGCGTGGATTACCACATGAGCAGTCTACCTGACAGGTAAAACTGTCGTATTCCGTATTCTAATCTTATGTCAAAGTCAGTGCTAATTCCGAATTAGTGTGACCGGGTATGATAAGTATATAGTCAATCATGTTCATTGGCTTTGCGCAGAAAATTTTCCCACAGACCGCTTCAATGCGAATACACGTTACGGACTCTTACTGTCGCTGATTTCTGGCCGCCATACGTGAAGTCACCTTGGCAGGGCAGTATCCAATGTATTTGAGAAGAAAAACGTCTGCACAATTTAATTTCAAAACCAATGTGTGTGACATAAATGTCATGAGCATTGCTAGAAATTGGATAAATAATCGATTCGCAAGATTTGCAATGCATTTAAGTTATACCGCGCGCTGCGGACTTGTGGACTTATCAATTTTTAAAAGTATGTAATTTACCTTTTTGTACACATTAAAGAAAATGAAGCGTTTTTATCAAGTAGGTAACCGACATTTATATCTCATGTCTACGTTAACAGAGTGTAACGAAAAATCGTGACTCAAAAGAATCGAACAAAATGGATAATCAGTTTGTGCTAACAAACACTTCACATAGATTGTTTCATATACATTGTATGTATACATAATTATAGATAGATAGATAGATAGATAAGTATGTGTGTGTGCGTGTGTGCGTGTGTGTGTGTGCGTGTGATAGAAAGAGAGAGAAGAAAGACTGATATGTGAATCATGATGTTATATAAATGTATTATACATTTTTGTTTCTTCGCAGATTGCAGAAATCTTAAGTAACATGAAATCAAAACATACGTTTAGTTGGACACCTGTCTACTTACAAGACTCGGCGGAAGGCAATGTTAGGAAACTGATGATTCTTCAGAATATTTTCCCCTTTCTTCAAAAATGTGGACCAAGAGAATATAATGATGTCGTTCACGTTGAAACGGATGATGAGGTTGACGCGGTACGTATCTTTCATTTCTTCCTTCATTTCAATTACGTACAAAGACTTGCTAAGGACATAAAAGAGTGCACTGTAATGCAAAGGACATTAGATATTGCACATGACTACGCGCATAACAAGTGGAATGTTAGCTATGAGCAATGTTATTATTTCACAGAGGACACATACCATCAATTTGAATTTCGTTGCATGTATAATTACATACCGTAGCTATGATAACAATGTTATCATAAAGCAATGCTGAACACTTCTTGACAATAATATAGTCAAGCACATTATCAACTGACATGACTGGTTGTCTTTATCTCAAAGGCACATTATCCACTTATGTACCGTGAGTTATCTGTCATATTAGAACATCGCTTTCTTTATTTGTTGCCACATCTATTTTAAAGAAATGTATCTTACCAGAGAATGCCAAGTGACATAGTTGCTGCCGATGTTAAGACGTTATTTAAGATTCGTTTGTGTTTCTATTTCCATATTATGATACATATATGATGAACACACACACACACACACACACACACACAAACACACAAAACACATTACGAAAAAAAAAAAACAAGTCACTCACACATGTGGTATTTTATGAATATGTTAGCTCCTCTTCATTCCAGTTTCTCATTACTTCAAAAATATTTGTAACTGTCATTTGTTTAGATACTGAAACAACTTAAGGACTTTGTCGAGAACGAAGTAAGTGCTGATTACTATCAAAATGACATCTTCGCACTCTTCTGTGCTGCTTCTGTTGCTGGGATGTCTGACATTGACGACAGAAAGGAGTGCACCCTACGATTGCAACAAGACGCGACAAATTCACTTCAACCAGCTAACCACGACCTATCATTTGTAAGACAATATATTTGCAGATATATATATATATATATATATATATATATATATACTTTCTATGAAAAAAAGATGATTTGGTTCATCAACATACGTTGAGTTGAGTATATTAATCTTTATTTCATTTCTACACGGAAATAACAGCCTTTCAGCAAGGCCGTGTTTTATATCGAATAACAAAGCATACATACACACGGCGAAAATGCAAACATATACAATGATATACAATTAATGACAAACGCTGAACAAGTTACAAAAGAAAATTAATGAAAAAATACAGATATAAAAAATAAAAAAAAACACGGTATACCTCTATGGACACATCAAGGTATTTCCGCTAACTACATGATCTCTTTCAAGAAACTTTTGATGTCACTAATTGTTCTTAAATGAACAGGAAGATTATTAAAAGTTTTACATGCAACATATGATGGGCTGTTTCGGACAAAATTAGAACGAGATTTTGACATCACAATTTGAGTATTTGAGTTTCGTAGAGTGTAATTTTCAAATGATCTGAGTTGAACATCAGAGTACAGAGTTGTTGGAGCTAGGTTATACAGCAGTTTGAATATAAAGATTAAGGTTTGCTTTCCTCGTCTTTCTTTGAGTCAGTCGACTTGAAGGGAAGAATAAAGAGTTTCCCTATTGTAACGGGTGCCAACATCTTGCACCATTCTTAGGCATCTGTTCTGAATAACTTGCAATCCATAGCCTGACCCCAGTGACCAGTCCTCCAGACACTACAGTAATCCAAATGGGGCTAGTTTAGAGTTTTGTATAACAATAGGGAGGTACATTTATCAATGTACTTTCTTATACGCTTGACTGCATGAAAGACTTTAAGCGTTTTGCTCCTAACGTTGAAATGTCCTCAAAAAGGTGCAATATGGTTGAACAAGGACGAGACTTGACACTCAACTTTGACGTCACAGTTCAGTGTAGTGTACCATTATTTAGAAGTTAATACGATGTTTATACATTTGGCGATTGTAACATACATCTATAAACAGAGATGTCAAGAATATAAACACTTAATTCATCATTATACATAATTTATACATACATGGGTGGACATAAGAACTAGCCCGGGGCCACCAGAATACAACTGTCATATCTGTACCGTACAAAATAAGAATAATAAACAAACAAGGGCGCCGGAAGGGGGGGGGGGGACTTACATTTCCATATATATATATATATATATATATATATATATATATATATATATATATAAAATGTATATATATATATATATATATATATGAAGAGTTTGTTCGCAAAAACCGATAAGTCCATATTTGCCAAATGGAGATATTTGCGATTAAAGGTCAAGAAAAATAAAGAGAATAATAAGAAATTTTTTGCTTCTTTTGACTATAACTTCAAAAATTTACCTTTATATGTATTGACCAATATATCATTTAAAAGGTATTATCTTATACTTTATGACAGAGACCGTATTTCAAAATTTAAAAAAATGGACTTATCGGTTTTTGCGAACAAACTCTTTATATATATGTGTATATATATATATATATATATATATATGAAGAGTTTGTTTGCAAAAACCGATAAGTCCATATTTGCCAAATGGAGATATTTGCGATTAAAGGTCAAGAAAAATAAAGAGAATAATAAGAAAATTTTTGCTTCTTTTGACCATAACTTCAAAAATATACCTTTATATGTAGTGACCAATATATCATTTAAAAGGTTTTATTTTGTACTTTATGACAGAGACCGAACTTCAAAATCTTCAAAAATGGACTTATCGGTTTTTTGCAAACAAACCCTTCATATATATATATATATATATATATATTGAAACAAGGAAGGAAAAACTGACCAGAAACAATTGTAATAATAAATAGCGAAAACTTTGAGCAAAGAAAATGGGTTTTCATCGGGATTCGAACCCGAGACCTCCGGATTACTAGACCGGTGCTCTACCGACTGAGCTATTAAAAGCCCTAGATCGGTGTTCGTCCCAAACCCTTAATTCTCTTTGCTCGTGTGGTCAGAAGCTATAGTGTGTGCATGTGTGCCACACACACACACATTCAAACCTGACATAAACCCAAATGATGTAAATCAACTTTGGAATAAATGTGAGGGATCGCCGAAGCGATGCAGCTTTTTGTAATATATTTTGAAATAAGGAAGGGAAAACTGACCAGAAACAATTGTAATAATAAATAGCGAAAACTTTGAGCAAAGAAAATGGGTTTTCATCGGGATTCGAACCCGAGACCTCCGGATTACTAGACCGGTGCTCTACCGACTGAGCTATTGAAAGCCCTAGATCGGTGTTCGTCCCAAACCCTTAATTCTCTTTGCTCGTGTGGTTAGAAGCTATAGTGTGTGCATGTGTGCCACACACACACACATTCAAACCTGACATAAACCCAAATGATGTAAATCAATTTTGGAATAAATGTGAGGGATCGCCGAAGCGATGCAGCTTTTTGTAATATATTTTGAAACAAGGAAGGAAAAACTGACCAGAAACAATTGTAATAATAAATAGCGAAAACTTTGAGCAGTTTTTCCTTCCTTGTTTCAAAATATATTACAAAAAGCTGCATCGCTTCGGCGATCCCTCACATTTATTCCAAAATTGATTTACATCATTTGGGTTTATGTCAGGTTTGAATGTGTGTGTGTGTGGCACACATGCACACACTATAGCTTCTAACCACACGAGCAAAGAGAATTAAGGGTTTGGGACGAACACCGATCTAGGGCTTTCAATAGCTCAGTCGGTAGAGCACCGGTCTAGTAATCCGGAGGTCTCGGGTTCGAATCCCGATGAAAACCCATTTTCTTTGCTCAAAGTTTTCGCTATTTATTATTACAATTGTTTCTGGTCAGTTTTTCCTTCCTTGTTTTATATATATATAATACATTTTGTGCTAGGAGGTCCCAGTACATACAAAATCTCAAGTAAGTTGTTGTTGTGCATTATACAATTGATCATTACATAAACATAACGTAATCACTATATCACAACCTGACATTAGCAGTGGCTCGGTGTGCTGGGGACACTAAAAAATGTCGGGCCACCAGATTTTCTAGAAGGTAATCTATTGTCCGTCCCCAGGAAAGATAATATAATTGTTTTATTTTCGTTCATTTCGGGCAAATATATTCTGTGTATGCAGTATAATGTATATAGTATTATAATTATGTATAATAAGGATATCTATTTTTCTTATTTCTTTATTCATATCTTTTCCAATGTGTAGGTTAGCGATGAAAAAGCTGGAACAGGCAGCTATCGATCGCTGGTGCTCGAGTATCTCTTTGCCTGCTTGTTGTGGGGCGAGCTAAAAACACGTCAGGATGAAGAAGTGTTACAAATAACGCAGAAAATCATCACGTTAATGCTTGCCCATGTGGAGTTTTGTAGAGAAATCAGAAGAAAATGCACCGAAGCTAAGGTGAGTAAAGGCCAGGCGGTTTAAGAGATCCCAACTCCCTGTAATTCAAACAGGTATCAGTTCTATAATGGATGTATAAAATATTTCTACTGGAGCATTCGTGCCTGGGATGACTGGATGTAATGCCGCCATCTTTTCGAGTAATCTGAAGTTTTTTGTTGAGTACTTTGGCTATGAATAATTTTATGTTAGTATCATAAGCAGTAGAAGTAATAGATGCAGCAGTACTGGTGGTAGTAGTAGTAGTTGAAGGAGGAGGAACAGGAGGTGGTGGTGGAGGAGAAGGAGGAGTATATTATTCTAATGAAATGGAACTAGTCCATTTCGAAACTTTCAACATATCATAAAACAAAAGTCTATAACGTCCAGAAATACTTGAAGTAATGCAAATATGATTTTTGTGTTATGAAAGTGTTTTAAATTGTGTTCCCATGGAAAGCAGACTAGGCTTATATCACTTTTTTTTTTTCAAATGAATATGATATACTCATGTATCATGATCTTCTAAGTATATTTCTTTACTAATTGATATGCCAGAATATTGTCCGCAAACAATGCAATAGAACAATTTTTTTATATTTCATTTAACACTTTTGCGCAATGTTCGTTCACGTGGTCATCCCCGTTATGTTCCGATTATCTTTTAAAATCATTGATGGCAGAAAGTGGTAATCATCATAGAGATAATAGTATCGCCCTAAAAAAAAAAAAAAAAAAAAAAAAAAAAAATCGCCCTTCATTATGCAATGATACATGAATCAGTTGTCTTCCCATTAGTTGGGCAGATGCAGTTTGGCACATTATGCAAATATTTTGAGTGGTGACATGAAACATAATATAGGATTAAAGTGAATACTCTATTTCTTAAGTCTCCGTGGTATAGGTCTGTACTGCAGTTAATATTGGTCGCAGCCACAATGGAGCTAAAAGGAAAAAAAAAAAAGAAAGAAGACACACCCCTATCTTCACTCCACCTCCTCCGTATAGAGACAAGAGAAAACAAATTGTGGTCACTGTTCTCCTTCCAATATGTCCTGATACTTCTCTGCACTCAATATTCTTCAGCAGGCCCCTTTTCATTAAAACATGGTATTGTAGCAACTATTTCTTGATGCTTTAATGGCAACGACAAAAATAAAGTTTCCAGATTGTTTGTAGCTACGGTAATTTGTTCTCCTGTTTTGTCTTTCTTCATGAAGAGGGGCCCACGAGACAAGTGATTTTCACAAAGTGGTGTATGTGGTTTAGATGTCTTTGTTTCTTTTAAGTACGAGAGTTGCCACACTAACCACAACGTGCGTATCGATTGGTACTGCCTAGATGCTTCCATGCCCCACTGTCTAAAATAGATAATGGGTACCGAAATAACAGTCATTATCTTTACACGAAGACATATTCAACCGTCCGCAAACATGACGAGTAACACGCGGATTCATCACGTTTGATCTCTTATATACATAATATAATGCCTGGTCATTGTATTAGAAAGAGAGATATAAAGGCATGCATGTCATTGTTCAGTCAAAAATATCTTACACTAAAAAGAGCTCCACATTTATCTACTTGTAGCATTGACGACGTTGCCACCTTAACCCAAAAGAAAAGAGTAATGTTCAGAATTTCCAGAATTTCCAGAATTTCAAATGTCTACATAATCATGTTCATTGACTTTTTTTTTTTAACATTTAAAAAGAAACAGTTTTAAAAGCAGAATATTAATGGTTAACATTATGTCGAAGGGGCCTCCTTTCATAATGATGTTGAGAAAGATATCTTTCTTCTGCATTTATATTTCATTTTCAATTAAACTTTTCTTATAATCATATGTAGGAGTCGTCTTATCCGTCGGGTTGGAAGATGTATGAGAAGGTGCCATCTTCAGTGGCAGATGGGAATGACATGAAGGCATTAAATACTACTTTCTGGATTAAGCTGATTGCTCGCATGCACAGGGACATCAACAAGGAATTGTTAATGTACAATATACTGATGACCATCATTTTTGCACACCCTGAAGAATCTAGCTAAACAAATCGTCCACAAGGAAAATACCAAATGGATCGATGATCACAGGATCTTAAAAAAGTAATAATAAGCATTATACACCTTTTTTCAAACACAACACAACCGTGAAGGTGTTATGTGTGTGCGTGTGTGTATGTGTGTGTGCGTGTGTGTTGGTATTTGCGCGTATAATAATACTTCCTTTGTTTCGTCTTGTAAATTCAAGCCGATTATATCAAAGCTATATCTCTGGAAGTAGCAAATGAATAAATAAATAAACATATAAATAAATAAATGTTTCTTTTAGACCAAATTTCTGGTTTTTAAGAATTTTTTTTTTTTAATTATACAAATTGCAATTTTTCTAAAGATTTAAAAGCGCATGTAACACCACAAAAAAATCCAATGTATTATCGATAAGAATTGGTTCTGAAAAGGCTGAGATATCCAAAAGAAGGGAATTCTACTTAAATGTGTTACCTATCTTTCTACGATTGCTTTGTTTTACTTTCATTCTTTATGTTTCAGTCATTCCAAAACCAATTTCATCAAATAAACTTTTAACTTTTCTCAGAATGATATATTCTGTACTATTTCAGAAGTGTTTTCCTGGTATCTAGCAAATAGTGGTAAAGGCTCAATCCTCATCTTTCCGATACTATACCTTGTCATTAAGGGGACAAAATTGGTAGGATCTGCATGCGGTGAAATATTTCCGCACCAAACTTTTAAGTTTAAGTCTAAGTATTGTATCTTTCATGAAATAAGGTTTATAAATGACCAGATGTACACCCGTACATAGCGAAATTAACAAAAATCCAATTTATTGGTAGTGTTGCTGTTGTTTTCTTTCAGTGCTCTACGACGTAATATTTTTTTGTTTCAACTTTTTTTATATATATAATATCATTATGTGCATACATTTCATATTCTGTTCAATGATTGTCCTTACCAGCTGGATAAAAGTCCAACTGCCAAAAAAAAAAAAAAAAAAAAAAAAAAAAAAAGTCATGTACCGCTCTGAATTATGTATTTTGTTTATGTGTGGGGGGAGGAAAGAAATAAACTATTGCTAATAGAATTGGATTAAATTGAACTCAATCAAATTAAGTTTTGAACTACCAGGAGTTTACCAAAGTGAGTCCAATATTACGTAATGATGATACGATATTATAGAGAATATTTAACAATTACTGCAGTCATGAAGCAGGTGGCAAAAAAAAATGAAGGGATGGACATATATCTTCTGCAGCTGAATATGAATGGATTCCTTTTACCTTTATGTATGTAAGAAGGCAGGGTGAAAAAAATGGCAAAGGTTTTCATTGGAAGGCGCAACGATCGACGATATTTTTCAATTTGCATTGTAAATAGAAAATATTATGAATCATAATTTTATGTGCGTGCGTGTGTGTGCAAGCTGTGGAAATAGAGTTAATGTGGTATTTTTCAACTGATTTATTACTTCTTGCTATGAGTTCTCATATCAAATTTCTATATCTTTTTAAATAATCTATAAGCAGAAAGTTGTTTTTCGACTCCTAAATTTAGAATTTATTCTTATACTGTTGTTGTCGTGATTGTTTTTATAAACTTTATAGTCAAGAGTGTTTAAGACGGCGGAGTGACTACTAGTTGCAGACATTAATGATTATGATAGGACATAGTTGTATAATTGACACCAAAATAATCATGAAGCTCATGGTCGTTTGTATAATTTCAAACTATATTTCAAGATCTCTTCGTAAAAGACTTGATATGTTGATATTGCGTCTTGATAATACAATTGTATGTTAAACGTCTTTCATATTCATAAGTTCACAAACACAAATGAATCACAAATGAATGTCTGTGTCATGCAGTACTATTCTAAGTTACAGGAGGCTTCGTGTCATTTGTACGGTTTTCATCCAGCATCCTATTACAGTGTACTGTCATGCCGTCTCAGAGTAGAAGGTCTATGCATTTTTTTAAGGGAATCATCTTTTTTTTTTTCATGTTATCTAACATTATCCTATATACGTTATTACGGAATGAGGGAAATTCGTGACACGGAATCAAATCATCATCACACGAAATCTTAAAGTCATAACAACTTTATTCCTCCCTCTGAATTCCTCGGACGGCATGGTCCCAGCGTCACTCGAAATTGAGCCATCTTCACTTTCACAATGGGCCAAACAGGCCACACCTCCTTTGTATAAATGCATATTCATGACATATCTCCCCCACAGAAGAAAGTTTGCCTATCTTTGATGGTCAACACTTTCCAACAAAAATAGAAATGAATATGCGCTACTGTATTTGACTCACAGACCTGTACTTACTTATAACGCAACGTACAACGTATGCATGTGTATACTGGTACTTTCCAGTCGGATTATCAAACCAATAAAATCGTTAGCAAAACTATTAAACTGTGCAGGCTTCAAACGAGCGATTAAACACAAAGAATCGATCGTTCTTTTAAATCGATTAATTTCGATGATCGATCAACTCTTTACAACGATCTTATATCAGTGGGAAACTATACCAACTATTATACCGATTCTACTGTAATCGATTATTACCTCAATAATTTCACACAACAGTGTATAACATCGTACCGTATCGCCTTTACATTAATGTGCAAATGACACCATTAAACTTTCACTGGTTGGTGCAAACGAACACTCATTGTAACGACATTCACATTATATGAATATTCATGACGGTAATGGCATCCTACGTGCGCGACGGTACCTGTACGCAAGTCGCTTAATGAATATGCATAAAAACGAACGAGAACGGCCGAGCACTTACTACGTTGCTACGCAACAACCTCATTACCTATGTCGGAATGCGGGTACCTCATTAAATATGTTCGCACTCTGAAAACGGATCAACATCCTACCTATACACATAAACACAAGCATTACAGGTGATTTACAGGGGTGACAAACGTCTGTATGGTTTCCAATGCACTGAACATTGGCAATATTCACTCAAATAAACTCAGGTGTATGTTATGGTGCAAAACAATGTCACAATCCTGCACTGAACTATAAACATACAATAAACATTTTGTAGCTGTATACCACAATTTAAATGTGTACAAAACATGCATATATAGTGGTAATGCATTATACAACCTTAACATGATAATTATACCTCATGCATTATGCTTAAAACTTACTGCTCTAAAGGTACAGTATGTCTGTACAGCTTGCACTTTCACCCATGTACTGTACATAATTATTCATGAAAAATATGAAACATACATTGGAACAACTGGTTCACTTTGACATTTTCTTGCACACATGTAACTGTCCACAAACTGCTTCTATGAAATACATTGTATGGCTTTCTCTGTACGCATAAAAATATAGCTGTCTATGTATACATGTACTATCAGTATACATTACACAAAATAATGCTTTACACACATGTGATGAGTCAATCTTTTCCATACCATAATCTTCCTAACATTCACCTGGAATTATGAAAGATGGTATTTTTTTTAAAACACTTCTTGCATAGAATCTTTGACTCATCGTACTAACCTTGTATTGCTGATCAGTATGACAATAGGAAACAGAAAAACATATTTCTGTGACACACCTCGGTACAAATCTTATACACAAAATACACTTTGAATCAACTTCTAACAGCCCAAAATTATATAATATTTCTGACACAATTTTGCTTCTATATTTTTTTTTCATAAAGAAAAACTACAATCTTGAATTTCCAAATGGATGAACTTATGCCACAAATTGGACTAAACAGCATATGCATCCTCTGGTTTTACAAGCAAATGAACTTTGAAAATTAAACCCTCTTTCTGCATCATAATCTGCATCTTTTCTTCATACAGAATTTGGTTGTGAAGATATGAACTACTGTATAACTGAATGCAACATTCCTTTTGTTGGTTTATACCTGATTTGACAAAATGTGAAATCACAAACCGAAAAAAACATTTACTTCTGTATGATCTAAAATTTGTTTACACAACATGACTATACATTATGTTCATCTTTATGACTGCATGCATAGCCTCACAAAAATGATAATGTTGACATATGAATATCAAACAAATTATACACTTGGTTTGCAAAAAAAAAAAAAAAACAAACAAACGAACAAACATGTGTATCATACACCAACACATTCCAGTCTTTTGGAAGTTTGAACAATGTATGAACATTGACTTCCAGCTATTGAGCGTCCAGCGTTGAATTATTTTAACGGACATTGTCACAATGTTTGTCACAGTTATCAACGTTCATTTTTTCGCTCTTACAGAAATCTGCATTCATATCATTTATGCTCTGGACAGCGCATCAGCGATTATGTTGTCCTTTCCTTTGATGTGAGTCACTTTCAGTTATGGCTGCAGAAACAGGCTCCATCGAAAGAGTCTCTGGTTCTTACTGCGAAATCTCTCTAGGAAAGTCAACGGGTTGTGGTCTGTAAATACAGTCACTTCAGGCGAGTTGCTCAGGTACACCTCGAAATGTTGAACTGCTAACACCAGACCCAAGCATTCCTTTTCTATGGTGGAGTATCTCCGCTGATGTCTGTTCAACTTCTTGGAGAAGTAGCTGACAGGTTTCAGGAGACCAGATTCGTCCTTTTGTAGGAGTACAGCTCCAACCCCTACATCGCTGGCATCCACGGCGAGCTGAAAAGGTGTCTCGAAGTTTGGCGCCTCCAGCACTGGATCCGACATCAGCACTGCTTTCAGTCTGTTGAATGCTGTCTCACAGGCTCCTGACCAGTCAAATTTGACCCCCTTCTTGAGAAGGTCCGTCAGCGGGGCTACCACATCACTGAAGTTTGGCACAAATTTTCGGTAAAAACCGCACATCCCAAGAAAACGGCGGAGCTCTTTCTTGGAGGAGGGGGAGGGGAAATCTATGATTGCCTGGACTTTGGCACAACGTGGAGACACACTACCTTGACCTATCTCAGACTCTGACAATTGATCAAGCAATATCTCTGGATTAGACATCACCTTGGAATTGTCTACCCTGGGAATCATTCCTGACTCGAGGTCTAATTCAGGCAGACTCTCTGCATCACTGGGTACATCCTCCTGTACATGAACCGCAGCAACAACAGAAGAGTCATTCATGCTCTTACCACCTGCATCTGTTTCTCCCTGTGCTTCAATCGAAGCACACTTACTGAAATTTGGCTCAGAATGAACAGCTTCATCCATACAAAAACTTTGTACTCTCACTCGTTATGGCGAGAACTGTACCTCTCAATGTAACTTCAGCTTCATCATCTCCACTCTTGTTCTCTTTTTCTCTCACTGCTTGTGCCCTTGACACTACACACAATGGAACAATACCTGGGATTTCCTGCTCCGAGGTTTCTGTAGCTGAATCGCTAACAGGTTGAAAACACACAACGGGTGATGGCACTACCTTACCACCAGCCAAATCATTTCCCAACAAAAGAGAAATACCTCTCATCGGCAAATTGTCAACAACACCAACTGTCACCAACCCAGACACAAGTTGACTCTTCAACTCAACACTGTACAGCGGGATGGGTTTATATCCCATATTGACATCCTGGATAAGAACCTGTTTGCCACTGTAATCACTTTCATCCAATGACGACTGATCTGCGATGAGAAGAGTTTGTGTGGCCCCTGTATCTCTCAAAATGGTGACAGGAATCTCATCACCACTACTGAATCTGACCACACCACAGGACACAAAATCCTTGTACCTCTCATCAATCTCATCATCATCTTTCATGCACTGAGTCTGAGTTGCTACACTCTGACTCATTCCATGCACTCCACTTGACACATGTACAAAACCATTTGGCTCTGTCTTCTCTTGTTTTCCAGCATTTTTCAGCTTTAGCTTAGGGCACTGGGTTTTTACATGTCCCTCAGACTTACAGTAGTAGCAAATGAGCTTTCTTTCATTCCTAACACCACTACTCTGCTTACCACTACCACTTGCTGAATGAGCTTCACCAGATTTCTCTCCCTGGGAAAATTTCCGCCTAACAGGGGGTGACCTCTTCACCTTATGCGTTAGCTCATAACTGTCAGCCACCATCGCAGCAGACTTTACGGTGGATTCCTTGGAGTCATTATGCGTCCGCACGTCAACTCCCATGCCACGTTTGCACTCTTCTAGGAGCATAATTTCTCTCAGTGCCTCGTACGTAAGATCTACCTTCAAAGATCTAATCCAACGATCGAAAGCTACCCCTTTTCTTCTCGCCAATTCAACATGAGTTTCACCTTCGGATCGTCTAATGTTACGAAACTGTTGTCGATATGCCTCTGGCACCTGCTCATAGGACTGCAAAATTGCATCTTTCATTTTCTCGTAATCGAATGCATGTTCACAACTCAGAGAGGAGAAAACCGCCTGGGCCTTACCTGTCAGTAGGGGAAGTGTGGGAGAGTTGAGCCACTTTTTACATTTAGTGATATTGTTCAATAACTATACACAATTTATGGATTATTCGTTCGCAGGTATATACTACAACTATTCAGGCATATTATGATAGCCCAATAAGACACCTAGCACAAACAACTTGGGGGTGACACCTCAACAAAAATATTTTGCAAAATGGCTCAAGTCTCCCTTGATGTGGTGAGAGTTGAGCCACGGGGTTGGGAGAGTTGAGCCACTATGCTAATAGGCCCTACATATCATATTAAGAAGTTCAGGCTTATAAAAGAAAATGACTATGGAAACCTATCTAAGGAAGGATGGTGTAATGGTGATAGAGGGGGCGGGGTGTCTGTTTGACTTACGGGTCATCGGATGGATAATGTGGATGTTGTTGGAGTCCACCTACGATCACATGATAAGGATTTCTAGATGCACCCTGATTGGATTTGCGTAGTAAGTCAACTGTTGGTGTTAGGAAGAAGAAACCGCCTGTAGGGCGTCACCCCTGGAGAGAACACCACATACGTTTCCAATATTCCTCACCTCATCCAATTGCAGACCCGTATCTTTGACCAAAAAATGACACTCACTGAGCCACTTGAAGGGAGGGTTGAGCCACTTGAGGGCTGAGCCATTGGAATACAGGGTTTAGCCATGGCACAACTCTCCCTCGACACGTTGGCACAACTCTCCCCACAGTCGCCATTTAGACTAACCCTCAAAACCTACGAAAGTGACCACACCAAACATGTTGAAATTTGCTGAAAGAAACAAATAATATACTGACTATCTGCTACTCCAACTGATTCGCACTTATCCTCTACCATAGGTGTGAGAGAAAACCACATATCTGACAAGTGGACATTCACTTTTGGTGACCAAAAATGGTTTTTCTTTGACTATTTTGTCATGCTTCGTCCAATGTCGCTGCCTCATACACTGGTATATAGTTAATCAGGCATGAACAAGAAATGGCATCAGCTGACTACTGCCAGTCACTATGAAGATGTGAGGTGGCCTGGATCAACTCTCCCAGTGGCTCAACTCTCCCACACTTCCCCTACTTGCTGAACTAACAATGCCCATTCATCCTTCGGCCACTCTAATCTCACTGCTATCCTCTCAAATGTGAAGAAGAATGAATCTAAATCCTTCTCATCAAATTTAGGCATCAACTTTGTTCTACTTGCCAAATCAGAACCAATCGACCTCTGACCTCTGTTCTGCATAGAGTCTCTAGCCTGCAAATTTATTGCTTCAAACCGCATCATTTCCAACTCCATTCTCTTTCTTTCCATTTCACGCTCATGCTCTGCTGCTCTGAGCCTATCTCTCCGTTCTTCCAACTCTAACATTTCCTTTTCACTCAATTCATCTCTCTGACTCTGTGATTTAGGCCTACCTTCCCCTTCACTGTCTGACAATTCGACAGGAGGCACAATGCTTAACTTTGCATGCTTAACTACGGCATCCAGAATCTCTGCTTTACGTGTGCAACCGGTCAAATCTACACCTAGCCTACCAGCTACAATCTTTAAATTATCCTTGACCAGCCCTTTCAACCTGGTCACGGTCAAACCCTGACCAACGAATGCTTCCACATCAAAATCGGCCATGATAACTAGCACTAGCAGCTGCGTATGCTATGGCTACGACCGTACCAAATGGCAAAATACACACCATCAAACGCTGTCACAGCAAACGAATGGCAAATTCAGGCGACCACGAATGGGTCCGGGAGACCAAACAAATAATAGTAAACTTAGTCACAAAACGTCATCTGCAACAAAGAGGCATACAATCAACTCCAGGTCACCTTACCCTAGAAATGGAGGCAAATTACACCAAACGCCCCACCAAACGATTGTCATGCATCATCCAGTGCAGTGACGTGACCACAAACGTGACTACAATCTACTCACCGCATCAAAATGCGTAGCTGGGACTAAGCCAACGTCTCCCCAACGACGATACCGTCGACGAACTTCAACATCCAAACACAACATGACTTGAATGTCCAGTTCCTTTGGAGAAGCCCCCAATTATTACGGAATGAGGGAAATTCGTGACACGGAATCAAATCATCATCACACGAAATCTTAAAGTCATAACAACTTTATTCCTCCCTCTGAATTCCTCGGACGGCATGGTCCCAGCGTCACTCGAAATTGAGCCATCTTCACTTTCACAATGGGCCAAACAGGCCACACCAGTGTCCTCTTTGTATAAATGCATATCATGACAACGTTGGTGCCACTCCTTCAATTTTTGTACAGTCATTTGATTATCACTCATTTATATTATTTCGATTCTTTCTGGATATGCAAGAAAACACTTGCTCCTTCACATTTATGGAAAAAAAAAAAAGAACACATGGACATTGGATGTCAATTACAATTGAGTATAAGGTAGCCAGTGAAATTGTACTGCAATATTTTTGTGATATTGGCGCATTGTCTATCGTGCGCTATTCGTTGTAGCATGATAGAAGTAATCATTTATGTTGATATAATGAATGTTTAGTAAGGTTTTCAAATGTTTTAATGTCGAAACATTTGTCTTGTCCATACACTAAGAGGATTTACAAAGTATGACAACAAGTGTCGACAGCTGTGCTGGATTAAGTGTGGCATTGATTTATGTAACCATGAATCAATAATGATACAAATAATTGATTGTCCAGTGTGCTTGCATTTGTTTCTATTGCTCTGAAATATTCATCGAGGATAGTTTCATGTTCATCATTTTTCTATGGTATCAACTGCCAACCATATTTTCCCATCTATATGAAAATGTATAATACCGCAACAGCGATATCCTATAAGACAATGTAAGAGCATTAACTTTTGAACAATGTATACAGTCAAAGAAGATCTGTCATCAAAAATTGTGCATGATCAATGATGAATGTCACACGAGAAACATAGAGAATGGCTCTGGATTTCTGTTCAAAATGGAAATCCTTATAACAACTATGAAAGCCTTTTGCACTTCGATGTAATTATAATGGGTGGTATTTATGAGAAGCTAGCACATGTCCTCCTGAATTTCTTGTCGTTTGCCTACCATTTACAATTCGTTTTGTTTAACTAAACTTGGTTACTTGACATAATGTCATTCCACGATTGTGCAATCCACGCAGAGCTTCTGGGTAACACAATGTTGAACAGAGACCCTCGTGGTAAATAATCATTCGAACATTCTTGCTTTCGGCATATATTAGAAGTTTAAGAAAATGTTCATGTAAAAGTGTGCTTTCACTTGTTCTGGCGATGTGTTCTTCCTCCAGTCCTCTTTTTCCCTTGTGCTTTCTCGTTGTTATGCCATTTCTTTCTCTCTTCCTGTGACAATGTCGCGTATTTCTTCAATGTATTTATCTATTTTTGTAATTGTTTTTCTTTGTACCTGTGTGGGCAAATGCATACACATGGCTGCGTGAATAGGGCTTGCAGGTTGAACACTGTTGGATTGATTTTGATAAGCAGTGTTGAACTTTATAACAATTGGTGTTATAATGATTTTATATAGTTATTTCTTATACGTGATCTTCGTGAAAAAAAAAAGAAGATTATTAGGTATGTTTTAAAGGCTGCTCATATTTCTTAAAATCCAGTTTCACTCTTGACTTTCAATTCTAATAACGTTTTGAAGGATATGGTACTTTTTGGAAAGGTAACATTAGTCACGGATAGAATGTGTTAGTATCCAACATCCCATTTCAGTTTTATTTGATAATCCCTTCACTGTTGTTGTTATGGAGTTTAATGTCCTGTCGAATGGGACAATGACAGAATATCAAACTCCACAACACCAAGATTCATTGCTCAGAATAAGGGCCTAACGCTAAACTTTAGAGCTTCTTTTCCCAGTACACGCTTTCCAAGATTAAGTGATTTCTTTTCAACAATTAGGTTAGGTTGATAGAAATTGTTTGAATTGAGTTATACGTGTACATCACTTAAAGCTTAAAATCTTGGTCCTGTTTTATGAAGAGTTATAATTGATTATACAGTAAAGTTACTTTCTGCCATAAGTCTATGGTACCCTGTGTGGTAAGAACATTTATATTCGATTACATTTTTCGATAAAACGGGAACCTGGTCTTTAAGAATAATGTCATTAATGAAATATCCATGTTTTGTGACAATTTCTTGGTTTTGCGGTACAGGGTCACATGAAGTGATATATCATATCTTATCATAAGCTATACGATCCATATTGTGTTATGTGTGTTTTTTTTTATGTTGATCAGGCAAATTAATTGCTAAATAAAGGTTTTGTATTATATTTCACTCTTAGTTGGCTGAAAAATAAACTGAACATGAAATTTAGTTATGTGTGTGTGAGTGCGTGTAATCGAAAGGAAAAAAAGAAAAAACTTCATATTATAGCATTGATTGTATATTGCATTTATTGATTGTTGCAGTGGTTGGGCGTTTGTAAACTGTGGCAATGTATCTTGACTACCACCCCCCCCCCCCCCCCACGGAAATGAAAAAAATAAAATGACAGGGTTTTCAAAAGGAGCAGAATAAGATTAGTTTCTTAAAGTTTGTGTATTATTCCTTAGGATTGCACTTTGCACTATTCCCCAGATTACAAGATGAAATTATAAATTCTAAACATTAAATTCATATCATGTATATAGCCTATACTTCGTATAACCTGAGCACAGATTTCATTATGGTACATTTTGGACTACGTATAATGTTCGTCTCTTCTTTGATTAAAGGAATGTATCTATGTGCACCTCAGCTAGACAAAATCAAATTGTTCTAAGTCCTTCGCTTGTCTACTTGGCGCATAGTGACACAATGGTACTGTCCTTTTGGTTTGTTTTTCTTTTCCCATACATCATCGGGACTTCGTTTTAAGTATAATGGTTGGAACATTAACAATGTTTTTAATCATATCTTATCATGAATTTGCATGTGTATAACTTCGCTTCTCAACCGCACCCACAATTATTTCCCAAATCCCCGAGTGCTTTCAGAAGAGAAGATTTTGCGATAAAGAATTTTGGGGAGGGATAGACACGTGAAATTGAAGAGAAGAACAATGAATCTCAAGACACTTGCTTGGTTGGCATATTGTGATCCAAATATTGCTAGCGTTAGACGAGATAGACAATCGCTACTTTACAAACAGATTTCGAGTGCTGAACGCCCACCCCCTCCCCCTCCCGCCCTGTATACAACGTCCCCGCCCCTTAAATTGACAGACCTGGTTCACAAACATTAGCAAAGACGCAGATTGGTGAAGCTGAATGAGGTTGAAGAACAGCGACGGTCGGGTTTAATACTATTCAGTGGTCATTCGAAATATTGTGTAAAAAAAAATGCAAGAACTGACACGTACAGAGTTTGATCTGTGGCACTTTTCCTCGCAAAGAAATAACAAAATCAAAATAGGTTTACCCCTTCGAAACTACACAGTGTATGATATGATTATGAGGCTTTCTGCTGAAATGATGCAACCTACACTACAGTTTGTGAAGAAACTCGACAATGACTCGGATCCGTGGCAATACATGGCAATACAAAGAAAAAAAATATTGTTACCAACACATTTTCATTTTTCCCCCGTTTGCCTTTGAATGGTGTGGTTATTTTTTTTTTTTCTCAGCAAGCCATAAGAAATCAGTTGGGCACGTCCCCGACGATGGTATGTTCGTCTTTCTTTTGATTCGTGGAGTATAATCCAGGTACGCCTCTCCCGGTAATTGTTATTGAGATTTCAAAACTATCAGCTAAGCGCCAAATAACGCAAATGTTTAATAGGTCGCAACAAAGCATTCATTTGAGACCTCCCGCAGTTGTTGGCACACAAAGACTGTTTTGAATTGTGTTTTGCTTTTATATTTTTCTCATCCCTGTCTATTTCTTTCCCTTCACATCTCGGCCCACGATTCTGCTTCCAAATCATTAGGGTATTTTGCAACAATGAACTTTTCTGCAGTCTGGTGGAAAGGGACTCGCGAAAATAAAGAGAACAATAATGAATTCGTGGACAATTGTACGGTTGAAGCATTATGATCCAAACATTCATCAATACTAATCGAGTAAGACCATTCATTCCTTATCAAAAGATATTGGGTACTCACAAGTCTAGTAATTCCCAACATTTAAACTACCTGTACGAGAGCCTTGGTGCCTATAAGTTTTATCAAGAATCAAACTGGTGAAGTTCGGGATGATGCATGGTAATCCAAAGAAGGAAAATGAGAAAAAGAATACTGTGAAAACGCAATTGTATAAGTCATTTGAAATACTTTATACTCGACTGGTAACGTTGAGAGCTTTCTTTCATAGCTGACACACTTCATAGCCAAAACATTAGTGACTCAATTTATTTTGAAATGAACCTATAAAACTACATGATAAAAATGATTATGAGAGAAGGCATAGCTGCCAATATCATGCAACCTATAGCCTAGTTTTTGAACAAATTCAACAGTGACCTGTATCCATTATTACTTCCATTCCGTCTACAGTAGGATAACCGTCAATGCAATGTTTGACAATAAGATACAGTGGGGAAAAAAAATCGTTTACTGATGCAGAACCGCATTTTTTTTTTCTGTTTGCATGTGGACAATGTGCTTCATTATATTCTTTTTTTTTTATTTTGCCTTTGATATGTTTCCAAAGGTTAGATACTGACAATATTATTTCTGTGTGTGTGTGTGTGTGTTTGTGTTTCTGTGTGTCTGACTGTATGCATTTCTGCGTGCTTGTGTAAGGGTGTGATATACAAGGTATTATGAAATGCAACACAGGTAAGCCCCCAGGCAAGTCCCAACTGTCTTCTAAGCTTACAATAGCAAAATGATCGTGTATAATCTTATCCAAGGGCAGTAATCGAGACCGCAGTTTTAAATCCAAGGGTTGGAATCATAAATTGGTATGAATTGCACATCATCATTATCATTATTTTGTTGTTGTTCAAAATGCACTAAAAGCTCTTAGGCTATTGCATCGGATCGCTGGGTGATTTCAAAACGGCAAGGAATTCTGCAACAATGAACGGGAGGGGTGGGCCTGGGGCGAAAGGGACTGGTTGATATCAACGGAAGAATAGTAGGTGTGAAAAAAAGAACTTGCCGTATGATCCAAACATTCGTCAATGGTTGATGAAAAAGGGCCTTATCAAGAGATGTTAATAAGCACTCGAGTCATCCCAGCCCTTCGAACTACTTGCCTAAGAGCCTTGGCGTCAAAGTTTGATTAAAGACCGTCATGTCAAATTCAGAAACCGGCAGAACAGTTCCAAGGCAGATACGTAGAAGAAGAAATAGATGGAAGAGTATTTGAGCTCACATAGAATGTAATAATCCAGATACATCTAGATTGAAGGCGGTGACTTAGCTCAGTCGACAGCGGGTTTGCCTCACAATCCACAGGACACCGGTTCGATTCCTGGGTCAAACTGTCCCCTCCGTTTTAAAGAAAGAGGTAAAATACTCTGTCCCTCAGATAGGACATAAAATGGAGGTCCCGTCTGTGAGAGAATCACAGCTCATGCACATAATTGTTGCGCTTCATTTACTCATCGCAAGTAGCAAGGTGTTTAACCAGGTAAATTGGTCCCGTCTCACATCCAAATGGAACCCATAGAATACCTCAGGTGGCAGACCCATCTTCTCAGACGGATATGAAACAAACAAACAATACACCCAAACCAAGATGGACTTTTTTTTACACTTTTTTTTTTTCGATCGTCGGGTGGGATCATGATAATTATCACAATGATTGCTCCTGTAGTTAAGTATCCTAGCTTTAATTCAAGACCTCGTTTTAAGTCCATAGGTTGGGACCACTAAATGTTGTGAGTCGCATGCTTTCATTATTTCATTTTTTGTTCAACCGCAACCAAAAGTCTGGTACCGGATCACTGGCTGCTTTCAGAACGGCAAAGAACTCTGTAGCAATAAACTTCCCAGGGTCTGTGAGAGAGGGAGACTCGTGAAATGAGGAGAAGAACAGCAAATACGAAAACACTTGCTGGGTTGATACAGATCCAAACATTCGTCAGTGATAGACGAGCAAAACCATCTCTTCCTCATTGATAGGTTTTGGCTAAGCTATTTGCCCTTAGTCTTTGAACAACTCGCGCAAGAGTCTTGGTGTCTATAAAACCTTATCAAAGTCCAAGATGGTTAAGTTAGGATTGAAAGAGAACAGTCCCGAGCTGGACACGGTTGAGAAAGGGAAGAGTGAGGAAGAGATTGATAAGTCCAAGAAAGCTGAAGAAGGTTCTGTGAATCAGAAGGGGGAGGAAGAAAAGAATACGGGAAATCATGAGGGAGAAGTTTCCTTTCAGGTAGGTACTCTCCAGTCGTCCTCTTCCACTATCTTTCTGTAATAAAGTGTACTCCCGCTATAACGAACATGGTTATAACAAAACTCCTCTCACAACGGTAGATATTCGGGCCGTAACGCTATCCACTTTGAGCTTTTTATTGTTTATTTGTTCGGTTATAATGGATATTTCTCGGTATATCGAATATAACGAAGGAAAACTGCCCGTCACGAGCACTTCGTTGTTACGGGAGTCCACTGTATTCATATGGCTTTTAGTGCTTGCTCATCAAACCACTATACTCAAAGCAGTACTATCAACACTATGTAACACTATTTCAACTCTGACAAGTGGTAATAATCACATTTTAAGGAGGTTAACGATTTTAACTCATTTATCCACGCTTGATAATGTTTGGTTAAAGCCTGTTGGTAATGCATGGGTTGTGTCGTCATACATTGTTGCAGAGTGAAACTGCTCTAGGGAACAATTTATCGAAAGCGGCGTTGTGGGGAAATGGAGGGGGGGGGGTGAAATACACTTCACTGGTTTAAACTCGCTGGTTTGACAAGTATGCAGAATGATTGTAGTGCGGTTGAGTGTACTAATTAGGCGTGATCGAGAATTCATTGGAGGTTGACATTTTATATCATGTGTGACTTTTTATCCAATGTATCTTGGAATGAATGTTATGCACTCCATAATGAAGCCAAGATAGAACGTAGTTTATGTTTATAGTGTTACTGTATAATTATATTATGCATAGACGTGCGTATCAAAGCTGTTCATTATGAGCCGATAATTATATCTATCGATATCTATCTACTGGATTGTTTGCCGCTGCCACAACTGAAAAGTGACATTTGTAGTAACTCGATGAATGTCTTCACAGGTGACAGGATCTCTGAACCAGCATCACTCTCTATAGCGGATTGCACAAGAAGATATTATTGTTAGCAAAAAAAAAAACAAACAAACAAACAAAAAAAAAACAAGAACAAGAACAGAAACAACTAGGCCATCTTATTCATTTGTCCTACGTTCGGCAGGCAAAATGGTTGAAGGGAGATTTTTTTTTTTTTTTTCCATAGCTTGATAGTGGTGCATTATACTCATTACAATGTACGGTACAGATCATCTCAAAATCATCCATACTAGGGATGAAATAGAATTGTAAACTTGTCATCTCGCCAAGCGTCAGACACTTCTACACCAGTCCTCGGCGAGCTTCCTTTCTTTGCATACCTCGGATTTTCGGAATTTAAGGACAAGAGTTCTTTTTTTTTTTTTATTGTTTGTTATCTTTTCTTCTCTCTGACTTCTAACACTATCTTGTCTAATGCCTCAACTTTGTCTCACATGCACTTTGTATCAGCCCCATCTCGTCCTTACGACGTTTGTAAAATAATTATGTTGTTGTATACAATTTGGGCGTGTAAGATTTCATCTCACAGATGCTATGCAGACCTCGTTTACGTTTAGACCGTTCACATGGCTTATCACAAGCAAAACAATTTTGTCTTTGTTGTGTTGGTATTTGAATTACAAACAAAACAACGTGTCGGTAAAAGAAAAGAAAAAAAAAAGATCATATGCTGCTTTCAGTAGACCTCGCTCTTTTTTTTTTTCTTTTCTTTTCCTGTCCCTTCTAGTTTATGTACCAAACTTCCTTATCAAGTGTGTGTGCTCGTATTCACATCCTTCTACCACAGAAAAAGACGATCGACAAGGACGCGGAAGCGATGCAGGGACCGTCTAAGAAGTTACTGCCAACCTGTCTAAAGAGCGCCCTCATTGTTGTGTTCCTTGTTGCAATGGTGATCGCCGCATTACCTCTTGCAGTTTACTTGCCTACAGTAAGAGACGAGGTAAGAGGTCTAGAGCATGCTGATTGGCCCTATAACAGAAGCGATAATTTTTTTTATGATATCATCCCTTGATCATCTTTGCATATTGTTATTCCACTTTCATTGTATCAGTATTCATTTATATGCTATAATCTCACCAGAGCGTCCTTCGCGATATCATTAGTGTCAGTTGGCATTGAGTTGTAGTATTCACGTTTTTTGTTAACACTATTCCCTGTTTCAATAGACAGTCAAATGGCATTTCAAAGCCCACCTCCCCCCCCCCCCAACAAACAAACACAAACAGTCAAGTACAATAATCGACACCAACAAATTCGTTACAAAAGTACAAGTCCTGATTTCTAAGGAGGAAATAGCAGTCAATAAATTATGACAGTAACATCGAGTTCCTTACCAACTACAGGACGGCAGCAAGACAATCGTTGGCACACCTGGTGGATCGGGTACTCTTAATGCCTAGGAGATTTCCACCAAATTTCCCGTGGTCGCACCTGGAAATAACTCAGCAACGACATTGATTTCGACGACGCTCTCGACGATGTCTTCACCCAAGCAGTCAACAACAAAACGATCGTCGGAGAAGGAGAAACAGCAGAGAGAGGATATTCTCCTAACATTTATGCAGGCGGGGGGAAGAGTGTCGGGAAAAGAAGAGTTGTGTTTCATAGAGATGGGCTCTATACGACATTATATTTTGCTCCTACAACAATTGACCCCATGAAACAAAACCACACCTCAAACATAACCCTCATCCCTTGTCCTAATCCCCTCGTCAAAACAAACCTGAAACCATTATCACAACCCCAATCCTAACTCTAAGGCCTTGGAGAAAATTGTACCGGAAGAATTGTCACAGGAGTAACTAATGTCTTGTCGCCTAAAAAGATTGAAGGAGTTTGAAGGTATATGAGAATGTTAACGAAAAGAAAATGTACTAAAAAAAAAGTATAATGGGGCATAAACCTAAAGGAGAAGAGGGGAAAGAAGAGAACAGGGCCGACGGAGCATTTTCAAAAGGGAGAGCACACTTCCGGGTTTGATGAACTAACTAGCAAAAAAAGAAAAAAAAAAAGAAAAGATCCTCACTTCATCTCTCCCCTTCCACTTCCGAGTTTCTTCATACGACAAGCAAAAAAAAAAAAAAAAAAAAAAAAAACGGTCTTCAGCTCATTTTTTCTCCTTCCACTGCCGACTTACGGGTTAAAAAAGAAGTGGGGGGGGGGGGAGGGGCCCAAAGTGGTGACACCTTGTATGGTGCGCAAAAAGTGTGGGGCCCCAGCCCCCATGCCCTCCCCCTCCCCCCCCCCCCCCCCCCGTTCTGCCGGCCATGAAGAAGAGAGAATGGAACAAGAGAGAGATTGGGAACGATGATTGAACCAATGATTGAACAATGGAATTAAAGGACGAATGTCATAATTACTTTATATACTTTGTTTGTTATAATTTGTACCATCAGGTCTTCGATCATATTAAAGGGACTGTACAGATACTGATCGAGGTGAAGATTCAGCTTGTATCGTTTTACGAGATATTAAGAAGGCACTCTATGAAGTGTTAAAGAGCATACGATTTTAAGGGGAATCAAACAAATAGTCTTGTTTGATGAAATCGGTTTCGAAATGTCTGAGATATCTACAAACAAGGTCAAAGAAAGAGATACTAATAAAAGTCGTGGCTCGTCAGTTTTGTGATTACTTTTTTATATCTCAGCAATTTTAAGGCCAAGTTTGATAAAAAGAAAAACAAGCAAACGATGAATCCCTCTAGATATCACTTGCATTTTCATATTTCATAAGAGGTTTATCATTATCTCACCAAAAAAAAAAAGTATTATAAACCTTAAAACCTCACCTCAACAATAACTGTACAGTTCCTTTAAGAGGATCATAATCACTAAGGTGAAGAAATCAAATGATTAGGTAGTGAGCTTAAAAATAAGCTAGATTAAACATGATAATTTTACGTTTGCTTTGTTTTCTTTTTTCGCTTCATTAGTCACCGTTGAACCTATAGTTGAAGAATTATCATTTATGTTCACCTCGACCAAAGAATGTTATTGGTTGTGTTTCGGTGTATTGGGCAGAATGGCTTACGTGTTGTCAATTAAAAAGCGACAATAAAGCCCGAATGCACGAAGTTGGTACAATTGAAACCATGGTTTAAACCAAAGAGATATTCCCCAGTGACTGCTTTCAAGAGTGCGGACTGTTGCGTGCATAGGTACTGTTTTTTTTTTTGTTTTTTTTTTTTTTTTTTGGGGGGGGGGTAGTTTTTTTTAAGGTTTTTTTTTTATTTGTTTTTTTTTTTTTTGTTTGTTTGGTTTTTTTTTGTGTGTGAGCGCACGGGGAGCACCGGATAACGACGAGGCGGTAGGCTCAAACCTCGTGTTCACACAAGCACACGAGCAACCGAGGAGCAGCCAAAATAAAGGGGCGATCACACATCGCCGGTTTAGATGGCGGTTCATGGCAGTTCTCAAACCCAACGATGGCGGAAAGCACTTAAACGCGATGTGACTACGTTCTCAACACGCTTTGAGTACGTCGCTAACGCGGATTGGCGCGGTAGTAACACAGATCTCCCGGAAAGGTGGAGGAGTCCATACCAAGCCCCTGTAGTTGGATGCAATCAGAGCCCTTTCACTCGTCTTCAATGGGTTACAGCATGGAGTGTGTTGCTTTGTTAGGCAAGCAAAATAAAAAAGCGAAACGTTGTGTAAAGATTAACATAAGTGATGCAAAAAGCAATTGTCTTTAAATTTCAACATGCTTCTTTTTTCTCTCTCTTTCAACTTTTAAAATATCTGTATTAACAATCATTAAAAAGAGATACAGGTTCAGGTTACAGGTTCATATATCATAGATAATGATGATGTGTTGTTCTTTTTTTCAAGTTTCAACATATCTTTTCCCTCTACTCTCTTAAGTTTCAACATTATCTGTATCAACATTAGTCTTACAAAAAAGGCGTACATAATCATAAGAGCAGAACTCAAACTATGTTCATACAAATTCTTTTGTGTATAACTTACAGGATCACGAAGCTGGACATCTTTTCAAGCTGTTAAGCTTTAACAAAATTATGAAAACACCTTCTTATGTACAGTAACTGTATTTTTCAACAAACCTACCAACTTTTTGAATATTCTTTCTTTGTTACTCTAAGTGTAAAAATAAAAAAAAAAAGGATAGAAACTTTAGAATTCAATATATTTACCCGAGCTTGTATTAAGGGTTCATCTTAGTTTTGTTTTGTTTTGTTTTGTTTCGTTTTGTTTTGTTTTGTTTTTTTTTCCATTTTTACTTTCTCCGCCACGAAGTGTCGCCGGAGGCATTATTCTCTTTTATTTTCAACATTTGTTTGGCAGGGAATGTTATGGCGGTGTTAACGCGGAATTATCACGGATCTTGCGTGGCAAAGACGGAGGATGCCGTTCTTTACACGGTGAATGGCGTTTTCAACACGGTCCATTTCAAACCGCCAAGACCGCCACGAAACAATTAAACATGTTTAATTTTTCACGGTCTTGAACATGGTCTGTGGCGGAGCACGGCGAATTGCCGAACCGAACCGAACCGAACTTTTTGCATTTTGATGTTGCAAATGGTGCAATTTGATGCATGTTTTTGCTTGTTTTAACGAGTTGAAACAGTCCCACTTGTTTAAGATCGCAGTATATTTTAGTGTAGATTATTATTGAACAATTTGCCTATAAAATTGTATAATCTAAATACACTAGTCTTCTCGTATTAATTCTTACACTGAATATCATGAACGCTGTGTGTTCAGCAATCAAACAGAAAAAGCATGCACACGAGCGTGTAGATAGGGGCATATTCCCTTCCCACACGAATGTGATTTTGCGTTTTCAGACCTGAAATTCAGCGATCTGGTGCAAATATTTGGTGCAATACTTTTTCATCGAAGTGTTAAAATCACGGAATTTAGCTCTTATTCCGAATTTGCACCGTCTGTGTGTATGTATAAAGTCTAGTGAGGTAGAGCTTGGGGAAAAGGGGATTTCCCCTCCCGCTTTTGCGTTTTTAGAATTGAAATAAAGCGATCTGGGTCTATAGCCACAGTCCACTTCTTTGCATGGCGTGGGCGAGTGTTATCTCCACCCTTCCCTTCCGATGGGGCTTTTGCCTTTTTAAGGTTGAAATTGAGATATCTCGTATACGCATGTTTGATGGATTCAACATTTGGGAAATCACCCCCCCCCCCCCCAAAAAAAAAAAAAAAAAAATGATGGGGGGGGGGGGCGCTGAGGGAGGAAAGGGTCGATTAAAAGGGGAAATTCCCCTTATACATGAGGGAACCTTGAGTTTTCGGAATATAAGTGATAAGTCTCGTGCACTCAGAATTATTCATAATTTTTTGTAAATCTAAAAAATGTACTTAGCTAGGGAAAGAGGCACAGAGGGGGATACCCCCTCCCAAGCACGAAAGATTTTGCATATTTTGAATTGAAATTCAAAGATCTGGTGCACACTTTGAGTGAAATATTCCCCAAAAAAAAAAAAAATTATTTGATGAAAGGTTGCAAAGGAGACCCGCTTCATGTGCATGCATACAGTATACACGCATTTTTTTTTTTCCGCCCACAAAATCCTCGGTCCAAATCTTGGGGGGGGGGGGGGGGGCCACGGCCCCCATCGCCCCTCACCCCCCCCCCCCCTTCCCGGCGACGCCAGTGGTCAGACGGCAGCACGTATGCTAGTGAGCCGATCTGGACAGATTTATTCAGCACTCTCGTTGACGATCTTTGCTTTGCGAAGGTGTCTCTTGAGCGCGAGATTTTGCGAGAGTTTGACAGGGCTAATTGGTTTTCACAGTGCAGCGACTTTTACATGCATTCATCATGGTTACAAGTCACGGTAAGTTGTTCCGCAGACTTTGATCTTTATTTGTTATCAAATTTGCGTTTAATATCGGCTCTTACCATGACGATATAATCAGTTGAATTTGCGTAAATTTCACCTGCTTTTCACGGAAGATTTTTGTCCTTTAAAGTTCGTTTTTGGTTCCTGACCGGATTAAGAAACTGTTGTTTCTGATTTTGGCTTTTTCGTACAGAGGAAACTTAGATGCTTATCATATATTGGAGTCAAGGAGACGTAAGCATAATTTATACTATTTTTTCCCGTTTTGAAATGTCTGTAAAATGCACTCCTAAGCCGGAAGTACAGTATGCTCCACACAAAGTGTACAGTAGCGCGAAAGAGGGTAATTTCGGCGACTGGCGAGCGCTTTGAGCCAATTCCAAGCTTCTAGTCTGTCGTACACGCACAGAACTACACGCGCGCCTGTATGCAAGCACGCGCTATGCAGGCACGTGGCATGAAACCGTAGAAGCGTAATGACGTCATGCAAGCGCTGAATGCAAGCGCTGTCCAATGAGAGAGCTTACTCTTGAGATTGCACGGTTTCAAGCTGACCAGCACTGACATCGATGTATATTTTACTGGTTCCTGACCGGGTTAAGCAACAAATTGTCAAGATATTTACATGGATACAAAGATTAAGAGATGGACTACAAAAAAAAAAAAAAAATGCATTTTTCTTTGAGACGCAAGGTGAATTTGGTATTCTTTTGACGTTTTGATATGTACTACACGAATTACTTTTTTTTCATCATTTTTCAAGCTCAAGTTACGCTATGATATTCTTTATTTACAATAATTTGAGTAACGTGTGACGATAGCTTACACATTATTTCCCTTGAATTTGACACCAAATTTGTGAATATAAGGTGTATTTTTGTTGCCGAAAGCCCAAGGACAAAATCCCCTTCCACAACTCATTACGTATGCAAGCCTCGAGCGGGCTTGCATACGAGTTGAATAAATACGAGCGAATTATCGGGTGTTGCCGTCTGACTGGTCATTAGCAGCCTCAATGAAATCACTGGCCCCATCTTAGAATCCTCCCTGTAGTGGTGGGAAGTAGAAAAATTTCTTTGGTATAGTAGAGGACATAATATTTCTTAGTTTAGTTTTTAACATCGTAACTGTGTTTTGTTGGTATTGCTCCTACATCATCACATGACAAATTGCACATTAGGGGGTTGTAAAGCTTCTCAAAGGAACATTTTAAAAAAACATCCCTTTTGGGATGATTTTTTTTTCCTTTTTTTTTCCAAAAATAAATCTTGCAGTTTTGATTAGTTTTAATAAGATGAATACATAGTTATCCTTGATTAAAGGGATGTCATCTTTACCTTATTGCCTACACAGTACTGAAACACAGTTTGATTTATCAAACAGATTGTATTTTGAGCTGTTTCAGTGGTAGCCCAAACAAAGAAATACATTAAAGTGGCAAAGGTGTGTGACACTGATGACTACTATGTAGGAGAGCAGATCGTATCACCGGACGCTTTTTTTTTTTTTCGTGGTTTCGAATTCCGTACTCAGAGGATAAAATTTCGGCTAAAAATAACACCACTTGTTCACCGAGATTTGGGACTGTAAATGTCAAAATTGTCAAGCTCGCTCGCTTTGCTCGCTCGAATTTAATCGTTATGCCATTCTCCTGATGTTACTGTCAATAATATTACTGCAGGCAGTTGCGCCCGGTGCTCCCCCCCCCCCCCCCTTAATTTCCAAAGCAAAAAAATATAGCTACGAACGGCAGTTTTGGGACTTTAAAATGTCAAAATTTTCAAGCTCGCTCGCTTCGCTCGCTCGCATTATATAATTGTTATGCCATTCTCCTGATGTTGCTGCCAGTAACTGACAGCAGTTGCGCCCGGGGCGTCCCCCCCCCCCTTAATTTCCAAAGCGTAAAAATCTAGCTACAAACGTCAGTTTGGGGACTTTAAAATATCCAAATTTGAAAGCTCGCTCGCTTCGCTTGCTCGCATATAATCGTTATTGGTATGCCATTCTCCCGATGTTGCTGCTAGTAATTGCCAGCAGTTGCGCACGGTGCGTCCCCCCCCCCCTTAATTTCCAAAGCGAAAAGATATAGCTACAAACGTCAGTTTGGGGATTTTAAAATGTCAAAATTTTCAAGTTTGCTCGCTTCGCATTTACTTGTTATGCAATTCTCCTGATGTTCCTGCCAGTAATTTGTCGTTTCACATCGTCATTCCATAAATCAGGTAAGGAAAACTTACAATATTGCTCAATGACTGCTTTGTAGAATGCATCACATTCCGTTATGTAATGTAGTCCCCATTAATTTTGCAGACTGACAGCGACACACATGCACACGCACGCATGCACAAGCATACACACCCTCAAAATTACTTTTCCACGAGGTGCCCCCCAATGTCTTGACCCACGGTACGCCACTGGAGCTGATACTTAGAATAAAGTGAAGTGTACAGGTAGCAGAACCAGAGCTGGCCGAGTGGTGGACGCTCCAAGATGATGTAATATTGCCCGATAATGTCAATGTTACTATCTCTGACGTTCGATGCACGTCTCATGCGCCACCTACATGTTCCTCGTGCTTTTTGTCCTGTATAGGCCATGGGGTGAGCTGGTTTTTTCGCTTGTTTCGTTCCGACAACTGCGGCACTAAAATGTCTCCACAGCTACGTGTAAACAAATAACCAAAAAGGCTACAGGAAAAAGTTCGACACAAACCCTCCTGCAGTATTTTGGTAATTTAGGGGGAAACAGTGAACTTTTTTGTCACTGAGGAGCTGAATATGTACACTTTGCCGTGTACGATATTCATTCGCGAACGATCATGTGATGTATGTTATCCAATCCGAATCGAGAATTTTTGTTTACGAGTCAAAATGGCCGCCCCCTGTGAGCCTGTCAACGCGTCTACGTCGTCTGCTCTGCCGAAACTTTTAAGATGCGTTATTATGCATGTAACATCGATGAAGTTTGGAAATTTCACGGCTATGACAAACCTAAGATAGACGAAACCTATTTTGTGTGCCAAAGAGTGAATCAAATTGAGTGGGGGAGACCGTGGAATCGCAGACCAGAACGAAGTGACTCAGCTGCTCAGGGGGACTGACTGCAACCTACATAGGATAATTTACAGGTTAGTTTTACGTGCATACAGTCGTAGCAGTCGACACTGCAGTGCAGTCTCTATATGCGTAATGTTAATGACCATGCATAATGACTACGGTAGTACAAGTACAACGTTAGCTATGTTATGAACGTTGCTTATGTATGTTATAATGGACGCTAATGCAGTAGCTTAGCCGTTTGATAGCGTGTCTGTTACATTTTAGATAAATTATCTTGAATTTCACCTTGGCATGGCATAGCGCCGTTATAATGTAGCCTAGATGAACGGATACATGTTGTTCTATGTACAGCCCAGGTTCGGTTGATGTAGCTGATCGGTGATATTGTTTTGTAAAAATCTTGACACACAGGACTGGATTGAAAAAGGTCTAAAGTGCATGTAAATTTATATTTTCATAATCATGGCCATGGAGTATTAATATTAAAAATCCATCCTGTCTCTCTCACCCCGAAATTGGCGAATCCCCCCTAGCTCAAAACACACATTTCCATCTCATTAAATTAACTTATTAATATTTGATATAAATAGGTCTAAGTAAAAAACCAACAATGACAATAACATAATTTCAACAATTAAACTCCCTAAAACATGATTACCATTATGTTGAGCCAAATTATAAAGCAGTGGGTGGTGGTGATAGTGAAAGGCCAAGGATTACTAGTATTAATGATGATAAGGCAGTTGTATTCATAATTATGATAATTGATATTGCATGTGATCAGGTGCTGAAAGCTGTAGATGTAATTTAAAATCAGTAATTGCACTGCAAGTACAAGTTGAAGTAGTTGATGATGACAATGATCATGAAGTGTTAATGATTACCTGGCATAGTACTATAGGGCCTATTGGTAATTACAAGATTCAAATATTGGCAGTCAATAGTCTACCGTACATTTAATGATATATTGAGTGTAACGTTCAACCCCTCCCCCTAGCGTTTAGCCTTTTTTTCCCCCCTAACAAAATCCAATGGCTAATCATTGCTGTTCATTTCTCCATTGTATTAAATAGGATTCCATGAAACGTGCTACAAGAGGTTTATAGATAGCAAACGCCTGAATCTCGCTAGGAAACGAAAGCTGAAGGAGGAGCCTGGTCCGTCAGCAGGAGCATCTGTTTCCTCCCCTAAGACGCTCACATCAAGATCAAGATTTTCTTCTGGAAGCTCTTCAGGTTCAGCTGTGTTGCCTGTAAAATGCATCATTTGCAACAGAGTCAACCTGCTCATTACTTGCCAAGGGAAATAGGTCAATATGATTGATATTGAAGAATGAATACATTGTCATGTTACTATAAGTTGTCCTTGATAAAATGGATCAATATATATCCACCACTGAAACATTCACACACATACACAAAGAACTTCAGTGCAAAGTTCAGAAACAACAGAATGTACTGTATATGCACAAATGCTTTGGTCAATGTGATTAATGTTCAAGAATTGACATCTTACCGAAGTTGTGCATGATAAAATGTCTTTGTAATACAGATTGCTTCCTGTATTTTGAATGCCAATGTTTATGCAACATGTTTTGACTCCTTGCCTCAGTATGTGATTGTTCGCCCTTTAGCAAACATTTCTGCCCACTATTATGATTTGATTAGGGTTGAATTATTCTAAGAACAAAGATGTTTTCCTAAGTGTGGTTTTTTTCATAAAACTGAATGACGACGATTAAAATTTGTTTCTCCCACTCTGGGGGAAAAAGATATGTAACTATTATTAATACTGAAACAGAATGTTCATGTAGAAAGGTCAGTACAATGTAGGTGTGAGTACAAAATCAGTTTGCTAAAACTAATACCAGCCAAATGAAAATTGTGCATAAGTTGAGTCAGGTTTGCACAGATCCTCTAATATTGGAAGTTAATTGCAATATTATCATAATTTTTAATGCCAAACCTGTTTTATTCTCTCCAAGATTTTCAGGTACACATTGCCTCCAATACAGAATCCAACAGTTTTCACTCATGAATGGGTAAACTATAATATTGCCTTTATTTTATATATTGGCATTCTTCAAAACCTTTACACCCTTTCAAGGATATTTGGACCATGGAATGTTCCAGGAAATTTATTAAAACAGGAAAATTTGACTGATTATCATTTTGAGCTATCTTACATGAAAGGAGGTAGTGTCCCACCAACCTAATGATAGCAATGAAAACTTCAGGAAATTCTATGAAGATTAAATTTTCTAAAGTACTGTAATATTTCATGAACAACATGATTGCTATGTGATCTAAATATATTAAAGCTTCTTAAGAAGAAGAAGAAGAAGAAGAAGAAGAAAATAAAAACCTGTCTACTGATAAACAATATGATCTGTTTAATAGTAATGTCTCATGTGTGTAAATGAGTTTGTATGTGTGCGTGTTAGTGTATATAATATGTCAGCGTTTTTATGCACCTGTGTATGTGTAATGCACTGATCAATACATATATTATATCATTGTGTGTGTTCATGTTTATGATAATCTTGTTTTATGATGCTGATGTGATAAATGGCCAAGGCATGTAGAATAATATTGTAATACACTTGGGTATCTTCATAACTATGTGTGTGTGTATGTGTGTGTGTGCATGTGAGGGTGTGTGCGTGTGTGTGTGTGTGTGTGTATCATAAGATTCTCCCACATGCACACGGACACACACACAAACAAACGCTCTTAATTTTTTTTTTCCTTGAATGATTAGGCATTTGATTAATAACATGTCTTTGAACAGAATATAAGGCATTTGCCTTGACCTCTGACGGTCAGTCAGTGCTCTCTCTCATTATGGTCTCGAACCACCTTGTTCTTGTCCTCCTTTGCATAGCCAGCATCAGGAAAAGCTGAAACATGAGATATAATGCAACTATTAAACCAAAACTTCATTTTTTTTTTCTAGGTATATGGCTAAAAGCAGTGCTTTACAAATGTGTATATGTATTTCAGCTTAGAAACACTATGGGAACTATACTGCGGCGAGCAGCCCCATACGCATAACTGCGGCCAGCAGCCCCATACGCATAGCGTCATGGGGCTGTGAACTGTAGCATACAGGATCATGACGGATATTGTATTGCGGACAAATATCAACTTAAAATCGGGAAAAATCTTCAATTTGAAGACTTATTAATAAATTTGAAGTATTGATAACAGAGTTCGTGCAAGGTTTGTTTCTGCAAATAGTTCCTTTCTGTTCAAATTGATGACTAAATGTGACTCGGTCGAGAGGAAACTGGGAGAGCTACACTGAATTGACGGCCAGCGCATGCGCACACAGACATCATATCCAGTCAATGGATTCGAAATTTGTGCGCAGTGATGTGTGCGCCTGCGCTGACCGTCAATTCAGCGTAGCTCTCCCAGATTCCTCTCGACCTAGTCATATTAAGTCATCAATTCGAACAGAAAATGACTATTTGTAGAACCAAACCTTGCACGAACCCTGTTGTCAATACTTCAACCTTACTTGTAAGTCTTCAAATTGAAAATTTTTTGTTCGATTTAAGGTTGACGTTTGTCCGCGATACTACCCTGTCATGATCCTACATGCTACAATCCGCAGCCCCATTACGATATGTGTATTGGGCTGCTGGTCGTAGTTTATAAAATATGGATTTTCGCAAAAACTGCAGGATATTTCGAGGAGAACTTTTTACTGTATATTTAGGATGTACAAAACATCACATTTCCGCATTCAGAAAGTAGTGCCAGTGTTGCTGGAACGAAACCCATTTTCTAAGCCTCTTTTTCAGCTTCACCCCATGGCCTAGTAGGCAAGCAGTTCATAATACACTAGTATTCGTTTCTCATTCGTTTGCGCACGGAAACTTTGCAATTTGACCACCGGATTGACAATTTGAACAACGGATGAGCAAAATATCGCCTTTGTGTGACAGGGGCTTGTGTCTCCCCGCACTTCCGATGGGCTCGACAAAAAAAAAAAAAAAAAAAAAAAAGAGAAGAAGGCCAAGGCAACGTCACGCCCATGAAACGCAGAAAGACCAAGAAGGGAGGCGAGGTCCCAAAGCTAGCCCGCAACCCAACCTTTCATCCACCGATGAAGAACAAGTGAATCTAAAAAGTTCCCTGTACCAAATGAAGAAGGCAAAGCAGATGGCAGTGAACACTTTGCCAACAGCAAGCATGAGAGAAGAGGAATCAGCCCCCCTCGCCTCCTCGTAAGTTTATTTTGATTTGATCTTTTCGGAAAAATATAATTTTTCATTTGAGTGACTTTCATGACGGTTGCCATTACCTAATGTGGTACATTTTTCTATTTGTTCTTGTTGCTGGGTGCTTGTTTTGTTTTGTTTTGTTTTGTTTTTTGCGAAACAAACTAAGTTGTCCAAAGTGAACGCCCAGATGTAAACCCACAAAAGTAGATTAAAAATACATTCAGCAAAAAAAAAAAAAAAAAAAAGAGAGAGAAAAGGAAGGAAGGTGAATGGAAACACTTTTTTTTTGAAATTTACATTTCTCATAGGATTTTTGCCTAATTGTTAAAAGGACTGTACAGTACTGGTTTAGGTGGGGATTCATGTTTTCAACATTCCTAAATGAGATACTGAGAAACCTCTTATGAAATATGAAAGCGCATGTAATCTTATTAAGGATTCAACGATTACTTTATATAAATTGGTTTTGAAATGGCTGAGATATCCAAAAAAGTGATAATAATGAAAGACTACAGGCCACGCCTTTTATTAGGATCTCTTTGTTTTACCTTCTTTGTTGATATCTCAGCCATTTCAAAATCGATTTTTCATGAAATAAACTCTTGATACCCCTAGAATTGCATGCTCCTTGACTCCTTGACATCTCATAGAGTGGTTTCTGAATATCTCGCGAAACGTGAAAAACTAAATCCTCACCTCGACCAGAACTTTACACACTCTTTAATGTATCATATATACCATATGAAAGCTAATTTGATTGACTATCAACTTGATCAGTAAATAAAAAGGTAAATTGTACGCAGGAGTGAGTACTTGTGTTTTTTTTTTTCTTACAAGACACTTAGTAAAAACGACAAAAATGAACAAGTTGTCATTAATTCTCTTCCTTGAAACAATACGATTAAAAGATAGATTTAACACAGTAGAAAACACGAATTCAGTTGCAAAAAATACGCCAGTGATCTCTGTACAGGTAATATCTTTGAGGCCCAAACTATCAATAAAAGCTACAAATAGTGGAGGAAAATGAATTTCTGTCAAATTCAAATCTAAATGAAATGAAAGAAGAAGACATATTGGCAAAAAAAAAAAAAAAATGGAGAATTGCGAGATAACGCCATCATCGTCACTACTATCTCGTCGTTGACAATATCAAAATATAATGTCAAGATCATTATTTTTCATATTTCGTAATGTCCAATTACAAAAAAAGAAGAAGAAAAAGATAAATGCAGCATTCTCGCTATCCATTAGTCCCGACTCATTTCGTCACCTTGAAGAGTGCAGAGTGATGTTTGGTTGTATTAATAATCAATACCTGAATAATTACATTGCGTAAGTCCATTGAAATTTCGTTCTATCTTGTTTATGTGTCTTTTCCTGCTGTGTTGGTTGTTGCCATTCAAATCAGTTAAGCCTCTCTGTTTGCGCTCTTAAATTCCTCCACACCAGTACCCTTTCCGTACTCTAACAACTGTCTAAGACTTCCGAACGCGTGAACGGCTGGCTTTGTTGTATTCTGTGGGTGCAGACGTATTTGCAGTAAACAATTAGCACAAACGTTGCAAGACGAACAACGCGCTACACCGCGGAAAGACCTACCTTCTCTGTCTTGAGATACCCATTGAAAAAAAAAAAAAAAAACGGCAATGCGACATTATTATCATATGAATTGTTGCACATGAAAGCTCACTGTAGTATTGTTATTCTTCTATTCATTGCTCATGAGACAAGGTCAAATGCCGCCACGAAACATCGAACACTCTGTAAACCCTACTGTGCCAAGAGTCCTGTATGTTGGAAGTAGTCTTCATTACCAAATGGGCGCGTAGGGCCTACTGTACACACAGGGCAATGTGTTAGTTCATGTACGCAGTATCACGATCAGTACCTATGAACGAGAAACATCGTGTTTGATATGTCGGCCTGTGATTAGATATACCATCCATCTCATATCTTCGAAGAGGTAACGTATTCGTACCCGATTGTAGTTTCCTCACTTTCATATCGTAATTCTACTACTAAGTCTAAGTCTAAATAAGAAAGTTTAAATCTTTCTTTTTGGACAAACACTGAAAGTGCTGCGCACTATTAACTATTGGGTACGTATTTATTAAAAAGGGAACAGGGTAATTTGATAACTGTCATGGCTGTGTTATCAACACAGTGTCGACAGTTTAGGTGATATGGGGAATATTGCTATTGTTTTCCAGTACACGTCACCGCACGTAGTAACTCGAATTCGTTAGATATTCCTGTACAAAAGAAAAGGAAAAACATTTGGAATGTGAAAAAAAAAATATTTTAGGTAATATTTACCAACAGAATTAATAATGGACACTTGGGTACGTTTTGCCCCGCTGTTGTGTAAGTGACGCTTTCCTTTTGCGTGTTGGGTAATTTTTGTAGGGCAACTGATACTTGGGTAGAAATTCGCCTTATATAATTTACCACCATTATTTTGCACATTATAAGCCTGGGTATTTCTTACCAGTTCTTGGGTAATTTTGGCACGTTTCTTTCTAATTTGGCAAAGAAAAAAGTATGTGCGTGTACGCATGCATGTTGTGTGTATGTATGCTACGGAGCGTGTGTGTGAGTGTGTGTGTGTGTGCGTGTGTGTGTGTGTGTGTGTGTGTGTTATAGGCCTACGTATGGAAGGCTAGCCGAACCTTGCGATTTTGTAGGGGTTACCAAGAATTACCATAGAGTGTTCTCCGTTTTATGAATGGGAAGGGGGACAACATACACACACATTCACACACACACACACACACACACACACACACAGACACGGTGTTGTCTATATTCTCATATAGTAGTATTATAATTAGTATATTATAAACAAGAGCTATACATTGTGGGGTATCTGTCTGTTGGAGCAAAGTTCAGGATACTCCTACAATATTGCTAGTTTGTGTTTTTTTTTTGTGTGTGTGTGTGTACTTGCGTGTGTGCGTCGCTTTGTGTGCAAATAGATGACACAATTTGAAACCCATATGTGACCCTGTATCACAAAACGCACAGAAAGTCGCCATACATGAAATGTTAGTTAAAGGTATATTCTAAAAGAACAGACTTTAAGCTTTAAAATGACGTTTAATTCAAATCAAATGGACTCTTTTAACCTACCTAAATATTGAAAAGAAAACACATACTCGGGAAAAGTGTGAACTGAGAAAAGAGACTCTGAAGTGCAGGGTCTATTCAAGCACTAAATCTTTACCAAGCCGTGCTAGCTGTGCTATGAATGGGACAAAAAAAAAAGAAAAGATGTAAACCATCAGAGTAACAACAATGAAGTGATTATCAGATTAAGCTGAGAATAAGCGTGCCTTAATAATACATTGTGTTCGTAATTGATGCCACTTTTCAAAGCAGTAGCATCATCCTTTCAAAAGTTATTAGAATTAAAAGTGGAGAGTGTGTTCAAGGTTTTTAAGAACTGAAAAGGGGACTCTAAAAACACACATAATCACACTATTCTACAAAAAAAAAAATGTTCTAGATAAACTGCTAAAACAATACTTTTCTGTCCGTTTTATGGTCCCAAATTTTAGCATAATGTAGAAGAAGACTTGTTCTTTAAGAAAATATGAAAAAGTGGAGATCGGTTAGGTTGACCCATTTCACTTATTTTAGGTCCTCACACAAAATCAGTGGGTGCGACTTTTTTTTTCCCCCCGTTTTGTGGTGCACGGTCACATATACCTGACTGGACTTGCTTACCACTTCATTTCAGATTAAAACTAAAACATTGAAATGAAGAGTTTGTTCGCAAACACAGATAAGTCCATATTTGCCAAATGGAGATATTTGCGATTAAAGGTCAAGAACAATAACGAGAATAACAAGAAAAGTTTTGCTCCTTTTGACCGTAACTTCAAAAATATACATTTTTTGACCGTAACTTCAAAAATGTACATTTACATGTAATGACCAATATAACAACATTTAAAAGGTATTATTTTGTACTTTATGACAGGGACCGTATTTCAAAATCTTCAAAAATGAACTTATCGGTTTTTGCGAACAAACTCTTCAAACATTGACACCAGTTGATGTCAGTTGGTTTCTATTGGTTTTTAACTCTTTATGTGCCATGTTCGCACGTCCGGCTCAGTCGACGGCGTGCCAACTTCGCATATTCTGCTCAACAAACAAAGCCGCCGAAACCGATCGATAAATCACTAATCCCGCGGAACAATCAAAGCGTTTCTCGCGCTTTTGTTCCTCTCACATACGGTTTGCATTCTATGTGGTGATTGACTATCAAGTGGTGTTCCCAACTAGATTTGCGTGTCCATTCTAAGTTTCTCTCACTATTTTATGTGCAAAAGTCATGCCTTAACAGTAATGTAGCAATTGGTACTTCAAAAGAAAAAAATGAAAATAGAATTATGATACATTGTAAATGGAAACAAAGTTTGGCATTCCTCTTTAACTTTGCTCAATATAATGTCCAGCTTAACAGAAATATGTAAAAGTTATAGAGATTGGAAAAACAGAATTCTTTCTCAAAGCATGACTACCTTCGTGTCTCAGAATAACGTGGCACACAGGGGGTTTCCACCATGGCACATAAAGAGTTAATCTGTTTAGCTCTTAAATATTCATAAGCTATTCAGTTATATATCTTCGTGAAAAAAGATGAAATATTGTTAAAATCAATGTTTTTATGATTACAATTAACTCTGCAATGTCTGAATTGTGTTAGAAATTTATTGAATATCATTGTCGTGATATTCGCAATTTCAACTTGTAATTTTGATGAGGTATTTTCATATTTTTTTAATAATAAAAGTGTAATCAACATGGTAACCATGTTTTCAAGCATTGCAATTAAATGGCTCTGTAAATGTGAATGAAATATTTCTGGTACTAACTAGGTCTAGGATGTAGGCTGTTAAAGCCTAGATGTACTTGTAGGTATAGACTTTACGACTAGCTGTAGGATTATGAATGGTTACATAAGAACAATATCTTGATATACACATGTTCTGGTTAAACCGTATACATCGAATAATTCAACACCAAATTTTTGATTAAGCAAAATTCAACTTACTAAAAAGTTGAACAAATGGAAGATGGGCAATATCTAATTGGGGAAAATTGGTTCTGCAAAATGATTACCCAACTCCAAATATAACCAACGGTTGGTAAATTTCAAAGTTGCGAATGTCTGATTGGTCAACAGCTGATGGGCAATTTAATTTGTAACTAGGTTTCTTTTTAAATGATATTGATAATAAATCTAGTTTTTTTTTTATTAAGACGAAGAATTACGCATGTAAGTAAAGCCAGTCTAGGTGCTAGTTTAGACATGATAGACTGGTCGTCTATTTTTGACACAAATGATGTTAATTTGTCATTTGAATATCTTATGCATATTTTTATTCAAATCTTGGACATTCATATTCTAAAACGAAGAGAAAAACCTTCAAAACAATAATGTGTATTAAAAATTTAAAATGAAACCTACTGAGCGATCAAAACTAGAATACACCAGTTATGAAAATACTTTGACGAAAATCATACCTATTGAAAAGGAAAAAAAAAAATATACTAAGCAGTTACAATTTCACAGGCATGATATGCAAAATACATGTGAAGTTTTAAAGCAAGTAATGAATATATCAAATAATAGATCGAATGTTACTTAAATTAGATTTGATAATGAAATTTATGAAGATTCTCATCAAATTTGTAATATTTTGAGTAATTATTTTTCTTCAATTGGGAAAAATCTTGCAAGCAGCATTACTTCTTCAATAAAACATTTTTTCTGAGTTTCTAGGTCCATCAAATTCCAGCTCAATGTTTCTTAGTCCAACATATAGTCAGGAAATAATCAACATTGTTTCTGATTTTACTTCCAAAAAAAAAAAGTGCCGGACACGATGACATTAGTAATTTTTCATTTGAAGGGTGCAGTATCTTCAAGGCGGATCCTTTAGCTCACATATTTACTTATACATTTTTAATGGTATTGTATTGAAGGTATGAAAATAGCAAAAGTCATCCTTTTTTTTTTAAAGGTGACAAATTAGACGTTAATAATTATGGAATAATTTCTTTGATATGTACATGTACATTGTCCAAAATTCTTGAAAAAAATTGTTTATAAAAGAACTATTACTTTTTGAAATTCAATAATGTACTCTCAAATTCTCAGTTTGGATTTAGGGAAAAACATACATGTAGCACCACACATGCATTATTGAGTTTTGAAGAAGAAGTGGCACATGCTATCGACAAATCTTCACATCTCATAGGTTTGTTCCTGGACTTCTCCAAGGCCTTCGACACCATTTAACCATGATATTTTACTTAGTAAATTACACCATTAGGAAGTCCGTGGGAAGGCCTTGGACTGGTTCAGGAGCTAGCTCATGAACAGGAAGCAATTTATGTCTCTTTGAATGCTTGTAATTTACAAATGTCAAACGTTAAATGTGGGGTCCCACAGGGAAGTTTATTAGGTCCGCTTCTGTTTCTTGTTTACATAAATGATTTCTGTAGATCATCAGAGTTTCTTTCTTTTATTCTCTTTGCGGATGATTCAAATTTATGTTTTTTTCGCGTACTAATCTTCTTACCTTGTAAATACATTAAAGATAATAAAAGGTTTTGGTACCTCAAAAGTTTCCCTGAATTTCCTTGTCTTGGTTTGTGTTTCAGGTTAAAGTACGTTGTCTGTGAGAATTACTCGCCCCAAAGTGCTTTCATGTCTTAGTAATCATGCAATAATGGTTTCGTACCAGAGCCGTCGCGGTACCGCGTCGATAACTATTGTACGAAACCACTGACTGCGACCAGCAGCGTGCAGCCCATTGTACGCATAATTAACTGCGACCAGCAGCCCCATACGCATAGCGTAATGGGGCTTCGCATTGTAGCAGTCATAACCGGAGGGCCAAACCCCAAAAACTTGCTTATTTAACGAGTGAGTTGCACTCTCTCTACAAACTAAGTAGACCATGCTTATTTTCAAGATTTTATTGTAACAAACAACATTCCACTGGTCTACCTCAAAAAATTTGTTGCGAAAGCCTCCAAATCCAAGATGGCGTCCAAAATGGCCGCCATATTTACTGAATTTGTTATTTGAATGATAGAATTCGATAGAAACATCAGATTTCAACAAATGTGATGTCACATGAAAGAGAATAAAATTTTCTACAAGTTGATACCATTTTTGTGGGTTATTGTGATAACTGAATTGAGATTTTAAGGAAAAAACACTCATTTTTTGATATTTTTCTGAAAAAAGGAAAATGATGAAAATGCTTGATTCAGTATAAATCAGAAAATGACTAAAGGATTATCTTGAAACGTTTCAGAAATTTTGTTTGACATATACTTAATATTTGGTGAAAATAAAGGGTCAATACCGTTTTTTGTTCAGGAGTAATAATGTCTCAAACTTGAATACTGACGTTGTAAAAATGGGCATTTTAGTTGTGACAAGACATTGCTGGTCATAAAAAAAGTCTGCGCGCGTCAAGACTACTACACGCACCACTGGCACTGGCGCGTGTAGCAGTGCCAGTGGTTCGTGTAGTAGTCTTAACAAACGCAGACTCTTGCTTTGACAAACAAGGGTTTGTGCCTGCAAACTAACTTTTCATACCTAGTGGGAGCTTAGGTGACGCTGATCGCTATTATTTCAAAGTGGATTGTTCTGAAGCAGATGAGATGAAGCAAAAATATCTTTCAAATAGAGATGGAAGCTTGAAACAACCTGGCTTTAGAAAGTTTCTGACAAAATTTGGATCAATCACTCACAAAAAAAAATCAAGATTGCAGGCCATCAAAGCTGACATAGTGTGTTTCGCCAGAGTAAATGTATCATTTCGATTTTGATACAATTTTGTCTGTTTTGCTTATATGGTTTGTTTATATGGTTTTTGTATAAATTTGAAAATGGTAATGCTATTTCAAACCATCTAAGGTTTTATGGAGACATTGTTCAGAATGCACCGTAAATATTTCTCTAAACAGTAAAAAAAAAATAAATAAATAAATTAGATTAAAAATGTTTACGAAAACCATGTAGAAATTAACATCTTTCCCATATAATCAATATTTGGAGAAAATTAGAGGTCAGTATTGTATTTGGTTCAGGAGTTGTAATGTCTTAAACTTGAAATCTCATTTTACATAATATCATGTATTTACACGCATCTGATCCCATGACTTCACAGAGGGTCAAAGCCAAGTTTGTGCTTACTTTTCGAGTTCCACTCTCTCTATAAATAAGACCATACATAAAATTACTAAACGTTATACTAAGCAATGTTTCGTAAGTACACCTCAGTAGATTTGTTACAAAAACCTCCAAAGTACAGATGCGGTCCAATAGGGTCGCCATTTTTATTGAATTTAACATTTCTATTGATAGAGACATCGGATTGCAGAAACGTTGATGTCATGTGAAGGAGAGTAAAACTTCCTAAAAGTTGATACCACTTTAGCTGTGTATTGTGATAAATGGGAGAGGGGAAGGAAATTCATATTTTTGTATTGTTTTGAAGAAAGAATGAGATGTAAAAATGCATGATTTAGTATTTATCAAAGAAGAGCCGAATAATTATTTTGAAACCTGCGATTGTGATTGAGATTTACTGAGAGGAGACATAATTCATATCTATGGAATTACAAGCAATATCATACACTGTTGACAAGTTAATATCTAAAACGTGAAAAAAGATATATCTATGCATTATAAATGTTGCATACAATGTGTTTACATGGTCACATGTATATAAATGGTCATATGTAATACTGCAATGGTCTATTGACTTACAAGTGCCTGCAAACTATCTTTTCATGCCAAGTGGACAGGTAGGTGACACTGGTCGCTATACTGTAGCATTTCATGGTAGATTGTTCTGAGGCAGAATTAAGATTGAACATTGAACAAAAAGTATTTTCCAAAAAGAGATAGGAGCTTGGAATTTGGCACAAATTTTGCCAATGTGTCATATTTAGCGACAAAAATAGTATCCGCACAAAATTAAAGATGACAGTAATTGATTGACGTTGTCGTTAAGGCATTATTTACCATAAGTGCACATAAAACCAAAACCCACCTTTTAGTTAATTCCTCAAACTAGTTCTAAACTGTGAGTTAGGGATAGAACTAATGTACAAACTTAAATCAGTATAATCAATGCAATATTAGAATAGATCTGATGAGAACGGTTTTTTTATACTTAGCTGTCAACAGTTATCATGGTTATGGTTTTTTGTAAAGAAATGGTGATATCTTCGTATGTTTTAGTCTTTATTTTAATTTTTATACATGATAGAATGTTTAGTGATGCAACCAACGTGCACATGAATCGAATGTGATATCTGTCCCAATGGTAAACAATACATTATGTGTGTTGCGTCAAAGTTAAATCTCAACTTATGATTTCATATATTTTTTAATCATCTTATATTGCTGTCTATTATATGTTTCTATACATCCGAACGATATTGTATAGTGTAAACCATATTGAGGGTCTTTTTTTTGGGGGGGGGGGTGGAACTCATTCCAGTGGAACTCATTTTGGGTAAGGCCCAATCTTTGATGAAAAAGAAATACTTCTGTATCAAAGATATGCTTTTTTACTTGTATGCAACTCTGCTGTTGTAGAAACGTGAATAATGATGGTACTATGTGTAATAATGTCCGTAGATCCGAGATGTCCTTGAAATCCCTTCTGATCCCACCCCCCCCCCCCGAAAATCCGACATGGCGGCAATTTTTCAAATTTGCTTTTAAATGTCTTGTGCGAAATCATTTTTCAGTATATTTTTTGAATAAAACTGTCCAAATGTATTTTTCGTGCTGTATATTCACATTTACAAATAAGCATGCTGAAACTATTTTACTGTTATTCGATTTTTCTTACATTGTTTTTAAGCTGATTTCATGTTGGTTATATAGTGTCGCAATTGATCTGAACTTAGGCCATTGTTAGATGCTTTCCCATAGTAGATATCAGAATCACTCGAGAGTGAAAATGTTCATTTTCATTCATTTTAGAGTGACCTCAGGGATCACTCGAAGAATGACGAGTGGTCCCTAAGGTCACTCTAAAATGAGTGAAAATGAACATTTTCACTCAAAATTCACTCCAATTTCACTCTAAATTCACTGTTTTCTGTTATTCACTCCTTCAAAAGTGAATACTTCCACTCGATTTTTCCTCTTTTTTGGAGAAGAGAATATCACTAGTCTTAAAAATGTCTCCATAAAAACCTAAGACGGTTTGAAATAGCATTACAATATTTGAAATATGTAAAAACATATAAATAGATAGCACAACAGACAAAATTATATGAAAATCATGATAATACATTTAATTTGGCGCAATAAACTATGTCAACTTTGATGGCTGTCATCTTGATTTTTTTTTTTTTTTTTTTTTTTGTGGTTGATCAGTGAATTCTATCTATAACAAGATCGGTGCCAAGTTTCAAGCTACTACCTCTATTTTGAAAATATATATATATTTTTTGCTTCATCTCATCTGCTTCACAACAATCTACTTTGAAATAATAGCGATAATAGTGTCACCTGAGCTACCACTTGGTACGAAAAGTTAGTTTGCAGGCACAAACCCTTGTTTGTCAAAGCAAGAGTCTGCGTTTGCCAAGACTACTACACGCACCACTGGCACTGCTACACGCGCCAGTGCCAGTGGTGCGTGTAGTAGTCTTGACATGCGCAGACTTTTTTATGACCACCAAGGTCTTGTCACAACTAAAGTGCCCATTTTTACAACGTGAGTTTTCAAGTTTGAGACATTATTACTCCTGAACAAAAAGCGGTATTGACCCTTAATTTTCACCAAATATTAAGTATATGTCAAACAAAATTCCTGAAACGTTTCAAGATATTCCTTTAGTCATTCTCTGATTTATGCTGAATCAAGCATTTTCATCATTTTCCTTTTTTCAGAAAAATATCAAAAAATGAGTGTTTTTTCCTTAAAATCTCAATCCAGTTATCACAATAACCCACAAAAATGGTATCAACTTGTAGAAAATTTTATTCTCTTTCATATGACATCACATTTGTTGAAATCTGATGTTTCTGTCGAATTCTATCATTCAAATAACAAATTCAGTAAATATGGCGGCCATTTTGGACGCCATCTTGGATTTGGAGGCTTTCGCAACAAATTTTTTGAGGTAGACCAGTGGAATGTTGTTTGTTACAATAAAAACTTGAAAATAAGTATGGTCTACTTAGTTTGTAGAGAGAGTGCAACTCGACCTCTGTTTTAAGGTTTTGGCCCCCCGGTTATCAGGATCATGACAGAATTAGTATCGCGGGTAAATGTCAACTTAAAATCCAAAAATTGCTTCGATTTGAAGACTTACCATTTAAGTTGAAGTATTGGAAACAGGCTTCGGGCAACGTTTGGTTCTGCCAATAGTCCCTTTCTGTTCAAATTGATGACTGAATGTGACTCGGTCGAGAGGACCTTGGGAGAGCTACATACACTGAATACTACGGCCAGCGCATGCGCACACAAACATCTTATCCGTTCATGGATTTGAAATGTGTGCGCATGTGATGTGTTCGCATGCACTGGCTGTAGCATTCAGTGTATGTAGCTCTCCCAAGGTCCTGTCGACCGAGTCACATTCAGTCATCAATTCGAACAGAAAGGGACTATAGGCAGAACCAAACGTTGCCCGAAGCCTGTTTTCAATACTTCAACTTAATTGGTAACTCTTCAAATTGAAGAATTCTTGGGATTTTAAGTTGGCATTTATCCTGCGATACTAAATCTGTCATGATCCTGAATGCTACAATGCGAAGCCCGATTACGCTATGCGTATGGGACTGCTGGTCGCTATGCGTATGGGGCTGCTGGTCGCAGTTAATTGCATGATTACTAAGACATGAGAGCACTTTGGGGCGAGTAAGTCTCACAGTGTTAGTTATATGAAAGGTACTTTAACCTGAAATACAAACTAAGACAAGGAAATTCAAGGAAACTTTTGAGGTACCAAAACTTTTTATTATCTTTTAATTCTAAATTTGAAAAAGTCGGTCAATGGATAAAAGCTAATAAATTATCTTTCAATCTTCAAAAAACAAAATCTATGCTTTTTAGCAACTCCATCCAACGAAGCACTACCTGTTGATATTATCTTTGATGGCACACCACTGGAAAATGTTTCTTATTTCAAATTTTGGGGAATAACAGTTGATAATAAGCTGTCATGGAAATTTCATATTGATAGTATATCTAAAATTATTTCACGAAATATTGGTATAATTAACAAGATTAAATTTTGTCTTCCTTTGTCATCCCTGCTTACATTATATTCATCCCTCATATTGCCTTATTTAAATTACAGTATTTTTGTATGAGGAAATACATATCAAACACTCTTGGATAAATTACTTCTGCTACAAAAGAAGTCACTGCGTATTATAATATTATGTCACACTGCATTTTTGTCTCATACAGATCCGTTATTTTGTTTTTTATGAAATATTCAAAATCAAAGATTTGTATTACTTTAATTTACGACAATCTAGGTTTAATTATTCAAAAAAAAATAATCTTCCAGATATATTTGACACAATGTTTTCAAAAAATCAATCCGTCACAATTATCCAACAAGGCGATTCAGTGAATTCCATTTGCCATTTTTTAGGACTTTGCTGGCTCAGCACACCTTAATCTACGAGGGGCCAACGTATTGAAACTCACCTCCCAACGAAATAGTGTCAGCACAAAATTTGAATTCTTTTAAGAACAAATTAGAATTATTTCTATTGAAATTATATTATATACAACCGAATTAGGTTCGGTTTTATTGTCTCAATCAAGTCATCTTTTTATAAGCATTATGAAATACAGAAATCATCTTTCTGAGAAGATAATCTGTCAAACATAAGTTCTCCTCAGATATCACTTTTATTGTACTAGACAACAGTGTGTCTATTCTCTTTTTATTTTTATTTTTTTTATTTCCGTTCTTCTGCATTCATACCAGTATATGCGCCCAATCCTTCGCAATTTCAATCAAGGGAGCGTTTTATCATTGCACTTACATCATTAAGTCCAGTGTGCTTGTGTCCTCGATGGCGCGTGTCGTACCATATTCTTTTTCCCTTTTTTCCTTCTTTTTCCTTTTTTCTTTCTTTTTTCCCTTCCTATTAAGTTAATTCCATGTCAGTTGACATTGGTTTCTTTGATTCTGTGTATGTATTTTCCGAGGGTCCCATACCCTACAAGCTTTGCTTTTTAGTGGGACTCTCTATTTCCATTCTATTCCTTGTATTATGTATAATGTATATACCTTAGAAGAGGAATTTCCGTTGTAATTCGTGATCACATGTACGTTTTCTTTGAATTTGTTACAAATAATATGTTCTGTTGATGTATTGTATATCTTCCCTGTTTATTCAATCGAAATGGAAATAGAGCTGAAGTTGAAGTTGAATTTACCCAACCACATAGCAAACTAATTACCCATCATCAGTTGGGCAGATTTTAACCAATAGTTGTGTTGACAGTATGTTGCCCAGTGTTGGTTAAAAGTTGGGCATTTTTTGCCCAACTATTTTAAGAATGTACATATATATATATATATATATATATATATATATATATATATTGTTATTATTATTAGTATTATTATTATTATTATTATTATTATTATTATTATTATATCGACCTATTGAGGCCATATTTCGTGTAACGACTATTTCCTCTTAAAGTTGCTGAGGTTTAGGAAATTACAAATCCGGCAGCTGACTGGCCACACAAGAAGGAAAAGAGAAAAGAAATACCAACACATTTTGTGTGTGTGTGTGTGTGTGTGTGTGCGTGTGTGTGTGCGTGTGTGTGTGTGTGTGTGTGTCTGTGTGTCTGTGTGTGTTTTTACAAACATTAAACGACCTTTGAAAGGGTTGTATAGTTTTGGTTGAGATGGAACTTGACATTCAAAATGTTCTTTGCAATAATACAATGTACAAGCCATATTCATTAAATTCATTTTATTCATAATTTTGTCTCCTGTTCAGTTCGCAGAAGTTGGCCGATAAATCCCTTACCTTTTCCTGTTATCACGGTTGTGAGCCCCAAGCGCAGTCATGGTCCTAGTAACCCTTCTTTTGACACTGTCATCACTAAGCCCAAAAGGTAAGTTTCAATACCACTGTTGTTCTATTATGTAAACGTCTACATTTTTTTTTTTTTTTTGGTTTATGTCTCTGTTTTTGATAATAATAACAACAACAGCACTATACGTGTACATTTTCCCTAAAGAAGGTTAATTTCTTTGGGTATCTCTTTAAATGAATGTAAGATAGTTATGGCGTATCCTTTACTTCTAAAGTCCAAATTACTCATTATTCAAGAACATTCGCTTTTTGAAGCCCAGTGAATGCACTTCGAATTTTCTTTCATTTTGTTTTATACGAAAATGTTCTTACTGATTAGTGCACACATGGATTCAAATGCCATGATTTACTTATTCCAGCGCTTTTTCTTCTTTTTTCTTCAGTAATGTCACTGTCGGAGAGATTGATATCAGTTACGGAAGGGCAATCAGCAACAATAAAGTGCACTTTGAAGATTGAACAATACATCGATGCAGAGTTCTGGAGGTATGCAGGCACTTCCAAGCAGCTCAATGCAACATGTTTCAACGAAACGTTCTCCGATTTCGTGACACAGTGGTCACAGAGTCCTGTAGAATTCGGTGACGATGTACCACTCAGCGTGAAAGATCGAGTTTCATTGACCTCAACATTCGATTTGATAATTCAGAATGCTTCCAGGCTAGACATGGGCTGCTATGCGTGTGGTCACATCTACAGTGATGCCGGAGAAGAAAGTGACGATCCAACTCTTCTTTTTGTATACCATGTTGATTATAGAGACGTCACGCAGCAGAATGAAAGCGCCTTCACTCACGATGATGCCACCGCTACAGAGAACGATCCAAGTGCAGTCACGAAAAGTAGATATTTCACTCTTACTTCTTTAGCAATAGCTTTAACAACACAACCAATTGCATTTTTTTTTGCCTCCACCACGAAGCGTCGTCAGAGGCATTATGTTGTCGGGTTGTCCATTCGTCTGTCCGTCTATCCGTCCGTACATCGTTCCGTCCTCACGTCTGTAATCAATTTCGTGGACAGCGTAACTAAAAGGTCAATTTTAAAAATTTCCCTATTTCCCCCATATCTATGAAATGCTTAAAGGGATGGTACAGCATTGTCAGAGGTGAGAATTGGGCTTTCAACTTTTTGCGAGATACCAAGAAAACACTTATGAAATAGTATAAATCCACAAAGTAAAACAAAGCGATCGTAATAAAGTGTTGGCACCACATTTATTAGAATCGCTCTGTTTTGGATATATCAGCCATTTCAAACCAATTTTCATCAAATAAACGTTCAGAATTATATGTTCTTTCATATTTCATAAGAGGTTTCTCATTATCTCACCAAAAAATTTCCCCTTTTATTTTAAAGCACTACTTTTTTTCAAGTCAAATGTGAATTGTTAATGGACGAAATAGTAAAATGTAAATTGGATTAACTTATTCGTTTAACACCATCATTATTATATTCTTGTGTGTCACAAATTATTCTTAATGTTCCTACACTAAAAGAACATAAAACAGAAGAAATAGAATGCAAGTGGAAAAGGTCTATCTCAAATTCTGTACTCACTTAAATTCCTCTATTTACACATCGATTATATTTGCCTCAGAGTAACCTTCGTAAAGCCTTCTGTCATAGTTTCGCTGCCAAAAAACGCTTGTTTTTTTTTTTTCTCTTTTGATGTAGTTTGAGCGTTCCCTTCTTATATTGTGAGGTGCGAAACACTGTTTTTCTAGTAACTAGAAAAGCACTCTGAACGTCCCCGTCGCAAAAATCTCAAGCTCCCTATCCACACCACCACGGATCTTTTCTTTTTTTTTTCTGGCCAGAAACAATGTTTTGAAACACTATTTCAGGCCAAAACACTGTTTCTAGCAAGAAAAAAAAATCGTATAAACGCCAGCCGTAACTTTTTCTTCTTCTCGAGTCACTACGCAGAATGGAATGTTAGATTCTTCCAATCCAATGTTGGATGCATTGCCGGCCACAGGGCGTTAGAGCTGATAGTAGAGGCTACTATGTAATCCCGTGAGATTTTTGTGCCAAAATTGATTTTTTTTTTGGCTAACTTTGTCAATCTTGGGGTGCTGAATACAAAAAACTTTGGTTCCATTTTTTCCGACCACGTCTTCAGCCGCCATTTTGAATTTCAAAATGGCCGCCATAGCAAACTGTATTTTTATCCATATCTCGATAAGTGAACATTGTAGAAGCTTCAAATTTGGTGCAAAATGCATGGTTGTGATGTCAGACACTCTGGTATATCTTTTTCTGATATTGGGGATTGTTTTGATACAATTAGTAGGCTGCCATCTTGAATTTCAAAATGGCCGCCATAGCACACAGCATTTTGAACCATATCTCATACAGTGAGCGTTGTAGAAGCTTCAAATTTGGTGCAAAATGCATGGTTGTGATGTCAGACACTCTGATATATCATTTTTTGATATTGTGGATTATTTTAATTCAATTTAAAGGCTGCCATCTTGAAATTCAAAATGGCCGCCATAGCGTTTTTACCTGTATCTCATGTTGCAATTATTGTAGGAGCATCAAATTTTCAGTAATGCACATGTTTGTGGTGTCCAACGTTAGTACAGCTGTTTCCTATTGTGGATCATTAGATAGGCCACCATCTTGAAATTCAAGATGGTGGCCATAAAAAAAAAAAAAAACATATGATACTGTGGTAAGTGCACTGCAAAAAGTTCGGTGTTAAATAGTGAACACCGAGCTGGTGTTAAATTTTCGGTGCTCATGGGTGTCATTTCCAAATTTTAAACTGTTTTTTTGAAGAGTTTCATAGTAACTGCACTTCTTGTTGGTTTTTAATTTAAACAAGACGATCAAGAATTTTACATTAAAATAGTAGATTTTTGAAAAAATGTGAAAATAAATTTACACCAAAGTAACACCAGCTGGTGTGGTCCCTTATGGAAGTTGGACGGGTGTTAAACCATTGATATTAACACCAGCAAATATCAAATCAACACCATGTGGTGTCATTTTTGAATTAACACCAGTACAGTGTCAAAATAACACCAGGTACAGTGTCAAATTAACACCACGAAGTGTCAGGTGAACACTTTTCAACACCATCACAGTGCATTTTTAACACCTGTGGGTGTGGTCCTTTATTGAAGTTTGATCGGTGTTAGATTTAACACCCGTGGTGTTAAATCTAACACCGATGTTTTTACAGTGTGTCTTAGATGAATTTGCCAAAGTTGTCCTAGTAAGACCGAATTCATTTCCAGCTCACGCAGAACGACAGCCATCTCTTAATTCAAAATGGCCGCCATAAATTCAGACTGAAAGGACGAGGTTCCAATGACATCAACAAGCCATCCTGAGGGGCAAAAACTGCGTAAGGGGGGTGGGGGAGGGGAGGGGGTCCTATACCACTTCCCATAAGTTTGGGCAAGCGTGTAGGCCTAAGCGTTACATCATCATACGTCCCATAATAGCCAAGCGGATATGTGGTTCGCGTACAAGAGATTTGTTTTTGCCTCTCATTCAAAACATTATTTGGTGTCGTTGAACCTCGTTAATAGTTATATTTAATCCAAAAAGTATTTGTACAAAAGCAAGTATTGATACGATTCAAGGTGATCTTCAAAAACTTGATGCTGCCTCGAGAGATTGAAGACATACAAGGAAGAGTCTCGCAATGGCAAGAATGTCATAGTCATCCTAGCAGACATCCCATTCACAAGCTTGTTTGTTGACTACAAAATGAAAGAACTCATCAGGGAGCTCATAATTGCTGAATGTATTTCTGGAATAACACAGAATGAATAAGGAATGCCAATGGGGAGGTTTTTCCTGATTGCTCTTGTGTGTGTCATCCTCAATCAACACTTCCAAGATGTTTACTGCTGTACCGCCACTGATTCTAAAACTATTAATACAAAGAGCAATAATAGCTCAGTTCTGTGGCACTTTGGCTGCATCAGAATTCCTCAACAATTTAGAACACAATCTAACGAGGGTAATCTAAAAAATCGTCAATGCATTTACACTGATGAATGTGGTGTTTGGCTATCAGGTATCCCACATTCAAGGAGGATATTCTAGAAAGAGATGGAAAGGGAAGTTTTCATGTTCCGTACAAAGAATTTGTATCTGAAAGAATTTAAAAAAAAAAAATCAGTCTGGGATAATATGAGAAAGGCCAGACATTCAGCTCTTGCAATTGAACACACCTACCTTCTTATAACACTTCTACCGGTACAACAGTCTGATATACCTGTCATTATTCAGTCATTACTGGAAGATGCGATTATCTGAAGTTATAAGTTCTACTGTTCTAAGTAATTCCACAATCACTCTCCATCTCACAATTTTATGGCATTCTCCTCATTCTCACTAACAAAGGTTCATTTTTCATACCCATGCCTTAGAAACCCACAAAACTGAGCCAAATAATCAGCCTGAAAGTTGAAATACTGATCAGTCAATTCCATCTAACACAGAACGGGGAAAAAGAAACAAAGGGTTCATCAAAGATGCCATGGGAGCTGTCACCCATCACAATGAGGAAGCAGATATCCTCATTCAATTGCATGTATTAGATGCTACCTCAAGAGCAACAGGGAATTTCAGAGATATTGATGATTATTACGTATAGCCACTGAAATTTTCATTCTCCTGGTGGATCTTTGCTTTACTTTTAATACTGAATCGCATGTTGTCTGCTCCACCACTGGAAAAGGAGATGATAAAGTACAATTCACATTGTTGAGAGATTATGTTCTGCAAATTGTTGCGAAAAAAAGGTCTGCTTGGTCATGCCTTTCATGGCGCAGGCTGAAGTTGAAAATATGATGTCTCAAAGAGCAGATGGATCAAGAATTTTCTAAGCCTTGAATCATGCAGAATGTGCAATGACACAGTCCATGCCTTCCAGAAGTTGGGAGTGGATGACTTCAACCTGGACAATCTCCCTCTTTGTTCTCGTAGAGTCTTGATACAACACATCCAGAGAACAAACCGCGTAAACCTTCACAACCTAATTTGTGCCTCTACTTACAGGGGAATATAATACGGTACATTGTAGTTATTTTCAGCGGATATACATAAACTGTGCAATTAAAAAATTTAATGCTTTGGGCTTCCTACACCAGCGGTAGCCACAGAATTCATTATCATGTTCATATGGCAAGAAATACAAGAGTCATTGTTTCTGGAAGAATTTAGAACCAATTCTCCCGTGTGTACAGCCCTGTACAAGTTCCGTGACTCCAAAAACACATACAGGGAATGAGCCTAGAAGACATTAACTATTACAGTGAATTTCCGATAAATTTTCTAGTACACGGCTAATATTGTTTATTTCTAAAAACTCTACAACCAAATCGTCTAAAATGGGGGCATTCAGTCACTCACACACAGTTATTTAGGCTCTTGAAAGTCATTTGCTTTGACACCAGAATCACATGATTTCCCATTCGCGTTTTACTCAAATGCAATGCTCGTAGAGGAATGTTTCCCATGGCAGCCATTTTGCATTTCAACATGGTAGTGTACCTACAGGAAGCAGTCCCGCCTATGCAATAATAATATTATTGAAGTGATTGACATACACATACAAGTGTAGATCCTACATGAAAGTGCTCCAGCATGCTTGAGTTTGCAGGGTAAAGATCTTACAGCACCTATGGGTCGAAATCCATCTTGAATTTCAAGAGTGGCAGCCAATGCGAATAATCCATTATTACAGAATGTATATAATCATGTGTGTGTGTGTGTGTGTGTGTGTGTGTGTTTGTGAAAGAATGTACAATGTACACCACCATAAACATTGATATGCCTAAAAGTTGCTTGTAACCACAGATTGGCCTATTAGCTGAAAATCAGCCATTTTTGAATGATAAAATGGCAGCCTTAAAAATGATCTGCAATTTTAGGGAGGGGATCAAAGTGCATCTGAATGTTCAACATCATGAGCCTACTTTTTGCCCGAAATGTGAACTTTCTGTATTGTTTACAACATGAAATGTGGGTCAAAATATACATTCTGGTATGGCGGCCATTCTGAACTTCAAGATGGCCCCCTATAATATCAACATGGACCATCATTTCAGAAAAGATGTTTCAGAAAGTCTGATAGTATAAGCATGGTCTTTGCCCAAAGTTATGTGATATAGGCCCAACTACATTTGCTATGGTGGCCATTTTGAATTTCAAGATGGCCGCCAACCAGAATGATCCATCATTTAAAACAGAAATGTTTATATTTGCATGTCTGACATCATAAGCATGCTTTTTGGCCCAAATCTATACTTTCCATAATGCTTACAACCCGAGATACAGGTAAATATACATTTAGCTATGGCGGCCATTTTGAATTTCAAGATGGCAGCTCTCAAATTGTATCAAAACAATCTACAATATCAGGAAATGGTTTATCAGAATGTCTGACATCATAAACATGCTTTCTGCCCCAAATTTATACTTTCCATAATGGTTACAACCCGAGATACAGGTAGAAATACATTTAGCTATGGCGGCCATTTTGAATTTCAAGATGGCAGCCCTCAAATTGTATCAAAACAATCTACAATATCAGGAAATGGTTTATCAGAATGTCTGACATCATAAACATGCTTTTTGCATCAAATTTGAACCTTCTATACTGCTCATATTATGAGAACTGGGTCAAAATACAGTTTGCTATGGCGGCCATTTTGAAATTCAAAATGGCGGCTGAAGATGTGGTCTAAAAAAAATGGAACCAAAGTTTTTTGGATTCAGCACCCCCAAATTGACCAAGTTAGCTAAAAAAATCAATTTTGGCACGAAAATCTCACGGGATCCAATATTTCGACATAGCAGACCGTACTATGAGCCGTAACTTGAAACAGTGTTTTGAAACACTGTTTTGAAACGAACAAAATGCTGCGTTTTGAAACAGTATTTCTGTAGAAAGTGTTTTATTTTAAATATTATAAACGCGACAGGGAACTCAACCACTGTTTAAAGGACGCACAATTCCTTGCGTGCGCCCTGTTCGACCTTTTACTTAAGAACAAACTGAGCAGAATGAGTTGCGCAATGTCACATTCTGAGCGAGAGCCCCAACACGATCAGGGATAAAAATCTTATAAACGCTCTCCTGACAAAACCGTGTTTCAAGTCAATGTTCTGAATCAGTGTTTCAAAACAGTGATTCTCAGCATGCAAAATCTTATGAACGCGGCATTATAGCCTCGAAAACTTGTGGAATATAGGGGCATCGTAGAAAGTGACGCATATTGGCAAATGTTTTGTTCAATTAATGGTTTGATTCTTAAACAAGGTATTGTATAGTTTAGCCCCCTCTTTAGCTCTCTCCTTCAGAATAATATATATATATATATATATATATATATATATATATGTGTGTGTGTGACCGTGCACCTCAAAACGAACAAAAAGTCGCACACACTTAGTTTGCGCGAGGACTGAAAATAAGTGAAATGGGTCAACCTAGCCGAACTTGACTTTTTCATATTTTCTGAAAGAGCGGGTCTTTTTTTACGTTATGCTAAAATTTGGTATCATAAAACGGGACGGAAAGTGCGTTTTTTTAGCAGTTTATCTCGAACATTTTTGGTGGAATAGTGTGATTAGATGTGTCTTTAGAATCCTTTTTCATTTCTTAAAAACCTTTTCCACACTCTTCACTTTCAACTGTAATAACTTTTGAACGGATAGTGCTACTGCTTTGAAAGTTGATATTAATTATGGACAGAATGTATTAATGAGGCATGCTTAATTTCACTTTAATCTAATAATCCCTTTATTGCTGTTACTCTGGTGGTTTACTTCCTGTTTTTTGTCCCATTCATCGCACAGACAGCACGGTTTGGTAAAGATTAAGCGCTTGAATAGACATTGTACTTCAGAGCCTCTTTTCTCAGTTCACACTTTTCCTGAGTTTGTGCTTTCTTTCCAATATTTAGATAGGTTAGGAGAGTCCATTTGATTTGAATTATACATCATTTTAAAGCTTGAAGTCTGCTCTTTCAGAATACAGTCCTAACTAAAAATTCATGTCTGGCGACTTTTTGTTTGTTTTGAGGTGCAGGGTCACACACACACACACACACACACATATATATATATATATATATATATATATATATATATATAATTATTATCATTATTATCATTATTATTATTATTATTAAATTTATTTATCTATTTATTTATTTATTGAAACATATTTATACAGGAAAAAAACGATCAGCTAAAAGCTGTTTTACATCGAAGTCTTGTGTCAAAAAAAATGCATTTTCCTGTACAGGGGATACTATAAAAGAGAGACCATCAAAAAGCGAAAAAAAAAAATCATCTGCAACAGATTTAGAACAAAAAGGACTGCCGGACTGGGATACAAATGCACAATTCGTGAAACAAAAAGAAAAATGCTGAGTTTTGGAGTATATTCTGCCCACTATTCACACTAAACAGAATCAATACACACAAGACTGAAACACGCAGTTTTCCGCAACCCCATTTATGCAACACCAGGCACTCGGTCAAGCCTACAGTTCACGCACGGCACACTCACTTACACACGCGCACACACACACGCGCACACACGCACATACACACACACACAATTACACACGCACACCATCAACAGACACACCACACACAAAACCCACCCGAGCACACACTCGCACCACATGCAGTGATACAACACAATTATTATCACAGGCAAATACTCACACAAACAATGCACACATACAATACACATTCTAGAAACACAACGTAATATACAGTAATACGACACTGGCGATGGCATTATACATGTACATAAACGTGTCAAAAAAATGCGACACAACAACCTCCATTTCTATGTATAGGCCTACTGAAATACAGATATGAAAATGTGGTAGGTGACTGGTAAAAAGTGACAGCCCGGCAGTTCAAAATAACCATTATAACAATTAATCAATCAATCAATGAAAACATAAAATCATACTTCATGAAATACCCGAGGAATCCCCGTGCAGGAAAAGCTCACAAAATTCAAATAAAGGAAAAAAGTGTACAATCAGCATTGACTATACAAATACACGACATTAGGCAAAATAAAAATGTAGTGACGGCTGTATACATACATTTCAAAGCATTGAATAACTGAGAACTGCTATTTCACAATATATGTCTTTAAAAAAAAGGTACGTTTGTAAAACCTTTTAAAAGTCTAAAGAGTTGGTGCATTTTGCAATTCAGTGGGAAGAGAATTTCAGGCAATGGAGCCCGAGTATCTGAAAGATTGTTTAAACATTTCATTGTTTGGCTTCGGTAATACTACATTTAACGAATTTGCATTTCTTGTGTTTATGCCATGTCTATCAAAATACATTTCTACTTCATTGCAAAGCCTGACTGGTGCTGTGCCGTGAATGCATTGATACATGAGCATACAAAGAAAATAGTCACGTCGGGTTTCTAGGCTTTGACATTTCAATTGGTTAAACAATTCAGTCACGCTTATATCACCATATCCAAATTGTTTGGAAACTACACGGGCAGCTCTTTTTTGAATGCGTCGTATAGATTCGCGATATTTTGCGGAGCAGTTTCCCCACACAGAACAAGCATATTCAAAACATGGTTCAATGGTAGACTTGTGTAGGATGTTAAGTAACCGAGTGTCAAGGGTGCTACTAAGTCGTCGTAAAGAAAACACTTTAAATGCTAAGCTCTTACGCAGCTGTTTTACATGATTATCCCAAGTCAAATGACTGTCTATATTAACACCCAAATATTTTACACAATCGACTTGTTTAAGTCTGATTCCATTAAGATTCACATTTAAATCCTTCAAATTAGGTTTAAAACGTAAGGATACAACCTTTACATTTGTTTTATCAGCTTTAATTTTCAATCTGTTATTTCTATACAATGTACCAGCTATATATTTCATCAATGCAGGCTTGAAGCCTTATTTCAACATCATTCACATTTTGTCCATAGCTGTAGATTGCAACGCCGTCAGCGTATATATCACAGATACCTGAATTAACACTCTGAGTGATATCATTGATAAAGAACAGAAAGAGTATGGGTCCAAGAACTCCACCTTGAGGGATTCCTATTGTTACTTTGTTTGGCTTTGATAGCTTTCCATTCAAACATACTGCTTGTTTCCTTCCTTTCAGGTAACTCTCAAACCAGCATAATTCAGTGCCAAAAACTCCATGATATTGCAATTTCAAAAGTAATAATTCATGTGAAATTGCATCAAAACATTTGGATATATCTAGGAAACACACTGCCACTACTTCACGGGCATTTAAAGCTTCAAGCCAGTCATCAATTACTCTGTGCAAGCACGTAACAGTTGAATGATATTGTAAGAATGCTGACTGTTCAACAGTAATCAGTTCATGATGAAGTAAATAAGAAATGAACTGCTGTTGGACAAATTTTTCAAGAATTTTTGCAACGTGAGAGACAACCGAAATCGGTCTGTAGTTTGACAAAACTTCTCTATCTCCAATCCCTTTGTAGATAGGGGTGACACGGGCGAATTTCCAATCTTCAAATACAAGTCCACTCTTTAACGAACAATTAAAAATACCAGTCAAAGTTTTAGATATATATAATGCGGCAATATTCAAAAGTTTACTATCTATATCTAAAATATCTAAATTACTGTCTTTGGGCAGTTCACGTAAAATCTTCAGTACATCATCCTCTTGTATATCAGAGAATCTAAATTCGTAAAGACATTTCGGGTTTTTCCAACATAATGATGCATTATCAAAAGAATTACAAATATTCTGCCCAACATTTGCAAAAAAAAAAAAAATCATTCAATTTATCAGGACTTATTTCATTATGAACACTATTATGACACTTCGAATTACCCGTGGCTCTATGTAATTCCTTCCAAAGTTTCTTAGGGTTGTTTTTATACGTTTCAGAAACTGATGCTAAATACACTTTCTTTGATTTACGAATTGCATCAGTGACAATGTTTCTTTGTTTCCGATATTCATTCAAAGAAGTAGCACATAATGAGACATATTGATAGCAGTAATAGCTGAATAGTGTACAATTTGGTTTAAGGTGATCTGAATATAAGAGCATAAATCAGTTTCTTAAATTCATAATTAATTTTGAAGTTTAGTCCCAGATTTCGGTCAAAGTGAACCCTCTGTACAAAATTGAACTTTACACAACAACCAATGATCACATAAACAAAAAGGGTGTGATAAACTTTTTTGTTGCGGTAAATGCGAGGCATCGCCGAAGCGATCTTTCGGTATTTCATGTTAATGTGTGTGTGTGTGTTTCTGTGTGTGTGAGTGTGTTTGTGTGTAAGTGTGTGTGTGCGTGTGTGTGTGTGTGTGTGTGTGTCTGTCTGTCTGTCTGTCTGTCTGTCTGTGTAGCACCGTATACACTACTGCTGACCACACGAGCAAAGAAAATCAAGGGTTATGGGACCAACACCGAACTAGGGCTTTCTGTAGCTCAGTCGGTGGAGCATCGGTCTAGCAATCCGGAGGTCTCGGGTGCGAATCCCGAATCGGATTGAAACCGATTTTTTTCACTCAAAGTTTTTACTATTTATCATTGATTTTATCTATTTCATTTTCCGGGTGAGTTTTCCCTTTCTTTGGTTCAATACAAATGAATATAACATGTGACCTTGCATCACAAAACCAACACAAAGTCGCCAGACATGGATTTTTCATTAAGGGCAAATTCTGAAAGAGCAGAGTCTTGGCTTTAATATGATGGATAATTCCATTCAAATGGACTCTCCTAACCTGTATACTGGGGGAAAAAAAAACACACACTCTGGAAAAATGTGAACTGACAAAAGAGGTTTTGAAGTACAGGATCTATTCAAGTGCTTAATTTTTTTACCAAGCCGAACTAGCTGTGCGATGAAAGGGAAAAAACACGGGATGTCAACCACCGGAGCAATAACTCTGAAGGGGTTATCAGATTACGCTGAAATTGAGCTCGTTCTATCAACACATTCTGTCCATGATTAGTGCCAACTTTCAAAGTAGTTATTCTTTCAAAAGTTATTAGCCGTGAAATTGAAGTGTGTGTGTAGGGGACAATAAGACATACGTGATTATTTTATTCTCTCCCTCAAAAAAAAAAAAATGGGTTGTAGAAAAACTGCTGAAAACACACTTTCCCTTTCATTTTATGATCTCAAACTTAAGAACGATGTAAAAGAAAGATAGCTCATTAAAGATAGCTCATTAAAAAAATATGAAAAACTCAATGGTGACTTGGTTGACCGATTTCACCTTTTTTGAGTTCTCACATAAAATCAAGGGGTGCGACTGTTTGTTAGGTTTGTGATGCACAGTCACATAATTAGTTTGACTAGGTAAACTAATTTCACAAATTCGGAGTCTCTACTGCGACTTTTGTGATGCACACTTATATCATTGTGTTCAACGTGCGTATATAATTACTTTGTGAATTTCCTTTTCTTTGACAGATCATAGCAATGAAGAATCCTTGAAGGCCCTGTGGATCTGTGTGATAATCATTAATTCCACAGCTGTCATGGTGGCGATCATTTTCGTTGTAATCAGAAGTAAGTTTGAAACTCAAAACACAGCGATTTATATTTCTAGTAACGTAGGGGTTTACAATCCTGTAATCTTTCCCATAATTTTTAATGCGGTCTATTACACACAAATATAACACCCCCCCCCCTACACACACACACACACACGCGCGCGCGCGTAAACATACATATTCAAAGAGAAAAGGGTCAGATAGATTTACTATACTGTAATGAATCGCTACAAACTCTGATAATCTATATGTATTCATATATATATATTCATATTTATATGTATACTTATATTTATATTTGAAGACTTTGTTTGCAAAAACCGATAAGTCCATTTTTGAAGATTTTGATGTACGGCCTCTGTCATAAAGTACAAAATAATACCTTTTAAATGATATATTGTTCACTACATATAAAGGTATATTTTTGAAGTTATGGTCAGAAGAAGCAAAAATTTTCTTATTATTCTCTTTATTTTTCTTGACCTTTAATCGCAAATATCTCCATTTGGCAAATATGGACTTATTGGTTTTTGCAAACAAACTCTTCATTTTGACTTATATTTTGATCTATATTTTTATTTACATTTTAATCTATACTAAACGTACAAATTCCTCAATGCCTGTCTCCAAACATTAATTGTCCCTGCCTGCATCTGTTAGATGTCATTACAATGTTATCGAATAAAAACTGAAATCCCTAATCGTGGATGTAGTATAATTTGTATCCCACTGGCAGTCTGATATCCTCTGTCGTATACCATTTTCTATCCTCTCTTCATTTCTCACATATTTTCAGTGGAAAATGAAACTATTCGCGGTGAGTAACCTCATTCACACTTCGTGTCCGAAGCTATATTGATTGACCGTGTACTCAAACTGTTATACACGTAAACAATCAAATTGTTTGTGTACTGTTTATGAAAAATGTTCGCCTATCAAAATAAATTCGTGGACACTGTGTTGTGCTTATTGTCTTTTGAGTTTACACGCAAGATCAAAAGTCAAAGATCAATGTCAAATTTTAAAATCTCACCCTTTTCACAATATTCCTGCAATGCATGAAGTTATTATTTTTTTTTTTTTTATGAAACATGCACTTCCATGAAAAGATTCTCTAGGGGAAGTTTTGGGTGATGTGATCAAATTTTACACATGTTAAGCGTCAGAGCAAAAGTGAAGATGCTTAAAGTTCGCCTCTTTCTCCATATCTCAGATATTCGCAAGTTTTAATCATGACACTTTCAGTATGAGTGATCCTGCATTTCAAACTAACAAAAAGTCACCAGACTTTATAGGTTTTTACGTAAGGGCAAGTTTTGAAAGAACAGACACAAAGCATTAAATTGCTATACACGTTAAAGGTATTAGCCCACATTTGTAAACCTGCAGCAATTGGTATCATAGTTAGCATGGAGTTTGGGTATGATTGCAGTAACACCTGTGCAAAATTTCGTCCAATTAGTCCATTACTTTCATAAAAATAAATGAAAATGCACCGTAATCCGTATGCATGCGTATAACGCTCGCTAGCTCCGGTCCACGTACGTGTTACATGTACAATGTACGTAGCTATAGCCCGCGCTCGTAATTCGATTTTGGTCGGGTTGACCCGGTTTGAAAATTGACTTTAAAACGATGATTTTCTCTCTTTTATCGAATGGTATAGACAAAGAGCGACAGGTGAGGTATGTTACTGTTATAACTTGTACTTGAAGTCATATTGGACCTGTTTTATGCAGTTTTGATTTTCGTGGGTTTGCAAATGTGGGCTAGTACCTTTAATGTACATGGACTTACCTAACACATCTGAATAATGGGTAGAAAACACACACGCACTGCCATACTGTTTACTAAGAAAGGGGACTTTAAAATATATTATTAATTCAAGTGCTTTATCTCACCAAGATGTGTTCTATAAGAAAAGGCTGCAACGTTACACACTTATTCATCACATTTCATTCATGACTGGCACTAAATTAAAAGCGAGGGCTTTGTATTTTCAACTTGTTTAAGAGTCGAATGAAGAAGAGTTTAAGCTGATTTAAGAAGTGACATACCTGGCGATGCAATTCTAAAATAGATAAATGAATGAATAAATAAATAGATAAATGTCAAAGTAAAACTTTAAGAAAAGTAGCTTCGTGTCGTTTTACAAACCCAAACTTAAAAAAGAAAACACACACACACACACACACACACACACACAAAATGATTGACTAGGTTGTCCCTTTCACCTATCTTGAGTCACATGTAAAAAAGGGGCGTGCGATTTTTCCCCCTTTTTTGTGCGTGTATGTGTCTGTTGTAACGCATGGTCACTTGTACATGCATCCACTGGCCAAAGGTCGAGGATCAAGGGTCCAGGGACTTAATAAAACTAGGTATATACCTATATAGCTGAACAAAAAATCTCTAGGGAAAGCTTTAGGTAGGGGATCAAAGGCTTAAAGATAGTAATCTTTTTTATAAGAATATGAGTATATGAATATAAGAACGACCCAAGTCCAATTTTTGGCCAAATTTAGTTTGACATGGGAAATTGTAGCTTATGCATGGACTCATCTTGTGTGTAAATGATAAATCCTAATTACCCCCGAAAGTGCCTGAAATGAATGAGTTAAATCTTATATTAATGTAAGAATGAAGGACTTGGGTCATTTTTACATTCATATAATAGCGCCCTCTCTCATCCTTCTCCCATCTCTATAGCAGAATATCGTGTATTTGAATCAAAGAACGACCCAGGTCCACCACACAAAATGGCCTCTCCACAATTAATGTAAATGTTAATTGTCATAATAATATATGTTCTAATTTGTATATACAATGTTGCCTTCCCATCACAGTTAAATAGAATATTATTGGACAAATGAAAAAGATATGATTTTTTTTTTTTTTTTTAGTTTACTCGAAATGATCTTCCATGGACTTGGGTCACTCTTATATTCATATACTCATATATATTTTTAAACATATTTCGACAATACTTCAAGGTAGTGTCACGAAAATGGAATATTACAAGTTACGGTTGTTTTACGAAAGATATGGGCCATCTGGTCAAAAAGCTAAAAGGTTCCAAATCTCCGAATACTTTCTCGTTGAAGAGCCGCCCAAATGATATCTGTTTCAAAGAATGTACATGTGGATGTACACTACACACATTTGGGATTCCTGCAATCAGACTTTCAAATATGTCATCTACTCTTCTTCTTTTTTTTTTTTTCAGTCATAAGAAACTATCGTCTCAGACTGCCAAAATTGACTGTGGAATAAAGTGTTCTGACGGAGACATGCATATCAGTCGCAAAATCGACATTTCTTGTTTCCTTGTTTTGTTATTGTCGTTGTTTTTGTACTTCCTGTTTTAATTTTGTTTCCCTCATTGCTTTGTTTTTCCACTCTGGTCACTCAATCTTTTTTTTTTCTCTCTCTCTCGCTCTCTCTCAACAATGAATGATTGAGAAGGCGAATCTATTCTCTGCTTTGTTAATGGTAAAACTAGAGATTTAATGGTAAGAATATAGTCCGGAGTCCGGAGTGGTATTTGTTATATGATGAATATCTTATTCCTATAATCATCATGTTTTATTATATTATTATACCTTTATACTTGTGTATTTTTAAGTCTTTTTCCTACGGTAACGCTACATGATTGTAATGTGTAATGCACATAGTTTATGTAACTATGCCGACACTTTTCTTAGATGTTGTGGATGTTGACGTTGATGTTGATATTGTTGTCTATAGAGTGTACAGCTGAGATTGATCTGTGCTAAATCGAGATATAATAATAGCACGTACAAAAAGGTAAACTATATGATAACCTTTTCTATATCCTTCTTTTTTTTTTGTGCTTCTGACAGGAAAGGGAAGACAGTCACTGAAAGGTAAGTCCAGGGGAATCTTCCTCGTTTTCTTCTACCATAACAAGTAATGGCTGGTTTCAATTCCTATAATTTTATTGGGAGATGGAAGTAAACAAACTGTCGTATAACCTTCATTTAATGCTGTGTAAAAGAACTTCGTATTTCTTGAAAACAATCATCTTTTTAATGATGGATCAAATAACTGTTGGTGTAGTTATGGATTTTGTTAAACTTTTACGTTTTCTTACGAGCATGAGAATGTATACCCAAGTCATTGTGTAAATAATGCTAGCATTTTTTTTTTTTTTTGTTACTAGTCAAATCAGTAGGAAAAAAATGTTGCGAGTTGTTTCCTAAAAAAAAAAGTCTAGGCAAAAACACAATAAAAACAGAAACAATCATCTTATTATGAAGAAAAACAAATGAGGCAAGTGACTATTAAGCATGCACAAAGTTCTAACTCTGACTCTAAACGACCTTACATTCATACATTGTATGTGTAAAAGTACAGGCTATGCATAATAGAACCGTTGCAATGACACAATTATGAAAAATTTCCCATAAGATTCACGGCAGAAAAACATAGTGCCTTGGAAAGATTCCTTTAACGATGTCCAATAGCAAATGTTTCAGCTCCTCTGAGTCCTGATTGAAAATGTTTTGTCTTACGTTTTAATATTGCTTTTGTTTGTTTCTTCGGTTTTGGTTTTTTTTTTTTCTTGTTTCTTGTGGGTTATTGTTTAAGATCATCCACGCATCTCAGGGACAGTATATAAAAGTACGAAATAAAGACCATTTTGGAAGCTATTTTGTCAATTTTGTCATCTGAAACAGGAATGTGCTTAAACTGTTGTCAAACTGCAGACGGACCTCGGGGTGAAGATATTGAATTACAAGAACGGTAAGTGAGACATGATTTTACATGTTCGTACGTGTGTATTTCATGATTCCATTATATAACTGATATATTACACAGATAATTTGTTGTCGACGAAAGATAGTGTACAAATTCATTTGTGACCCGCTACAACAAAATGATCCTAAAGTCGGGCGAGGTCGATTATTTGAAAATTGTATGATATAATCCCCTAATCTTTCTGCTTTAAATTGATATATAACACATTTTATAAAAATAATCGGCTGCGGAGATATCGACGTTTAAAAGAGAGGCATGTCGAGACGTCTGGAAAATCACTGTTTCAAGAAAAGCGCCCTAAAAGTCTTCCTTTCGACGCAATCGCGATCAAGGGACACGCAAGTCAGTTTTCACCTCTGGACAATAGAAGGTAAGCCCTAGCAACCCCCGAAGAGTTCATGCAAGCACATTCAGCGTCGGCGGTCTCCTCACCAACCAATCAGTGACCAGGATGTGAGAAGCGGCTGATCACAGCGCACTCCACCCGCACGCACCAGTCGACTGGGCAGTGTGCGAGCTTCACGCTTCGGTTAGCAGCAAGTAGCAAACTGACCAATGAGATCACTTTGGTCGTTGTTAGGGGCGGAACCTATCTGTGGCGCTCAATCCAAATTTTCGAACCAATTTCTGCTTCGTTGAAACGCCAAAAAACATGGCTCAGAAAAACACTATTTTTTATCTTTCCTTTGATCATTTTGCTTCAAAATTTCGACAGATGATAGAAGACATGTTAGACTCCAATGATATCTCAAAATCAGAAAATCGTAAGTTTTGACCAATTTTAATGCTCTGACTTCAAACTCGATTTTCACGGCTTCGACTGTGCGCGACTCTAGGACCTTTTTGTTGTAGCGGGTCACATTTTCTTTTAATTCTAAATCAAGCAAGGTAAACAGGGACGTACAAATACCGATACCGTTTCGAAAAGCCTGCAAATCTAGGAAATATCACACTCTCTATTAAGATAAAATCGAGTGAAAATGTTCACTCTTGAAGGAAGAAATAGCAGAAAAGATTGATTTTTTAATGAAATTGGAGTGAATTTTGAGAAACGTTCATTTTCACTCATTTTAGGGTGACCTCTAGAGATCACAAAATATATTTGCGTGATCCCTGAGGTCACTCTAAAACATATAATATTTCCATATTATTTCCTTTGCTTTTATCAGTCTTTATCGTAAGTATAAGACATAAAGCAAGTATAAGAAGTAAACTGTTAATTTGCGATCAAAATATGTATGGGGAGTAACCTCTTTCCCTCGTGAGTGAAACGTACTTTCTGTGTTCTTTGTACAGCGAGCCGATGAATGACTTTCCTGATACGAGGACTACTTCTCAAAATACGGACAGCATCAATGGTAAGTTACATATACTGCAATTAAAAAACAAAAAGTGAGCCAAAGGGGAACCAACTATGAAGAGCTTGCTTCAAAAATGCGCTAAATCCATCATTTTTAAATGTGACTTTCTGGAGGCAAGCTTTTCATATGTCTGCCCCCCCCCCCCCCCCCCCCAACGGAAGAAAGCAGTAACTGCATAGCTGCTGAGCTGAGATAAATGCGATTTTGTGTTTTTTGCAGATTCTTTAAAAACACAGAAACATCCAAAAATAATTTTGTGGTATGATTATGCACCACACCTAGTTGTCTAACAATACCTAGGAAAAAATTATGTTTCCGTTATTTTTTAAATGTTATTTAGGAAAATGCAGTTACTGCGGTGGCTCACCCTGATTCTGGGTAGTTTCCCCACGGAAAAAAGCAGTAACTGCAGACGGCCAGGTGTCTGCTGTTTTCCCCATGGAAAAAAGCAGTAACTGCACACGTCACATGACCATAGGAGGAGAATTGTTACCACCACCAGGTTATAAAGTTCTTCTACTTTCTGGTTAGTCTAGATCTATAAGATCTAGGACCTAACGCTAGACCTAGACTAGGTCTTGTCGATTGAATGGCATTCTGTGTAAAAATAAGGTAATTGAAGTTGAACTTTGAAGTGCCCGGCCTGGCCCCTAACACATGACCCTGGACTAGACAATAAAGTCAAGTCTCTTCGTCTTAGATCCTAGTCGAACTCTGATGTTACACTTAAGCTAGACTACAGATCTATGCCCAATGTTAGTGCTAGACCTAGATCTATTACGTTAGATTAGGCCTACTGACATTTTGTCTAACACTAAACAGTTAACAATAGATTAGACTCTTGTCTCTAGATCTACTCTGTAACGTTATATCTGGTAGACCTAACTTTAGGCCTACATCTAACGTTAGACTAACGTTTAAGTGTATTAATACCAGTGCTCATCTCCCTTCAATATACTTTCAGCTCACCTAGATTTTCTGGTTCTGGCCAAAGCCATGGCTAACATGACTTTTCCTCTGCAATTCATAATAGATTTACAGGCATGCCTGGACCGCAGAAACTGTGTGACAGCATGGTTAGCACTGGCATGATCACTCAGACTGTACCAGACCTGCAATACTGTGCAAGTGATGACTGTGATGTGATGCAATGTTTAGCTAGTTACTAATGCTGCAGAATTTATGCGCATGCAGCTAGCTGCACGCGTATTCTGCACTCTGAGCACGCTGAGTCTGCCAGGTTTGCTAGTCTCCAGAAAGAAGCTTTTTCTACAACTTGTCATATGATTCCCTGCGGGCAGAGTCAAGTTAGTGGTGAAACAATCTTTTTATATCTACTCCCCTAAATTATGGAAGAAACTGCTGTTTACATTGTTTTTAAAAAAAATTAGTAGAAAAAATAAATGGTATTAGGGAAAAAAATATACAGGAAGGACTATACAGAGTCTGAATAATTAGACTAAATTGTTAGTTACTGCTTTCTTCCGTGGGCTTTGTTAGTTACTGCTTTCTTCCGTGGGGAAACTTGCAAAGTTGAATCAACTGGATGCAGTTACTGCTTTTTGTAAAAGTGAAAAATTGCATTTTTGGTCACTTTCATTTTTGTTTTTGCAAAACTGACCTATTAACATTAAGGAGCATTGGGTAAACTATTCATTTTTGCAAAACAGTAAACATTCATAAAAATGTCAGTTACTGCTTTTTTCCGTGGGGGGCAGATTATTGTATTTGTACTATATTTGTACTGTATATATATATATATATATATATATATATATATATACTGTAACGAAATTTGGTGGAACCAATCCGGTTTCACGATACCTGTAGCATGGCAAGGGGGGCATTATCGCGACGTTGGACAAACATTGTACATAATGTGGTAGTGTATTATTACAAAATCAAACATGTACTATTAACACCATATTTTTGTCCCATTCATGGCACAGCTACCGTAGCTTGGAATAGAAAGCGCTTGAATAGACTTTTACTTCAGAGACTTTTTTCTCAACTCACACTTTTCTAGAGCATGTGTTTTCTTTTCCAATATTTAGATAGGTTCAGAGAGTCCATTTGAAGTGAATTATACATCGTTTTAAAGCTTAGGGCCTGATCTTTTAGAATATGTCCTTCACTAAAAAATCCATATCTTGCGACTTTATATATATATATATATATATATATATATATATGTGTGTGTGTGTGTGTGTGTGTGTGTACTTTTGGTGCATGTCTTTGGATTGTCTTTTTGTTGTAGTTGCTATATAGTATAGGTCGGAAACCCCCCCCCCCCCCCCCGCCAAAAAAAAAAAATAAAAAAAAAATGATGTATCTTCTTTCAAGACTATATATATATCACAGTAATCAATCTTATGAGAAGTATAATATAGTTTGTTGATGATTTCTATCCCGCTTTTGCATTTCCCATACTGGTTTTCTTCAGGCTGCGTTGTTATATCGCAAAAAAAAAAAAAAAAAAAAAAAAAAAATCTTCTTGTGCGATTTCTTGAAAGTATTCGTTTTTAAATGTATCAAGTTAAGATAAGTTTGTTTGCGTATAAATTTTCAATACAAACTATAAATTCAACGTTGTTAGAGATTTTATATCGTATGTATCTGCATTTCAATATCCAAAATGGGAAGCTATAGATATCTTACAACACATCAAAATAATGTTTGAATGTTCTTTGTATTCGAAAAATTATAAATGCGTTTTTGTTATTTCACTTCATTGTTCAAATACAATATTTCTTCTGTTGCAATAATTTAGACTGTTCAAATCTTTTTGTGTTTCAGCAAGCAGCTCTCTTCGTTTTGCAGAGGTGAGTAAAATATTTTTTCTTAATCGGTGCGTTGAATTTTTAATATTAACTTAACCATATAGGTATAAACAACGTTGCATTTGTCATGTGGAAACTAGAAATAACTGGAGCGACGTGAATGGCAAGACAAATACAGGGCCATCTCTATAAAAAAAAAAAGAGAGAGAACAAAAACGCAATACGTGACCACATTTTTAGCAAGGGCAAAGTAAGAGTTCTGAAATTGTTCACTCGGATGAAATCGGACTTGTGTAAACGTATCATATATAAGATTATAAAGAAGTGTATGAAATATGATACGATATGTATGTTAACATACTTATGTGGTGCATTACATTTAGATTGCTTTGTTCAGATCACATCTCTCTTAGAAAATCTGGAATGGCAACACATACTTGAGAGGACAGCTAGTGGTGAATCTAACACACAGAAGAAATTGGTTGTTTACAGAAGACAAGTCCTCTTGCATATCTACGGAAATCTACGACATAGCAATAACCGACTACACAATGATGTCGTTCACATTAAAACGGATGACGATCTCTCTACGGTATGTGCGCTCTAGCCAATAATTCCATGTACACTATGTACAAATAGGTTTTGTGAGACCACGACATGACAAATGAGACTTAATGTGATTCGATCTAATACCACACATGTAGCTCATAGCTGTTTAGATGGAAAAAGCAACTTTTCGGATTCCATGCAGGAACATTTTTTGGTCTCCAAAGCACCATATTTTACATTCCTCTCCGCTTTGGAGTCATGTGCCGATCGAGGTCCTAGATGAAATTTGGAGACGAAAATAAATGTTCGTTTCTCATTGAATTTAAGCTGCACTTCAATGCAAATCCTGAGAGAATTACTAGAATTTTTTGAGACAAGTTCAGAAAAGTATTCAAAGTTATTGGCAGGTATGTCTGTATTCATCGCAATGCACGCCAATAAAATATAATGTACTTCCTCTCAAAAAAAAAAAAAAAATGATTTTTTTTCATGATGCGAATGTTATAGCTTTGATTTTATCTAGCGTAATTATTTGGATGTTTCAAACGAGATACTCCGCTAAAACGTGTTCCAATGTGTGTGTGTGTGTGTGTGTGTGTGTGTGTGTGTGTGTTGGGGTACTTTCGATTGTTCTCATTTAATGAAGGGTATTTTACTCTAGTGCATTTCCATTTGCTCCTCCAATTAAAACACACACATTGACTATTGTAACCTCACTGAAAAAGAGGGGTGTTTGTTTTCTTCTTTGAGAGAACTTGTGCTGATTACGAAGTGTTCTCTTTTTTAAGCGCATGAATTCTCTGCGGTGTTGAGTGTGACTTCGTTCCTTTCCATTTGTGCCTCCTTCTCGAAAAGATACACAAGGCTGGCATAATTTACTCCAGCTACCATCAGTACTTACATGATATGAACGAGTTCATACATTCATGTATTTCCACAACATAGCAATTATAGGGAAGCTATTATCCTTTATGTTGTCGCACAATTTTGTTTGCATCTTGAGGAACACCTATATGCCAGTATAGTTAAGGTGCAAAGTAGATTATTAGAGTTTTGATTGCCTGGTGAAAATTAATTAGTTTTATAAGTCAGAAATAATTATAGACAGGCTATTATCTTCATGACCTTGACATCCTTCTGTTTTGACCAAATGACTGTTTTAAACCACAGGTAAAAGGTCATTTTGAGCAGTTTATTAAGCGGACGCTCAGTTCCGAGATGGCACAAGGTTATTCCAGAAATGACGTCTTCTTCGCCCTCTTCTGTGCCGCGTCTATGGCTGGAATCACAAACAAGGAAGATCGGAAAGAATACGCCAAGATAATCACACAACCAGAGAAGTGCCAAGTAGTCTTGGATGGAGATGAATTTGCATTTGTGAGATTTATTTTCTTTGTATTGCCTTTCATTTGACAGAGGAATTGATTTCCTGGAAAAGGGACTAAGTTAACTTCAGCTTTTCAAATTACCATTGATTTTGTTTAATTTTTTATCATTAATTTTATTATTTCCCACAATTATTGTATAATTCTTTTCAAGACCATCTTGGACAATTGCTCCAGAGTAGGTCATCACTACAGGTTAAAAAAAGGCAATTAAAAAAGAAAACACCCTGCAGATGTCTTGAATATTACATTTTTTTTCTTTTGTCTATACAGCTTTTGGTGTTTGTTTGTTTGTTTGTTGTTGTTGTTTTTTTTTGGGGGGGAGGGGAGGGTATTAGGCTCTTTTGTAATAACTTTCTGCAAGGTTGATAGCTAAACACACACACACAAAAAAAAAAATAACAAGAACCCCTTAACATTATATGTGACCGTGCACCTCAAAACGAACATAAAGTCGCACACACTGGCTTTGCGTGAGGACTGAAAATAATTGAAATGGGTCAACCTAGCCGAACTTGACTTTTTCATATTTTCTAAAAGAGCGGATCTTCTGTAACATTATGCTAAAATTTGGTATCATAAAACGGCCAGGAAAGGGTGTTTTTTTTTAGCAGTTTATCTCGAACATTTTTGGTAGAATAGTGTGATTAGGTGTGTCTTTAGAATCCCTTTTTCATTTCTGAAAAACCTTGTCCACACTCTTCACTTTCAACTCTAATAACTTGTGAAAGAATACTGCAGTGCTACTGCTTAGAAATTCAGCATTAATTATGGACAGAATGTGTTAATGAGGCATGCTTAATTTCAGTTTAATCTGATAATCCCTTCATTGTTGTTACTCTGGTGGTTTACTTCCTGTTTTTTGGTCCCATTCATCGCACAGACAGCAGGGTTTGGTAAAGATTAAGCGCTTGAATAGACGCTGTACTTCAGAGCCTCTTTTCTCAGTTCACACTTTTCCTGAGTTTGTGCTTTCTTTCGAATATTTAGATGGGTTAGGAGAGTCCATTTGATTTGAGTTATACATCATTTCAAAGGTTAAAGTCTGCTCTTTCAGAATACGGTCTTAACTAAAAATTCATGTCTGGCGACTTTTTATTTGTTTTGAGGTCAGTGCAGGGTCACATATATCCGCGGTCCCTTTCGTCATCAGCAGATTTGATGAACCTCTTCATTTTGCTACTGGAAATCCTACCGGAAATAGCAACAGCTTAAAATCAATCAAAATTTGAGCTGCACTGGCCATTAATGCCTTTATAGTGATGTCATTTATTGCGAAAACGTTATTGACATCCATTGCTCTGTCCGTATTACCAGGAAGCAGTCTTGTACTGCAAAGCAGTAATCACAACTAACTTCAATGCATTGGTCAAGTGCATGCCTCTAAAAAAAAAAGGAGTCTGCCTTCGCTGTTTTTCCATTAAAGGACAAGTTCACCTTCATAGACATGTGGGTTGAGTAAATGCAGCAATGGTAATAGAACACATCAGCAAGAGTTTGAGGAAAATCGGAAAATCGTTCAAAAGTTATGAATTTTTGAAGTCACTGCTCAGTCACGGCTAGATGAGGAGACTACTGTAGCTTGTGATGTCACATGAGTACAACGATATAAAGAAAGAATAAAGAAAATTCAATATATTTCCACTTTTCTCGCATTATGAAAGAACACTCAACTTTTCTCTTTTAGAAGGCAGGGGGAATAATATTACCCTTGAGATATGTCAGTAACAAGTCAAATAAATGTACACTTTATTCAAAAAGTTGTTTGTTTTTTTTTTATTCTCTTTGAATTTTCCTTATATCGTTGTACGCGTGTGACATCATACACTATAGTAGTCTTCTCATCCAGCAGTGACTGCACAAAAGATGCAAATATTCATAACTTTTGAATGGATTGTCTGATTTTCTTCAAAAATTCAATGCTGTGTTCTACTAATATTGCTACATTCTCTCAGTCCTTATGTTTATGAAGGTGAACTTGTCCTTTAATATCACCATCGTCACCACCATCTTCACGTTATCCCGTAACAGTCATGGTCAGTGGAACTAAACATCATAATCATCAGCTGCACAACTACAGCTTCAAGAATCTTCTCCAATCCCGTACAGCTGCTCAGCGAAGAAAAAAAAATGGTCACTATAATTTTGCTTGGTCTGTCTGTCATTAGTGTTCTTATGTCTTTCTTTCCTGGGATTCTGTGTTATGTCTACAAGCTTCAATACTGTAGAAGTCGATGAAGTGATCACAATTTCGATGAAAGTAATAATTTCATCTATTTTACAATGATCAATATGTCAGAGAGTTGCACACATCCTCACTCAGAGTATTCTGCCTATATGGTTGTGTAGTGATTAATGATTCTCGGTATTCTAGCGCGGGGAAATATATGTAAAACCGTTTTAGATAAATTACTTTTATTGCAAAAGAAATCACACCGTATCATAATAATGTCATACTGCATTTTTGTCCCATACTGACCAGCTATTTTATGAGCATAAAATGTTGAAAATTAATGATTTGTATTTGTTTAATTTAGGACAATTTATGTATAATCATAACAAATATATTCGAAACAATGTTTCAAAGAAATCAATCCGTTCACAATTATCCAACTAGGCGATCAAATGACTTCTATTTGCCATTTCTGAGAACTGTGTTGGCTCAAAACACATTCATCTACGATGGGCCAAAGTATTGGAATTCACTTCACAATAATATTACAACAGCTCAATCCCTGAACTCCTTCAAGAATGAATTAGAATTATTTTTATTGAAATCTTACAACATCCAACCGAGTTAATTTCGTTTTACCATTTCAGTCAAGTCATCATCTCTTTGAATATTAAAAATTATCAAGAACCTATTCTTTCTTTTTTACATAAGTCCTCCTTATAATTATATTCCTGCCAGTGTTCCGCATATATCGATGTGTCTATTCTCTCTTTCTCTTGCATTCTTACCAATATAATTATGCATTAAAAAATGGCATTATGTTCAATCCAGGTAGTATTTCATCACTTATTTTACATCATGGAATTCAGATTGCTTGCGTCCACGATGGCACGTGCTGTAGTTTTTTTTTTTCCCTTTTTTTTCTTTTTTTTTCTTTCTTTTTCCCTTTCCAATTATTTTGATGTCAGTTGACGTCGGTTCATTCTATTTTGTTTTATATTGCTGTCCTGTGTATTTTCTGAGGGTCCCATATCGTACAAGCTCTGTTTCTTAGTGGGACCCTCCACTTCCATCCTCATCATTAGTTGACTTGGATTATACGCTTTAGGTTTATAATTATTAACAAAGACATAATTGTGGGGTAAAAAAAGTTGTTTTTTTATCTGCTTCTCATTCTCATATCTACATTGTCAAATCACATTCTGTAATTATTACAAATATCCTGTACATATGCAATGTATATAATTTGGAAGTGAAAATAAACTTGAATCTTTGAATCTTGAATGATTGGTCAGTATTGAAAAGTCGGTGGTGACTTTGCTTTGGGATACAGTACAGATACAAAGGATAAGACCCTTTTGCAAGAAAATTGCTATGGATTTAGGCCCTTTGAGGGAAAACATGAATTCCATTTCAAGCTGCTAGTAACTATATATACAAGGGTCTATAGTATATCCTGAGTGTAGCAGGTCTAAATGCGCACTCCTTCCCATTCAAGATGTTTGTTAACTTGTAATATTGGGCTTTTTTTTATTTTCCTTCCTTGTAATCATCATACAAGGTCAAGTGATCTTTTTAAGATATCACTTCCCTTATTATGTAAATATTAACACACTGAGGACGGGCTGATTTTGCTATAACATGCATTTCCCATAGACACTTTCCAGAGAATATCCAAGAATGTCTTGCGCCATCTCTCTAAAATTGCAGAAGGTGGCGTCCCAGCATAACCGTTAACGAGTGGTATTTATGCAACTGTAAGTCCGTGCCGTAACGGTTTTGTGTTGTTATCAACTTTAGTTATAAGGGTTTACCATCATACAAGCTACGAAACTACACAACTGCACAAGAGCAGCATGTCTGCCTAGTTAACTTTATGAGGTATTGACATTAGCATAATAATAAAGGGGCTTGTAACGAGACCTCAAGTATTTTTGTATTGCGTTTCAGGGGGTGTTAAAGATTTCTTGGAAATAATCAAATTTTAATCTACAAAGAGTATGCCATATCCCCCTCCTCTCTCTTTCTCTCTCTCTCTCTACACACACACATACACACAAACACACACACACGCATTCACTCACCCTCACACACACGCTCACACACACGCAATTATATGTAGATGTATTAAGTGTGTCTGCGTGTGTGTGTGTGCATACCATGTATGTATGTTACACATATTAAGAGAGAGAGAGAGAGAGAGAGAGAGAGGAACAGAATTACTGGGCATACGGATAGTTTGCTTTGTTTTTGTGTTTTGTTTGTTTTATGCTGATTATGATAATTGATACGTAGTGTGATATTGATCATTGTGATTATGTCATTTGACAGGTCAGCCAAAAATTCCCAATTGCCGGAAGTTATCGTTCCTTGGTGCTAGAATACCTCTTTGCTTGCTTACTTTGGGATGGCTTTACGACACGTCAGGCTGACGACATGTTTTTCATCACGGACAGGATTTCCGCGCTAAAGATGTCATACACAAAGTTCAGGAATCAATTTATACTTCCCAGAGAGACTGAGGTAAGCACGCTTACAATATTTCTATGTATTCGACATGTGCGAATGATCCCCACAAAATTCAATGTTATATTTTTTCATTGTTATCCCATTCCAATAAGACAATAAGTCAAAGACGTCCAATTGGGACGTGGTTTGAAATTGATCTGTAACATATGAAGAGTTTGTTTGAAAAAACCGATAAGTCCATATTTGTCAAATGGAGATATTTGCGATTAAAGGTCAAGAAAAATAAAGGGAATAATAAGAAAAATTTTGCTTCTTTTGACCATAACTTCAAAAATATACCTTTATATGCAGTGACCAATGTATCATTTAAAATGTATTATTTTGTACTTTATGACAGAGACCGTACTTCAAAATCTTCAAAAGTGGACTTATCGGTTTTTGCAAACAAACTCTTCATATTTTCTTACTATGGGAAAGGGGTGGCATGCATACCTGTACGTCAGATAATATTATCATGAATAGATAAATGCATAATTACATAAGTGTTTGAATTAAAAAACAAAAACAAATATTAACGCATTTCTGAAGTTTTTTTTTTTCTAAATAAATGTCATTATCAAAAACAAACAAACAGAACAAAACACAAATTGAAGATTCCCCGAAAAGAGAAGGACCCTTTTCACAAAGTCTGCAAAACAATGGGGAGTCACGGCTGACGAGTATTATTTCTCGTTGTAGAATAATGTTTACCTTTTAACTGAATAACATATTTCAAGATGTAAATTCAGTGTGTCTTTCACACTTTGTTGAATATTTCATTTTAGAAAACACAACTGAGAGAAGAACTTGGTCCACCTTGTATGGAAAGGTATGAGAAGGTTACACAATCCGTGGCAAGTGGTCGTCGATGGAGAGCGATGAATACCGATAATTGGCTTAGATGTATTGCTCGCATGGAAGATGACATTAACAAGGAAATTTTTATGTACAATATATTGTTAACTATCGTTTTTCCGCCAAATGAAAAACAGCTAGATGAAATAGACAACGAAGACATAGAGCAAGCTGCTTACAGAAGAGATCAAGACACATCTGAATACCTTCACACGTGACGGAAAATCACAAATCTCACCTGCAGATATTATTCCAAGCGCAAATTAATGCACATATCTTTTGTTGTTATACGATGCAAAATTAGGCAGCATCCATATATCTGTGTAACTTCTTCCTTTGTCTTTTTGACTTTCTCCTGCCATGGAATTTTTATGTCCTATACCCATTCCCAGAGAAATGAAGTTGACGGTTAAAAATCATCAGGATTTTAGTATCGCAACTGATTTCTTTAAAGGGGATGACTAGTAACTGATCAGTGGGAATCAGTGGGAATGCTGGAGGATGATATTGTTCCAATCCTTGTGGAATTCATTTAAGAGTGCATTATAATTTGTTGTGTGAAAAGTATTTGCTTCAGAATGGTCTCATATTGAAGTAATGTACAGTTTGATATTTCCAGGTTAGCGTGCGTTGTCAGTGACGGGTCATTAATCTGCGCATTACTTCAATATGAGACCATTCTGAAGCACATAATTTTCACACAGCAATAGACATATAATGTACTCTTAAATGAATCCCACAAGGATTAGAACAATCACTTACCGTTAGACAGTCTCCATCAGACAGTGTTTTCAAAAAAGCCTTGAAAACACATCTTTTTAGTAGCAACTAGTTCGTAGCTGTAACATTTATCCAATTACACATACTGTCGTACATTTTTTGAATTGATTGTAAGCGCTTTGGGCCTTGTGGAAAAGCGCACTATGAATAATAGTAGTAATGATAATAACAATAAAAATACAAATCATCCCTCAGCATTCCTACTGATTCCCGCTGATCGGCTACTACCCGTACCCTTTAACACTTAGATATTAATTCTTATTCTGCCTCATATGTTATGTATGGAACCAGTTACAAGAAACACGCAATCAAACGTTGGTATTATATAATATACGTATATTACGTATGTGTTACTTTCATCATAACATGAGCTGTGCCAGTTTATATAACAGTGAATTAAAGTATTGACACTTGAATCATAATTAATATAAAGGGTCCATTGCATTACAGTTCTTGCAATTTAAGAGCTCTTTACGTGAAGAAAAAACAAAACATTTTGCTCAGTTAAATATCATTTTTAAACCAACCTCGAAAGGGAAGTTGTTTGATATCATATCTAACTACACATGTCAAATTCGTAATTAATTCCTAAAGTAGAAAAACAATTCAACGGACTCTTGAGCTTGTTGTCTCAAAGATATGTTTCAAACAGTATTTATAATCCTGGAAGACTAGGCCACTTGACCATCAGACTTCTTAGGCAGAGAAAGATGCCGAGTAACCCTTTTTCTGAATGTCCCGCAAGACTGAATTATACTATTCAACTTCCCTGGGGTGTATACCGTCGGAGGTTGGTTTCAAAAATGATAGTTAACTGAGCAAAATGACAAACAGCTGTTGATTGTTGAATTGTAACAATGTATCCATTACACATTAGTTGACAATAAACAGTTGTAACATAATGCTATAATTCCAATTATTTAGTTTTGTTTGAATGCAATATATGATTGCAACTTTCTCTTTGCAGTTTTGTTTACCATGTCATCATTGTCGAATACAGTGTAAATGGCTGAAGACATATTAAATCTATGTCGGTATTTTGTTTTGAGCACTGCGACCGTAAGTGCAACGTCATCTAAAACATTCTGGAATTATTTTCTTTTGTCTGATCAAATATGTTGAGAAGGTTTAGAGGAAGAGACTGATTTTTTTTAAGACTTCTTTAAAAATATATATATATATATATATATAAATATATATATATATATATATATATATATATATATATATATGTATATATGAAGGGTTTGTTTGCAAAAACCGATAAGTCCATTTTTGAAGATTTTGAAGTACGATCTCTGTCATAAAGTACAAAATAATACCTTTTAAATGATATATCGGTCACTACATATAAAGGTATATTTTTTAAGTTATGGTCAAAAGAAGCAAAAAATTTCGTATTATTCTCTTTATTTTTCTTGACCTTTAATCGCAAATATCTCCATTTGGCAAATATGGACTTATCGGTTTTTGCAAACAAACTCTTCATATGTATATATATATATATATATATATATATATATATATATAGAGTGTACAAGTATGTTTCTTTTCTCAACTTTTCAACTCTACATTCTGTGAGACGTAAATACAATCTTCCTCAGTTCGTTGTTATAGAGGGGTCATAAAAGTTTCTGTCTCTCTGTCTCTCTTCCCATCTCTATCATATATATGAGTATATGAATATAAGAAAGACCCAAGTCCATGGAAGACCATTTCGAGTAAACTATTAAAAAAAAAAAAAAAAAAAAAAAAAAAAAACTTCATATCTTTTTTATTTGTCCAATAATAATTCTATTTAACTGTGATGGGAAGGCAACATTGTATATACAAATTAGCACATACATTATTATGACAATTAACATTTACATTAATTGTGGAGAGGCCATTTTGTGTGGTGGGTCGTTCTTTTATTCATATGGACTTGGGTGGTTCTTTGATTCATATACATGATATTCGGCTATAGAGATGAGAGAAGGATGAGAGAGGGCGCTATTATATGAATGTAAGAATGACCAAAGTCCTTCATTCTTACATTAATATAAGATTTAACTCATTCATTTCAGGCACTTCCGGGGGTAATTAGGATTTATCATTTATACACAAGATGAGTCCATGCATAAGCTACAATTTCCCATGTCACACTGAATTTGGCCAAAAATTGGACTTGGATCGTTCTTACATTCAGGTCTTCATATATATATATATATATATATATATATATATACATATATAATATCCTACGTCTTTCGCCTTTTCGCAGGCGCTGTAGTAAAAAGAAAAAAGAATGACAGTATTCTGTCTTTAAGCAAAAACACTCCTGCGTATTCATAACTTGGGAACTTGTAAACTAAAAAAAAAAATAAAATAAAAAAATCTTCCGCATGAATATTATTTTAGAGTTTTCTGTTTTGATTACTTAGTTTATGTGTTTTATTCAAATGAATATTTTGGCATTTCCTGCATTTAATATAAACAGCGACTGAAAGGCCTACTCAAAACATATAGATCCCAACAAATTCCCACTGCATTCTATCAAGACAGTAGAAATGCAATAGTTTCATCATTCACCATAATCTATGCAAGAAAAGAACAGAGCTGGGGATGTTAATCACTTAGAAAGTAACATGCAAGAATGAAAGAATTATTACATTAATTGGGGAATAATGATTTACTTGAATGACATTTGGCAGTTATCAAAAAAGTGTATAAATTAATAGAGTTGGAATGCCACACGACTACTTGGAAATGCATTTATAGCGGACATAATGATTTATTCGAATTTCACTTGATCAGTTAAAAAATGTGATGGAGCATCTTGGACAAAATAACGAAATGAGTCATTGGTAATACAGTGAATGTGTACTGCATGGGGAAATGTATTTAATTTTGTGTACTTTATTTTGTGTAATTGTTGTCAACCTCACAAATCTGATGCGAATACATGCATATTGCTATTTATTCACTGTGTACGTATAAATTGTGTAAGCATGTTAAGTGTGTAATTACCTGCCATGTGTCCAGAATAGGACCATGGACCTGGTATGTCAACATGTCTTTTGTTTCACTGAATAAAGACATGATTAAAACATATTGCAAATGAAAAACAGTCATATCTTCTTCTTTTTTTTTTCTTCAACGTAATAAGGTACAAAGCGTGAACATTTGAACATAAGTGATATTTACTGTACAAAGGGTTGTTAATCTTAAGGATTAAAGAAAAGAAACGAAAACACGCCGATTTGAAGCTACTCAGGATAGTGAAACAAATGATCTGGCTGTATAATGGTGCATGTGTTGGTTGTGTGAATTCAGAAGACTGTTGTCAAATAAGCTTATATCTTGAAGATATGACAACCTTGAAAGAGGGAGATAGAAAAAAGAATATAAAACGAGCAAAACATACATCATGTTGGCCCTAAAACACACCAAAAAGAAGGGGAAAAGTGAGATTGTCAGATTTGTGGCATCACAAATTGCGATGACAACAAAAATTGCAAAGATACTGAAGAGTGTTAGATGGTGAAAGCCAGTGCAAGTGAATGTGCCCTGCAAGTGGTGTGAGGTTTTTGTTTTGTTTTGTCTTTGTTTTGTTTATTTTGAAACAATAATTAATACTTGAATATGTTTATTGAATAAGTTAATGTGTTGATAGGGGGGGGGGACAGAAAACATAAGAAATTTAGACCACTTTATGGTTACAACTGTCAGTTATTGACTAATCCACTTAATATATAATAATACTTTTTCCTGTTTGCTTTGAAAAAAAAACAACAACACTTATTTACATGATTTAATTCGTCCGGACTGAACTTACATATATCCGGTTTGTGGCGTCGGAAAGATCTATGGGCGACAAATAATTTCGGGGTATTCAAATCAATGTCATTGCAATGACGATTGGGATAAGAGTGTAATAACTTATTGATTTTCTCTTTGAGATGCATGTATCACGGAAGCGTGGTAGTAAGCATGGTATGTAAAGTGAGTTGCTGATGTACTTAAACATGAAAATAGCGGATTGATAGATATGGATATCATACTCTCAGTGTTTTGGATAAAGGATTGATATGGTCTAAATAAGCTGAATGTGAACAAATTCAGGTAGTCTTGTTTTCTACTAATGGAATAACGAATCAATGTGTGATTTATTATACAGTTAACCAATACAATATAGTAATCGACATGTTGTAAAACAAAGCAATTATACGCAGCGGCTGTGAGTCCTATCCGACGATTTCATTACACGACAACGTTTATGTCGTTGACAGTAATTATGACCAACGCCCTCTGCCGTTTCATGCCATATCATTGTCCCCATGCTGTCAGTATGCAGAATGATGACACTGCCTTGATCAAACACAGTACAACTGTGTTCGTATTACGTTACATTCCAACAATAAAAGGAAACACAAAGTATACATTTAATAGGTCATATTATTAGCAATTTTTAAGAAATACAAATCACATAGCTTAATACAAAATGTATGAAAAAAATATGAATACAGGCAGTGGATACCTTGCAATCAACACTAGGGTAAAAAAACAACAACAACAAAACAAAACAAAACAATAACCAACAACAGCAACATAAGTAAAGCAACGTAAAACAGTGATCTACTGGAAAGGAGAGCTTTTATATGTATCACTCTATAAATGATATTATTCCAGTGTCATATTGCTAGGGTCAGGGTTAGCCACAAATTCTCACAATAAAACTCTGTCATGTTGTGTTTGGATGTAGACCGGTTGTAAAACTAAAACGTTACATCATCTTCAGTATGTCGTTACATTGTTAGCAATCAATTATATAGTAATAGTTAGTAATCAATATATTTTCAATATTAGGATTATTTGCAGCACGACTTTCACGGATAGCTAGCTGGGCAGCATGTCGACAGTATATTCATAATTTAGTTGATAATGGCTAATAAAATCCGCTCAACATCAAACAAAATAAAAAATCATTTTCTCTTATATTATTTTGTATGAACTTATACATTAATGCTGAAGCAAATTAAAAAAGAAAAATCACGATGTATTGAAAAAGGACACGTTAGGCCTACCCTTCAATACACAGTCCAAAATAATCTTTAAAAAACTGAATTTCCGCCTTTACTTTTTTAGCTGCCACTTCACAGTATGTTGGCATGTATGTATGCATAATACATCTGTCCCCACGGCAGAGACATGGTGTCAACTACACACTCAAACAAACACACGCACACCTACACACACACAGTGTCAAGAAAGACCTATAGACATTACCGGTCGTTGCGAAAGATAGAAAGTCTAGTTTAGGGCAAGGAAAAAAAAAGATGAAGGAATGATTTGATATCACCTTTCATTTTTCTTTTAATACTTTGTAGGCCTATAGTGAAAATTATGTGAATTAAGAAACCCACTGGTCCGTTTCGTCCCAGAAATATAAGTCAGTCTAATCCTACGACGACCTCTGCCAAACACCGCACGGTTGATAACCCCTACTGGAAGTAAGGCGAATTCAGGCATCACTCATCCCATGCATGCTTACAATAAAATCTCTCAAAGTCGCACGAGAGAGAAAGGTCAAGCATTCAAAATGAAACCACCGAACAGCACACAGGTGTCCTTAATTTCTTGTTTGCCACCGTAAAAATGACATATTTATTATCAGCTGGAGATTAACGTTTTGCTCACTTCCAAAGACAAATTGAGCGATTAGTTTTTAATACCGTAATTGCACATATTTTGTTTTTCTCTCTCTGTCATCGGGTACTCTTCGGAAGCAAAGTTTCTTGCTTCCGGCCACCGACCGAAGTACATCGGATCACAGTCCGATGAAAGCGACTTAGCTGGTCGCTTGTCAGGTCAGTGTCAGACATGTCGCGTTGATCCTCACCGGACAATCTTGGCTCATCGTGAATCATGCCCAATACGTCTGGTCAACCGACAAAAGTCGGATTCATCAGACTGCCATCCGATACACTTCGATTGGTGGACGGATGCAACAAACGTTGCTTCCGACGAGTGACGGATGAGAAAAAATCTGTGTGGAAACAGGAAGTATTAGATACACATTGCAGGCTATTCACGGAGTTCACGGAGTTCATGGAGTTCATGGAGTTCAGTCATAAGACAAGGGACCTACCTTACCCCGTAATCTCTCTTACCGGATAAAAAAAGAAATTGTTATGTTCCATGTATGCACGCTTGCATGGTGCAGGAAATAGTATAGCGGGCATGAGACACATACAATAATCATAATACAATCCTTCTAATTACAAAAGCCAAATCCATCTGCATGCAACATTATACTACCTGCCCATGTATGTGAGAACTGTACACATTTAACTCGTTGGCACAGAATTAAAGGCAGATATTAGAAGTAACATGAGAGGAGTTATATCTCTAAAGGAGTTATGTTCATTCTTGTCAAGTTGAGATATGCGCGAGTAGTCCCAAAAAGAAGACATCAAAAGTAGACACATTTTATTTTTATTTTTTCTATATTTTTTTTTTTTAGGTGCCCGCTTGAGTGAGAACAGATTAGACGTTATGATATTTTGCGTTTATTTTGCCAACAAATTTTAATTTCATGTCTAACAAAATCGTGAACAGGATCCAAGGGGGGGGGGGGGGGAGGGCGCACCGGGAGCGCGCACCCTCTTTATTTGTTGTGAAAGCAAGAGAAATATTTTGTTTGCAAAAACCGATAAGTCCATTTTTGAAGATTTTGAAGTACGATCTCTGTCATAAAGTACAAAATAATACCTTTTAAATGATATATTGGTCACTACTATAAAGGTATATTTTTGAAGTTATGGTCAAAAGAAGGAAACATTTTCTTATTATTCTCTTTATATTTCTTGACCTTTAATCGCAAATATCTCCATTTCGCAAATATGGACTTATCGGTTTTTGCAAATAAACTCTTCATATCTAAACAAAAAAAAAAGAAGAAGAATAAGACAAAACCCGAAAGTAGCAGCAGAGCAGACGTAACCCCCTCCTTTACAGAATTCCTGGATCCATCCGTCCCTAGTGAATATCATTTCAAGATTGTCAAGATAGATTAGAAAAAAGAAAAAAAAAATATATATATAATAATTATATATATATATGATAGAGGTTAGAAGGGAAACAAGGATTTCTCTCTTGTCATAAATCAGTGTACTTTTTCCCCTGCGGATTAAACCACATCACCTTTAAGGAGAAATGTCATAACTATAAGGCTTATAAATTATCAGCCTTTGGAAAATAACATATCGGAGAACGGCGAAGACGCCGAAACAAATATAAAATGTTTCTTTTTGTATATTTTTTGAAAATTAATATCAATAACAGTTTGGATACACATCACGATCTCATTTTGGGGATCATCGTAGATAAAATTGCAAACACTGCTTAAACTGATATTTACTGTGTACCTTCCACAAAATGATATACACTCATTACAAACTGCCCCAACCACATGTGATCGCAAATTAGTGCATGCATACACATTATTGCATAAGTATGATAACCGTACAACGTAACACGTGGTTGACACAAATGTGTATAGAGGGGAGGGCTAGGGCGTATAATGAGAGGGAAATTATCTACTTCAGCTAGAGTTGTAGTGTCATCAACTGAGGGGTAAAGGGTTGTGTACGGCATAAGAGTGAAGTGTGTAATCAAAACTGGGATGAGACTGTTCAACTGAGTCGTCGACATTGGCGCAGGCTATGACACAAACAATCTCATAATCCATATAAGTCTTACCTAAACACACAAAGACTGAGACCCAATGTAAGCACGTTCACTTTTTGAAGTCAATGATTATTATAAGCCAGTTTGGAGTTAGACTTTTTGCATGAGCAGGAAAGGGACAATAGTGTACCAACGGGCCTGTTGGGTTTTAAATGCACTGTAAGAGAAGAATCTGTTATGTAATGATTACTCACGTAATCTTTACAAATCGTGTTTACACAGCAAGCTTGGTATTGATTAGCAACACAGTAGTGAGTGTTAGACCAAAAACTTGTTGATAATATCAACGCACAATAATGAAATGGAGGCTTCTCAGTGAGTTAATTCACAGACCGTTCTGGCACCTTGGCCTACGCAAGTCCAATTCTGTTTGAATAATTATGATTAATGTGTGACTAGTTTAGATAATATTCTGTTTCGTTAAATTGAGGGATCGAAGTCAACTCTGCGCCTAATCAAGTGAGAAAATTGAAAGGTCATTTTGTATCAATGCGCACATGAGCTAACTCCGAACTGGCGTATATTGATGTATTTTTTTTTTTTTTTGTAATACAAATGTCTCCTTATTATTTTACATTTTAGTCGGTTCATCTCCAGCTGCATGTTAGTCTCTCTGCCAGACGCTGAGAGAGTATAACTGTATGCAGATTCGGCTGTCAAACACAAACGAACTTTTTTTTTACATTATTGTTACGGTGTTTTCTTGACTGTCCTGACCAGAAAAGCAAACAAACAAATAAACAAACGAACAAACAAACATGGATGGCTGAATGTTTTTCCTGAGCCTGAGCCCCCCCCCCCCCATTTTTTTTTCTTCAAATATGAAGCAGTGTAATGTCATTATGGCGAAAAAAAAAAATCGGCATCTTTCTCCATAATATTTGCTTTCAATATGTGTAGAGCAGCTGCGATAGAATGGAGCAGGTCGGTTTCCTCTCGCCTCCCTGAATGGAGGTAGCTGAAGTGCAGAGCTCATATGTTCTTTGTTTGACCTACCGTTGTCGTTCAGGGTGACGGGCACTGGAGCTGCAGAATGGGGTCGGCTGGGGCTGTAGTGCACAAAAAAAAAAATTCAAGTCCTACCCCACCCCTACACCCCACCCATACACCCCAACCCCTATCCCACTTACATACGTAGGTACAGGGTTGCCCACACGCGCGTGCCCATCACATATCGGTATTCACAAAAACACAGACACCATACACGTTTTGAGTAATGAAAAAGAACTAGTCTAGACCGAATGGAAAGAAGGTATGAAATGATCCGTAATTTCCAGGAATCAAGGAATCCAGGATTTTCAGTCATCAATGCGAGGGCGGGACGGGGACGTTGTGGAACCAAGGAGCATCAAACAATGGAGGCACAAAAGTAGCTCCGTGTTCAAACACAGTGAAACCAGGAACAGCTTTAGCCAAGCACGAGCACATACGCGTCCCCCTCCCCTCCTCCTCGCCCTCGCCCTCCCCCCCCCCCCCCCCCCCATCACACTCAAAGACATTCGTGACCCCTGAGGGTTACTCGGAAAATACCGAGAAACAGACGACAGATGGCTATCATCGGGTCTTATCCCAGCGAACCACACGCATTCTTCCTAACTTTGCAGACTATTATTCTGATGAGAGTATTCATACTTGACCTTACAATCTCAACAGACGCAAACCTCATTTTCTCATGCTCCATGTTTAGCGTCGCATTCGCACTTAGTTGTGTGCAGCTGCAGGGAGAAGTCATTGTTCATAATTTAAGGGGCATTTCAGACCATTTTCATAAATTCACATCATGTAAGACATAAATCGACAGCTCCATAAATAGATTTGTCGAATTTATTGTGGTCGTTGAGCAGAGAAACAAACACTCTGAAAAATCTTAAACAAATTACACTGAACAGTGTTGATGACATAGGAACCTCGCATATTTAAGAATTGTAGCACTGTAATTTCAGTACAATATCGCTTTCTTAACAAGTTTACCTGTGTGAAATATAGGCCTGCCTTCTTTTATTGTTCTGCTTCATTGAGCCAAGACTCATGCATTCTTTTGGCGAGGCTGCCACGTCGTCAACCTTGTTCATTGCAATATTATGTTATAAATTTTGAAAATATGCTTATTCCTTACTCCAATCACTATGAATTCTGAAACTGTACTCATTATAACTAATTTATAGCTGTTCAAATGTAAAAGTCTGAAAATCATACGAAGGTCTCCTTTAAGTTCTTTCCTTCAGTTTAAAGTTACCTTTCTTTCAGGCTGTGAGGCTGTTAAGTGTTATGTCAACATCATTTTCCAGTTTTCCAATGGTATTCCATAATCGTTCCTTTTTTACGAGAGACAATTTTTCCGGTATCTTGAAGAGATGTTCTTTCAGCTCAATTCCTATTATGTACGTGATGCTTTAAATTTGCGCGTGAAGATAAAAGTGTGAAATCTGCAATGAATGATGTTACGCCATGGATGAAGACAAGTGCCTCTCGACAACCAAACAGGTGGGGAAATAACGAGTATCCTGAGAGCCTGATATACATGGTATGTGATATCATGACAAAGACGGAGTGCTCCTAGTCCACTTTTGGAGATATGACACAAGAGGTGTCAATGTTCTTATCTCGATAGGTAGGCCTGTAATGAAATCCATAGAATGATAAGATCTTAAATACAGGTATACTCATAATGCCTCTTACATTAGGAGAAGATCGTTTTTAATCACAGGCACGTGGTTTATGAAGAAGATACAACAAACACATTTTTTTTTTTGGGGGGGGGGGGGGGTGGGGGAAGCTAAGCTACTTCACTGTGACAAAGGAGTAGATGTTCTCACGAGCATGTTTAAATTTTGGTTCGGTGTAATAATGTCAGAGGTAAAAATGTCAGAGGTAACAATGTCAGAGGTAAGAATGTCAGAGGTAAAAATGTCAGAGGTAACAATGTCAGAGGTAAAAATGTCAGAAGTAAAAATGTCTGAGGTAAAAATGTCAGAGGCAAAAATGTCAGAGGTAAAAATGTCAGAGGTAAAAATATCATTTTTACCTCTGACATTGGCTGGCACCTAAATTTATCGCACTATATGAATACCAATACGCCCGGCGTCTTGGCCAGTGGACCCAGGTCATCGCCTATATCTGCGATGATTAAACTTATCTATTGAAATGGGCTTCATCTTACATCTACCGTGCAATTCAGCAATTCAGACGATGATATTCGTAGTGACGAGTATCAAATCGTGTTTTTTTTTTTTAATCTTTTGTTGCACCAATTGCAAATTTTGTAGGAATCTCCCCGTTACATAAAAAAAAAAAAAAATCGTTTTGGTAGTTCACCTGCGTACAACTGAACAGGCTTCAATTTTGCATTTCCTTCGGCACACATTCGTCTTCGCAGCATAAAGTGGTGAAGTTTCATGACAAAACGAGCTCTCCCCATTATTGAAATGCGGATATAAAGCTGGGCAATAAAGTTTCGTAAAGTAGATGAATTGATAAGACAATGCTGTATATTTTGAAATCATAACTGAGAATATTCTTCTCGTGCTACAATTTAAGTGAGGCACCACTGAAAAGGTTTCATTTCGCTCTTATAGGATAATGAATTCTAATAAGTTGATTGATTGATGTATTTGGAATTGTAGTTTAGCTTATATTGCAGCGAAACTCTTCATAAAAAGCACGGTTGCAAAGGTTGATCTAATTGTTTTTGTCTTTGTTATGATTGATGATTGACCGCATTAGAAACGACAGCATGATAATGTACTAGGTGTTACAAAATACATTTCCCACTTTTGACCCTTAATATTTAAAAACTATACATCAGATAACACTGACATTGATATGAGCAAATAGCTGAATAGTGTACAATTTTGTTGGAGGCAATTTAAAAATGACAGCATAATTCAGTTTCATTGAAATAAACATTAGTTTTTTCAGTTAGGTTTCAGATGTTGTTCTTTTTTCAACCCTCTGTACAAAACTTTAACTTTGCACAGAAGTCAGTTGGTGTGTATGGGAGTGTGTAGTTGACACCCAGACAATTGTCCTGGACAATGACCAAGATTTGAATGCTCATTATTTATTCATGAGAAATTCCACTATCACAGGGCTAGTCTTTATTCATTCTGAAATGTGGTGTTTCCAAGCACGTTGAAACATGTGCTTACTTTTTTCATGTGCATGCATTTCACCCTTTGGTAGGAAATCAGACTAGCAGTGCCCAGGGCAATCCATCATGAATAATCTAAAGCATCCATGTGCCTTGGAGCAGAGCTTTGAACAGGTGGTATCCAGGTCCATTGTTCAGGATCATTGTAAGTATACACTCACATACACATTTTATCAGACCAGTCTTCCCCCCCCCCCCCCCCCCTCCTCCTGCGAGATTTGTGAACGTGACTAGTATCTGACTATTCGTGCGCACGGGAAAAGCTGAGTCTTCTACTACATACTGAGAGATGAAGGCAAAGTTCAGTCATCTCGACAAATGAATTGCTGCTAGACTCATCCATCGTTTGTTTATATCAATCTCTAAAATACACTCTAATATAAAAGAGTAAAAAAAAGTGTAAAAGAGTGAACGAAAATGGGAACGCAGACGAATACGCTAATACATTGAAAGATTTAAAACAGTTTAGCATGATTCCTTTCACAAAGCCAGAGGAGTTGAAAAGGAAAGAGACAGAGCGATATTAATCATTTCTTTATCGATGACAAAGTAATAATAGTGTGTTGTATATAACAATCGGAATGCAAGAAAAAACAACAACACATAAACAGTTGTATTATTTATACTCATATTAGGTGAATGCGTAACGCGTTGCCTCTTTCGTCGTATTGTACACCGAGTATTTCGAAGAGATAACACTGATGCTGAATACCTCCCGATTGTCCTCTGCACCATACACAACGCTGTTTGCTGGATTGTGTCTACTGTTAATTGTTTAATGGTTGTTTGCATCAAATTCCTATGTTTATTTTCATTAGTTTGGTCATGTTAATCAACTTGTCTGGTTTTCATCAGTTGGTCTTTTTTTTTATTCGTCCTCTATTTTTTATTCCTTGGTATCTTGTTATTTGTCTGGCTTTGTATTTTCTTCAATTGTTCCACCTGATGAAGTGTGTTGAAAACGCGTCGAACCAGTCGAACGCTCAGTAACATTGGGTTCAATGACATTCTGCCAAATTTAAGCTTGCTGCTGAATAATAATTCGACATTGATAAAGGACAGCAAACACAAAAGATTGAAGGAAATCTAGAAAGTGAATGATAAAGTCGTGTTGCTGAGATTGTTCTCGAGAGGGGACTGATTAAATTCACTATTTCCTTTCATATCTCTGGGTCCTCAGAGGTAGAGTCCTTTAAATATTCGCCTCCCGTTCTGGTGATACGCACAAAAACAACGACAACTACGACAAATTGAGGCGCACGGAATCTGAAGCTTACGGCTTCATTCCTCACCGCTTAACGGGACCGTACGCATGAACAGGTGGACTGAACAAGACAGAAAGGGGGGAGGGCGGGGGGGGGGGGAGAGAATAAAGAAAAGTGGATAAATGACGACGAAATGTCCACTGATGGACAATAGACTCTCATTTACGCCGCAGTGCACAAGCCATACAACTCTTCTGGTTGTCGCCTAGAAGTATGCCATTTATCCCTTGCGCCATTCTGAAGCGCCGCGTGTGATTCTAACACAGATAGCAATCCGTAAGGGCTTTAGTTGTCTGTCAGTAGGCAACACATACGGAAGGCAATCCTTTCCCCCGCGTACGGCTGCTGGCAGAACGGAGTGCTTCTGCACACAGTACATAAGTTGTCTATCTATTTATGACAAGCTCATTTTTTCGTAACATGGCGACGAAACTTTTTCTTCGGGTCGTGCGCACAGTTCTCCTCCTGAACTTTGCTGCCTTTGCGGCGGGGATGAGGGCTGGGAGGAGTTCCCATGACCACGACCATGACCACGGCGATGAAGAGAATTTCGTCCAGATCGGAAATTATCTCCTGGACGAGGAGACAAAGGCTTGGAGAGAGGAAGAAGATTTTGAAGCTAATCATGACCGGAATATCACCTTTGAGGAAATGCGGATCTTAGTCCAAACTGTCTTTGAGAGACTAAGCTGTGAATCACGTGTCGTCAATTGCTCTACGGTATGTTCTCTCTCATGTTGCTTGAATCTGTAGCTTCACCTCTTTTTTCCCCCTGTCGATAATGGAGCTAACATTGATATGCACTTAAACGTTCTGTATAGAAACATGGTAAAAACACACATACATTTCCTCGTGACCGTGTAGCTTACTAAAGAGAAAAGCAAAATCTAACGCGGCGAGCAAATTGCCCTCCTAATATCGATAAACCATCTTTGAAAAAAAAATAGCCAACCGTTTTCAATGTCATTCATGCGGAGAAGTTATTCATTCTCTTTGTATGCGCTGTAAACATGCAGAATTATCATAAACTTGTAAAGCCATTATTTGTCATCATCCTGTGAACATCTTCAGAGGTTAAACTGCAGTCATGACTAATGAAGTTTTCAGCGACGATATAAAGTGTGTTTCATCACCAACAGTATAAAGTTCTTTTGCGCTTATAAGCCTTCTCGACATAGTATGGGTAAAGTCCAATCGAATGGTAGAAAATAAAAATGAACCAAAGTAAGCTGAAATTTCGTAAATGTAATAGTAAATGAAATAGTTAAGTAGTAGAGCAGTCCAGTACTAATAGTAGTAGTAGCAGTATAGTAGTAGTAGTAGTAGTAGTAGTAGTAGTAGTAGTAGTAGTAGTAGTAGTAGTATAGTAGTAGTAGTAGTGTCACGACTCAACCCAATCACCACATCATGACAATCAAATGTTCCGCTCCATTCCTGGCAGATCGCACCCAAACCATCACAACAACGTTGCAAAAAGACCACGATTGGGAAGCCATGTCTTGATCTGAGAGCGATAACTTGCTGCGGACCTCTTTATTGGTATTAGCCTTGTTCAAGGCGCATCACATCTCCCCCCTTAAGACGGGAAGTTATGGAAGAACTTTCCAGTCAAACTGCAAACAGTCGTTACAAACATGTTCCGAAACACGATACATAAAAATGCACAGTTGTGTGTTCATACACTAAAGTGGATTCTTCACATAAACAAGCTCAGACTTAATGAGCCTTATCAAAACCTTTCTTGAGCGTAGGCTAAGTCTAAATATAGATCCACTACCTGCTCGGAACAAGCATGTGCGTATACGCGCAAAACTTTACAACCACAACATTCCTTGTTTTCTTTTCTTCTTTTTTTTTTCTGCTTGGTCATAAATCATGAAACATGTATTCTCTTTAGCTTTCCTGAAATGCTTATGAGTATCAAATGGCCAAACATTTCAACACCTAGTCGAAATCTAAGAAATGCTGCTGGTTCAGAACAAAATACACTGTAATTGTATCATGAAACAATATACCATAAGTATGGACATATCAAACTTCTCTCTTAGCTTGATGTGCATATGCTTGAGAAAAACCGCTACACATATCACTGATTAACCTGCATACACTGACAATCATGCAGTTTGAATAATGAACTTCACACATTTTTGTTGTGATTATTGTGTATGTCACCAATAATAGAAGTAATCTTCCATTCACTATACTTAGTAACCATTTTTACATGGTGAGCTTGTAGCAATCTCAACTTTGTTAAAAAGCTGATATAACAACGTGTTCTGCTCAACTGTTTGGTATGACAAACATCTCTACATTTCTAATTCCTTGACACTTCTGTTCAAGTACTGTAAAGCCTTGTTCGTCAAGACAATAAATCCATGTACAGTAAGTACTCTAGAGTACAGCAAAACAATGCAATTATGAACACCTGCTATACTCTCTGTTTCTGAAACAGATATCACATGAATATAACCTGGTTATGTCTGTACACCTGTATGGTCTCATGAACCTTACACATTCACAACATTATGAATATCATAGTGTCATAATTTCACTCAGTCGATATCTATGCTATGGAAAATGTGTATAATTGGTCAATTCTGTGATGCCACAAATTCCAACTCTTGCAGATTAAGCATTTGAAAAAAAAATGCAACAACAGCTTTTGTGTGCTTGTGTGTGCTTTTTGCAAACAGCAATGCAACTTAATTTGCAGTTCCAATTAATACAATGTCTACATTATACCCTGTATCAAAATATGCTGTATTACTGAAAACCCCTTTCTTCACCATATAAAGCATAAAACATAGCAAAACTCATGCTATATCACTTGAAATGATTTTGCCCTGTTTTGGTGCAAAAATCATGACCATTTGGAAAACATGCTGTCTTTTTCCCTGCAGACAAGAACAAAAAGAATAAATTAAAGCAGTGTACACAATGTTTGTGTCATCATTTCAAAGCAATCAATAACACTCTTTCTTCAACATGAGAAATATAATTTTCTTACAAATGCATGGAAACACATTTCTTTTGTCTCGTATTGTTCATGTTTCCAAGTCATTACCAGTCTTATTATCTATGGATAATAAGCACATCTGTGTCCTTTTGTCCTATCCGTGGAAATATGCGTACTTCTATCTTATCCATGGGACAAAGCGTCTGCAATGACATTGTCTTTTCCACGTACGTGCTGTATCACGAGGTTGTACTCCTGTAGCACTAGCGCCCATCTGGTTAGGCGTCCATTTTTGTTCCTCATTCGCGACAGGAACACAAGCGGATTGTGGTCTGTGTACACCAGCACTGGATACTTTGTAGTGTTCAGGTACACGTCAAAATGACGAAGAGCCATGACGAGCGCTAACGTCTCCTTCTCGACAGTGGAGTACCGTCGCTGATGTTTGTTGAATTTTCTGGACATGTACGCGACGGGATGGTCAACTCCGTTGTCGTCCTTCTGCATCAGGGCTCCTCCTCCTCCTGTGTCACTCGCGTCCACCATAAGAATGAACTGTTTGTCGAAGTTCGGCGCTGCAAGAACCGGAGAACTCGCTAGCATTGCCTTCAGCCGGTTGAAAGCAACTTGACAGTCATCTGACCACTCGAACTGCGAATCTTTCCGCAACATGTTGGTGAGCGGTGTTGCAGCATCAGCGAAATTATGGCAGAACTTCCGATAATAGCCAGTCATGCCCAGAAATCGTCTCAGCTCTCGCTTACTCTGTGGGCGGGGAAAGTTCAGGATCGTCTCCACCTTTGCTTCAACAGGCTTGACGGAACCATGTCCCACAATGTGACCCAGGAACACGACTTTTGCTCGGGCGAACTCACATTTCCTCAAGTTCACCGTAAGGTTGGCACTGGTCAAGCGGTCAAACAGTGCTCTGACTCTCAGAAGGTGGTCCTCCCATGTATGGCTGTACACTATGATGTCGTCGAGATACGCCTCGCATCCCACCAAGCCAGACGTGACGGTGTTGATGAGTCTCTGGAATGTAGCGGGCGCGTTCTTCATCCCGAACGGCATCACTTTGTATTGGAAGAATCCGTCAGGAGTCACGAATGCAGACAGTTCTTTCGCTCTTTCACTGAGGGGAACCTGCCAGTACCCCTTCAAAAGGTCAAACTTACTGACGTATTTGGCATTCCCTACGCGATCAATACAATCATCGATGCGGGGCAAAGGGTACGAGTCTGACTTTGTTTTCGAATTGAGCAACCTGTAATCCGTACAGAAACGCAAAGAACCATCCTGCTTTGGAACCAACACACAGGGAGAACTCCATCCACTCTTACTGGGCTCAATAAGGTCATGTTCAAGCATGTATTGAACTTCCTTCCTCAGAACATCCATTTTCAATGGATTCACACGATATGGGTGTTGCTTGACAGGGGAGGAGTCCCCCACATCAACATCATGCACCACCACACTAGTACGACCTGGTACATCACTGAAAAGGTGTTCATACTCATGGACTACATCCATCACCTGAGCTCTCTCTACTCCTGGAAGATGAGATAATGTGTCAGATAGATTTGCTAACACCTCAGAATTCTTCAACATCAACTGCGGAATTTCCACATCATCACTCTCACTGTCTTCACCATCCACTTCACAACCGATTCCAACCGTAGCAACAGGCTTTTCATTAGCCTCTTCTACATTTTCAACATACTCCTTTAGCATGTTGACATGACAGAGTCTTCTCCTCTTCCTCCTATCAGGTGTCAGGATGATGTAATTGACATCACTCACTCTTTTCTCAACCACATACGGCCCTGCATATCTAGCCTTCAAGGCATCTCCTTGAAGAGGGAGCAACACAAGAACCTTAGAACCAGGCTCAAAATGCCTTTCTTTCACCTTCCGATCAAACAGTCTCTTCATGTTAGACTGAGCTGCCTTCAGATGACCTGCAGCTAATTCACGAGTACAAGAAAGTCTATCCTTGAACTGACACACATAGTCCAATAGGTTGGACTCTGGCTCAACCAAGATCTTTTCTTGCAAGATCTTCAAGGGACCACGAACTGAGTGCCCAAAGACCAGCTCGAAAGGACTGAATCCAAGAGATTCCTGGACCGATTCTCGAACTGCAAACAAGAGGAGAGGAATACCCTCATCCCACTCTTTCTCATGCTCACTGCAGTACACACGCATCATATTCTTCAAGGTTTGGTGAAAGCGTTCAAGAGCTCCCTGGCTCTGTGGATGGTAAGCACTTGAGTTCCTACATTCTACACCTAACTCACTCATCACCTGTTGGAAGATTTTGGATGTGAAATTAGACCCTTGGTCTGACTGAACACACTTTGGAAGTCCTACCATTGTGAAGAACTTCACAAGAGCTTTACAGACATTCTTGGCAGTAATTGTCCGTAATGGAATTGCCTCGGGGAAGCGGGTAGATGCACACATCATCGTCAGCAAATACTGATTACCCGACTTTGTCCTTGGAAGAGGACCGACACAATCCACAATGACCCGACTAAACGGTTCTTCGAAGGCCGGAATTGGCCTTAAAGGGGCAGGGGGAATCTTCTGGTTTGGCTTGCCAACTACCTGACACACATGGCAAGACCGACAAAACTCTGCGACGTCATGTCGCAAACCGGGCCAGAAGAAATATCGAAGCACCTTCTCTTGGGTTTTGTTGATCCCCAAATGACCTGCCAATGGTGCTTCATGGGCAAGAGATATGATCTCCTTCCGGTACATCTTTGGTACCACTACTTGATGAATATCTCGAAAATCCTCATCACTTGTGGCATCAGGAGGGCGCCACCTCCTCATCAAGATACCATCCCTCTTGTAAAACTTCACAGTTTCATTCACTTCCTCATCCTCAGGTACAAGTGACTGTGCAAGACGCACTATTTCAGGGTCTTTGCACTGCAATTCAACCAGACTCTGACGAGAAATCTCTGACATTTGACCATGGTCCATATGTGCATCATCACTGCTGTTAGACTCTTCAAATCTAGAGAAGAAAGTATCAGCCAAGATATCCTCTTGCTCCTCTTTCTCCAGTTCACGAGCCATTGACCTGGTAACAGCACATGAGGGAAACACATCAGGCATATCCTGAACCAATTTCTCTGTGGCTTCGTCAACCACGGGTGTCTTACTTGGGAGAAAGTGAGGCAAAACCTTCTCTCCAGCGATATCATTGCCGAGCAATAAGGTGACACCTTCGACTGGCAATGTAGGCAAAATACCTACTACAACTGAGCCACTGACAAGATCGCTCTTCAATTCGATATTATGAAGAGGCACTTGGACACTCCCACCTTCAACTCCCCTCACAAACACTTCTGAATCCACAGAAGATTCAACCGAAAATGGCAATGTATTTGCACACAGGAGACTCTGTGATGCTCCTGTATCCCTCAAAATGTGAACCTGAACCTGCTCACTATCAGGCGTCAAACTAACATACCCTGAAGATATGAAAGGTCTGTAATTCTCTGCCACCCGTTCAAATGATGGCAGATGTTCTGTGCGAGTGATAGCAAAAGCATCTGGCAATGCTTTGGGGTTGCTAATCCCCTCTTTTTCTCGCTTCTTCTTCAACTTCCAGCAAGCTGACATCACATGTCCATCCTTCTTGCAATAGAAGCAAGCCTTGTTCGGCTTTTGATCAAGATCGGGCTTGGGAATGCTTGGAGCAACAGCTCCTTTTCTTGGCACACCCTGGCCTCCTTTCTTGCTTGAAGAAAGTTTGAAAGTACCCTTGTGGGTAAGCACATACTCATCAAGGAGGACAGCAGCTCTCCTGGCACCATTCACTTCCCTTTCCTCCAGGTACTGCCGCTGATCTGGCTGAACACACCTCTTCACCTCCTCTAACAACACCAACTCTTTCAGTTTGTGGAAATCATCAACACCAGACGACCTTAACCAGTGTTCAAAATGGGTCTGCTTGTGTTGCACAAAATCAACGAATGTCTGATCATCCCTTCTCCTATAATTCCGAAACAGTTGCCTGTGGGCTTCCGGCACCAACTCGTACGCCCTTAACACGGAACTCTTCAAATTCTCATAGTCAGAACACTCTTGGATAGTGAGAGACGCATAGACCTCTTGGGCCTTCCCTACCAGCGAGCTCTGTATCAATGTCGGCCACACTTCCTTGGGCCATTCCAAACTCACAGCCACTTTTTCAAAGTGCTGGAAAAACTCTTCTACCCGGTCTTCACGAAATTTCGGCACCAATTGAGATTGCCTTAATGCATCAAATTTTGATGACTTTGCTGAACTGCCGGAAGAAGGTTCATTCGATTTTGCATCGATTGACTTGATTTCGAGTTCTATTTTCTTTGCCTCGACTTCCAGCTGCTTCATCCGAAGCTGGATCTCAATTTTCTTCAATTCACTTTCTGCAGGGGTTACCAAAGGTGTGATAATTTCACCATCATCTGTCCCTGCTTCATCCTCTGACAAAGAGGCAGGCCAAATACCAGTATTGGTAAAAAACTCCGAAATTGTGTCCTTGATCTCTGCTTTTCGATCCGATGTTTTGATCGGGATTTCTAAAATTCGAGCAACTTCCACCAGTTCTGCCTTCCTCAGGTTATTAAAACCTTCCTGAGTGGGTTCATCAACAAAGCTCTGCACGACATCAGCCATTGTGGGAATATCAAAATCAAAACTTGCAAGAAGTCACAAATCCTCACAAAACTACAAAGCCTTAACAAAAGAAATGCACTGCATATGAGTACACATGTATGCATGAACCCAGTCACACGCGCAGAACAGGCAAAAATTTTCTACGATAAGCAGAAAACATCAAAATCCCTAAGCCTTCGAATCAGGCATACAATCAGAACACCACGGCATCACATTAGCATGTGATCTAAGGACATAGAATGAGTATACACACTCACTACAAACGACCACATAGCACGATTGTGCAAACTAAGGAAAATATATCAAAGCCTTTAACCGAGGCTAATCTTCCAGAAAATTCGGCGTGACCCGTAGCCAATGTGTACGCAAGCCCCCACACATACACATCCAGCATACGCACACTCACAAACTGCACTAGCCCTACACACGACGCGCTAGACCGACCGTCTGCGACTACAAAACACGTGCGAGCCCAATGCGCAATACCCACGCTATGCACTATATACGCACACAACTGAACGTGAGAATCCTCACCCAAATCGGTCTACAGAAGACCTTCATGCAAAAACGACAAACGTCCAAAACGTGAGAATCCTCACCAAAATCTGCACTAGGCCTTCACACAAAATGTAGTCTGAAAACTACAAACACAGTCAATGACTGCCAAAGCCTACGCAGCATAAATGTTATACACAACGTGCACAACCAAACGTGAGAGTCTTCACCAAAACGCATGTGGCCTGTCAAAACCAACATGCAAACAATGCAGGCCCAATACATAAGCCTGTCATCGACGCTATACACTTGTCTACATACTAAAAACAAACGTGTACAGCCAAACGTGAGAGTCCTCACCAAAACGCATGAGGCCTAACAGAACCTACATGCAAGCAGGTACATAGGCCCGATACGACATGAGCCTATACACCATCGACGCTATACACTACGTACTTACAGCACACGTGTACAACCAGACGTGAGAGTCCTCACCACAATCCGCATGGAACATGCGAAAGAAAACGGCTTGTCTGTTCATTTTCCCGGACAAGGTCCCAATTTGTCACGACTCAACCCAATCACCACATCATGACAATCAAATGTTCCGCTCCATTCCTGGCAGATCGCACCCAAACCATCACAACAACGTTGCAAAAAGACCACGATTGGGAAGCCATGTCTTGATCTGAGAGCGATAACTTGCTGCGGACCTCTTTATTGGTATTAGCCTTGTTCAAGGCGCATCACAGTAGTAGTAGTAGTAGACTTAGTAGTAGTAGTAGTAGTAGTAGTATAGTAGTAGTAGTAGTAGTAGTAGTAGTACACAGGTAGTAGTAGTTAGTAGAAGTAATGGTAACAGTAATAAATGTGATAATTCTATAAAGAGTTCAAGAATGATTATATTCAGATTGATCGATTAACACTTAAATGAACTGGAAATATCAAAGCATGAAATTATAAAATAAAGTAAATAATTGAGTTAAGAACTAAAATAACATTAAAGGAACACTTAATGCAAGCTGTCATGACAACACATCAAAGTAGTTTCAGAAGTGGAAAATAAATGTATTGAAAAGATAACTCTCGATTATGATACATTACGCATTGTCTAATAGTCTCACTGTACAAGTTCTGACAAGAAAAAAAAAAGAGAAGTTTTTTTTTCGTTTTGTTTTGTTTTTGTTTCGTTTTTTTTTTTTTTTTTTTTAAAGAAAAGTGGCCCTAACAGTCACTTTCGAGGCCCTATGTAATGATCGCACAGAGTCACTGTAAACAACAGTGGGACACCCCCTCCCTATATCCCTTTATGCATGAGTTCTCCGCTATTGTTCACACGAACAATTGCAGGATAAGTGATCTGCAGCCGGGCATTTCAGCTCGATAGCCTTTACAGGGGCACGGAGTACTAGGCTTCTTCGTGGAGCTAGTAAAGTTTCTGCTTCTCTGTAGCTATGCATTGTAGGTCAGTCACTTCGACCAAAGAAATTCCTAGATTCACCAATCGTTCGTCTGCACGGGCTCTTAAAACTCTGGAAACGGTTGTCTATTAAAGTTGAAAAGTAAATTGCATAAGCATCTTAAAATCCACTTTCACTGAATGGCTGATTTCTGTTATCAGGCACGTTGCATAATCTTACAATAGTTGATGGAAAGGAGTTAGTTAAGTCTTTTAGATAGAGCAGGGTTTCACATACCTTCTTGCAGGTTGTTTAACTTCCTTCTCCGTTTCGACATTCTTCGCGTTGCTTCCTGTTACTATAGTATTAGAAGGACTTTAATAACAAAGTTCGGAAAAAAAAATACAAAACTGGGTCACGCCGAATATACAACTTCCTATAATGTGATTACATTATGAACAGGGAGTTAGGGGGCAAATCCCTGTACTTATGTTTTATTTTCATCTTTGGTATATTTTAATTAAGACATGTAAGAGGACATGAGATGTAATCACGATCTTACGCGTATTTTTTATTTTATTTTAGATACAAATATGGTTTTTATTTCGATTATCTAGTGAGGGTCATGTACATACTCCTAACCGACACAAGACTTATGCATACGTTCGTTAGATTTGATGCATTTGTTGTTGTTATTGTTTTCTTCTTCTTACAGTATACACAACAGGCATAGTTAATATTTGTTTTTTTCTTTTATGTTAGGGGTTGATTTATTGTAGACTTTATCATTTACACACAGTCTTTGTAATATATATATATATATATATATATATATATATATATATATATGAAGAGTTTTATTGCAAAATGAGCCTTTTCTAAACATTTCAAAGTAAGTCAATCATCAGATAGAGCAAAATTAAACCTTTCCAGTAATACAATGTACCTCACTTTTGACATAACAAGAAATATTTCAGAAGTTATGATTAAAAATGTCCCATATTTTCTTATCATTTTATTTGTTCTTATATATATATATATATATATATATATATATATATATATATATATATATATATAAATCTGTATGCACACACCAAAAGAGAAATACAGGAAGTGCTGACTTCGTGTACTTTGCATAAAGATGTAGGCAAAACTAATCAGAAAGTGAGTATGATTCTGAAATATTTCACGACTGCCACTTGCACGGAGAGATTAGTATCTTTTCGGCCTCGACTTTTTTTTACTTTTTTGTTTTCTATTAGCAATCAGTTCAGATGGCTTTATAACAATGAACTTAGAGTAGGTTTCAATTCATCACTTTTTTGTTTTGTTTTAGTATGTGCACTGGAGAATATGCGTGTGCGTGTGTTTGTGCGTAATGATGACAAATCCGCTGATCTACGTGCATTTTCTTTAATGGTTATTGTTTTTGTTTCCTTTTATAAGATTGTTTCTGCTTCCTTACATTTCAGGTTTATATACGTTAGTTGACTATTTCAATTGGTGTGTGTGTGTGTGTGTGTGTGTGTGTGTGCGTGTGTGTGTGCGTTTTCGCGTGTGTTTGCATGAGGGTGTTTTAAGTATAATGATTTTGTTCCTCAATGAACTTGAGCTGACCTTACGTGCTGAGCAAAATCTGCAGACTGTGAATGAACTGATTATTGCGGGACAAGCCCTGGAGACAACGAAGTTGTTCTCGGGATTTATAGCAATTCTCCTGGTCTGTGTCATCTAATTGCTTCCCGTGCGCCTTACACAGGTTCATAGCTGTACGCTCCGTCCTATCGACACACTCGAAAACAAAACGAACAACATCCTGTTAAGGCACGAAGCATCAATTTTGAAAATCCCCAGATATCCATTACACGTCGACTTCTAGAAACCGATGGGAAATGAGGAAGTCTATGACCTGTGAGTTTGCACTATCGAAACCGCGTGGCGAAGACCTGTTGCACGAAACAGAAAAAGAAGTCCGAATTATATTACGGTTGTTTCATCGTATTTCACTTTCTTTCCAGAGAGGAGGTAGCTACATCCGCTAAGCTCCGCCTCTAAAATAACACCCCTCTTGCATGCCTCTTGCCTCCCGCAGATGACATCAGTCGTGCGGTTGTGTGAAATATGCGTCACAATGAATGATAATGAAATGCCCTAATTTGACCAATGCAAGAGCGCACAGTAGCGAGCAGTGTCTTCTAGAAAACACGTGATTATGTTTGAATTATGCTGGTCATTGCTCGAAAGAAAATCTTTGTGAATTGAATTAATGCGCTATTAAGGATTGATGCGGCTACGGCAAGGTGAATGCGATATTCCTTGTTCAGCAGACTGTAACTATGATATAGTAGATGACCCTGTATGACAGTGAAGACAGATATCAATTGGGAGGTGGAACTTCAAACGGACGCATGGAAACATAAATAAAATGATTGAAATTACTGACTGTGAAGACATGGTTTAATCAAATAGTTTTTTTCCGAAGTTATCCTGTGAAGACCCGATCGCATCAATAGCCGTTGTCATGGTGACAGTAGCAGAAGAGTTTATTGTTTCTGTATAATGAATGACGATTCATGGATCATTCTTTATGATCCAATAGTCTATGTTGTAATGAACCTTTTCATTCACCTGCTTCCTCCACGTCCCTTGAAGGGATGGTATATCTTATTGGTTTAGGCAAGGATTCAGCTTTTATCTTTTTGCGAGACATTTAGAAATCAATTTGTAGAAATCACCAAAGAGCGTACAATTATCCCGGGACAATTCTAAGTGAAATTCAAAGTTTATTCGATGAAAATCAGTAAAGTAAAATAAGAGATTCTAATGAAAAGTTGGTCCAAACGTTTCTTAGAATAAAATTGTTTTGGATTTCTCGGCCATTTCAATACCAATTTTCATCAAATATACTCTGAATTCCTCTTAAAATTATCATGCTCTTTCGTATTCATTATACAGAGATTTCTTATTATCTGGAAAAAAAACATTAAAATAAGTTGGAAACATGAAGCTCCATCTCAACAGAAACTGCACAAACCATTTAAGGCATGAATTAAGCAGGAATAAGCCTTCACTAATTATAGTTCTTGTAAACTTTTGGCAAGCTTTGCTGTTGGTTGTGTCAGTTTTTGTGAAGATACCATGCATGTACAAGAAATGCATGGCAGAAATGGTCACTTCAATGTCGTGGGTATCACGGTGTGGTAGTGGTGGGCGGGGTGGGGGGAAGGGAGTGTTCGTATCTCGGACTAAAGCTACCCAACAATACTGTATTATACGCTTGAAGAAGTTGGCTGAATGGAAGAGAGATAGATGAAGAGAGGGAGAGAGAGAGAAAGAAAAAGAGAGAGAGCAATGTGGCAATGGATTGACGGTTCCTGATGGACAACGGATTTTCCAGTGAACGCAGCGTACACGTCATACTCGCCTCTCACGTTTCAATGAAATCTCGTAAGCAGATAGCGTCGTCAGTCCAAAGTACGCCACTTATCGTATGCAGATACACACTGTACAAAATACCGTGTGTGATCGAGCAGATAGCTTCGCAGCCTTTTATTGGAGCCATCGCTATTTTACCTTTTACTCGCAACGCAATCGTCGCCTCCGCATTGCTGCACTCAGTACTTGAGTGTCTCTGCACACAGTACATAGTTCTCGAGTACCATAGACACTTTGTGAAATGGCGACCAAACTTTTTCTGCGGCTCGTGTGCACATTTCTCCTCCTGAACATCGCCGCCTTATCGGCGGGGATGAGATTTGAGAGGAGTTCCCATGACCACGACCATGATCACGGCGATGAAGAGAATTTCGTCCAGATCGGAAATTATCTCCTGGACGAGGAGACAAAGGCTTGGAGGGAGGAAGAAGATTTTGAAGCTAATCATGACCGGAATATCACCTATGAGGAAATGCGGATCTTAGTCCAAACTGTCTTTGGCCGGCTAAGCTGTGAATCACGTGTCGCAAATTGCTCTACGGTATGTTGTTAAACATTATTCGGCTCTCACTTTAGGTTGTTTTTCTTTCTCTATTTTTCATTTACGACTGGGTGATGTAAATGTACTTTGGAATGGTGCTAAAGATAACTTTGTTTTCTTGTCTGCAGGAGTTGTTGAGAAAGCAAAGAAGTATGAACTTGTAAGCTCTTCCTGGTAATGTTGATGATTTGTACGTGCAATCTGAACATCAACATCAATTTTGTTAGAAAAGTTTATATATAATATAATATATATATATATATATATATATATATATATATATATATATATATATATGTATGTATATATATATATATATATATATATATATATATATATATATATTATGTAGCCCAATAGCATTCATGCACATACATTCTAGTATCATTTGTCATTTACATATATTATCCAGTCACCATCGTCAGAAGTTCAAAGATTTTAAACATACCAACGCTGTTCTATGATCATACAAGTTGCTCTCGAGTCTCTGTTAGCATGGTTAGTGCGTACATTTGCGGGGTTACGTCAGGGAGGTGGGAAGGGTGTGTTCATCGATTGTGCCTTTGTTTGGCTAAGTTAATCATCTAGCGAAATCCTAATACGTCCGTCAATCCTCCACTGTTAAGATATCCCGAAGGAGGTACTGTAGAAACGAAGTTACGGTGTTAGGGACATGTTCTTGCCAAAGTTCCGGCACGACAACGCCTTCTTTTGTGCCATCATTCCACCAATTATGCCACGGCGTTGTGACATCAAAACTAAATATAGACACAATAGGTGTGGGGGAAACCACACAACTTGTTCAAGTCAGGATGGTATACACATTGGCGCCAAACAAAAAGGACATCCATCAAAGTCAGAAATCATTATTCGTATTATTCTCCAAATAATTTACAATTTTAATAATGCGGGGTTTGTGATATAACCAAGGAAGGAGCAAACTATAAGTCATTGTGTAATTTTCTAAAGTTTGACCTTTATGCAATTCCTTTGCGAAACTATTTTGTTATTGATCCAAAAAGATTCAGAGTCACATACAAAAACAAATAACGAAAGTCCATCAGCAAAGCAAAATGAAACTTTTCTCAGTTACACCTCAATTCTTTCATATCAATAAATATTCAGGAAGTTATGATTATATTTCATAAATTATATTCTTATAATTTTCTTTCCTTGTTCGAATATCCATTCGCAAATATTTCAAATTAACAGAAACGGTTTTAGATTGTTTTGCTCTCAGTCTTACATATCATAATTCTATTATATCAAAGTTAGACCTTGTCTTTGTTTCCTCACCTTTTCCCTCACTTTATGTAACCCTTTTCCACTTTAACGTATGGGTTAGCGAAATGATTTGCATGTCATGATATTGTCAAATCTGCCTTCACAATTAAATGGCCAAATGTAGATTTTTTTTAATGTCATCTCATTTACAGACCTATTGTAAACACAACGAAATTGATGAAGTGGTATTAATATTATGGAATCCCCTACGTTACAAAGGTGACATAACAAAGAATAGACTACGTCTTGATTTGCATTAGACGATGTTACATAAAGGTACAATTTTTATTTGGTACATGTACATGACTTCTGAAATGTATTCCTTAGCGGGGAAAATAAGCACATCATAATTTTGCACACGTTTAGGCGTTATGATCGCTCACTTCTTTCAATTGAATGTACAAATCATAAACATGTCTCTTTTTTCTCTATTAATACCACTCGTTTACGTAGCATTAGGAAATTCCGGAACGTTTTTTTTTTTTTCTTCTTCTTCTTCTTCTTCTTCTTCTTTTAACACACTCAAACCTGTTGAATTTGATGTTCAGCAATGTAATAGTTATTTATATATGTAGCCTTTATAGATTGTCTTTTCAATTAAAATATCTTTGTTAATAGGAATGGCCCAGTGACGGCTCTGACATCGCAAACACTGATATGAAAACAGAAGGAATTTGTCTTTCTTTCGTTTTTGTCAACACTCATGTTTAAAAACATTTACGGACATGCACCCATCCGAATGTCCAACAGCATAAAAAGGACTTTGAAAGGTATAATTGTCCAATGAACAGGTGATTCTTTAAGATGTATAGCACCACCGACACAGAATGTTCAGTTTTTTTAAAGCTGTTTCAGATAATAAGGGTAAGGTTTGGAAGTCGCTAGCCAAGCGCCCGTAAAAATCACAGTCGGTGTACCTGTTTCAAAAGCATTGTATAATAAAGTACACTTTCATTGACTCGTCTTAAATGCCCCGCTGTGGCAGTGGCACATTTAGTATTATTTTCGCATGCACAGCGTGTAGGATTCAATAGCGTTATTCTGTTCTGTTTATTTTTCTTACAATATGGCTTCCGGTATTAAGCACCAGGATTATGTACAGAACGTGAATGATCGCTAATATGGCGTGTCATCTTGTATGGCGCACCTATACATAGAGGGGAGTTCGCGTGCATGAATGCAGGAACGTGTGATTTGAATATAACTTTTGCATGCGTGGGCTTGAATGGTATGACTGTTTGCAATATCGATCCTACCCTTGACTCACTGCATGACTGTGAGGGTTGAATATAATACCTTTGTTTTCCATGTAAACAAATGTCGGCGATTTCAAGTTTTTGCTTGAAAACGAGTGTTTGAACGTTACCTTGTAATGACTTTTTTCCCTTTTTTTTTTATTGCAGGGTATATAAAAGTATGGGCCATTTTTATAACGTATTTCTTTTTTTTTTTTGCACTATAATTGCTAAACTTACACTTTTTTTAATATCATTTGAGTGTGTGTGTGTGTGTGTGTGTGTGTGTGTGTGTGCTAAATTTCAACTGGGTTATTTCCCCCATTTCAGGTGGGCGGTTCTGACGGTTACGTCTTTTTATGTTCTCATGAAATGAAATGTTTAGACTGCATTCGGTATGCGGCTCTTTCTGAAGAGGAGTTTACTTCAATCATACATGTGGATTGAGTGAAGGCTGTAATATTACTAGAACACGTCAGTGAAAGTTTGAGGGATATCTAACAATCTGTTCAAATGTTTTGCATTTTGGAAATTTGGGTGATAAGATTTTTTTTTTTTTTTTCAATTGGCTATATCTTTCCAGCTCTTCAAGAACAGATCTGCACGACTGTAAGGAATTAGAGCATACCAATTATAGGTGGCGAGCTTGTTTTTTTTTCACACACCGTGTTAACTCTTTCCAAGCCAATATGAGATATTTTTGAATGATCATGTTAAAAGAACAAAGGCATTCATGAGAAAATGCGGGATATTATCGTGTAATGATAACTGACAGAACGTTACTTGTTAAACAGCGAGCCAGCAATAATTATTATTGACGTTAACCAGTATGCGATCAAACTCTTGTAACAGGATAAAAAAGAAAATATATTATATTATACATCTTACCTACAAATTATGTTTGTGATACTAACGACATCTTTCATTTTGTCATTTAAACCGTTACCACTTGTAGGTAAATATGGTCACTTGCATAATGTATCCTAATACAAACAAACAAACAAACAAACAAACAAACAAACAAACAAACAAACAAACAAACAAACAAACAAACAAACCTTAAATAGTTCAACGCTTATCATTTTTAGAAACAACAACAATACATCCCTTTTTGGCAGTCTATATAGCTGTATCGACTATGATGAGCTGGAAGAGTCATTAATAGTGCAAGGTCAAGAAGTTTATGACACATTCGAAGGTTCACTTTAGTTTCATAACACGTTCATGCGTCTGAAAATATTTTGATTTCTCGACCCCCCCCCCCCCCTCCCATGCTAGCTGTTTAATAGAACAAGACAATATTTTGATTTCGGAGTGATAACAGCCCACGTTAAAAAAAATCCAAAAGTACACATAGCAAATAGGAAGAGCGTGATAAAGTGGATTCGACTTTTACTCGTTTTATTACGATTGTTGTTCGCTATAAACCATCCCTTTCATAGGGTATTTACCCCTCTCTGCAACCAGATACACTACAGGAAATAGAACATTATAAACGATTCCCCTAAAGACAAAGCCATCATTGATTAAAGGTTTTAAGTCCCGTGTGTAATAAGCAGATTACGAGGCAGAGAAAACGGAAACACACACACACACACACACACACAATTCTGGAAAATACTGAGTGAATAACATTCGCATTATGAAGCATGACTTGTGATATGTCCTATACACAGCAACTGAGTTTCGGCATTTAAATAGCCGAGTATGTATACTGTTTCTGTTCTGTATTCGTACTCTACACGTATGCATGTTTGGTTGTCAAAAACATTTCGAACAATGAACACAATTTTAACGAAGCCTTACCCTACCATATTATATTCTACCAACAACAAATTAATGCTAAGTGAACATTTACCTTAGAAACTTAATTCAAACAGGTACGTAAATGAAGTTGTATGTTATTAGGTTGACGACAGGAAAAGAAAATTATTTTACCGATGGGTTCTAACATGTCTAATACTGTGAAGAAACGGGCTATACACGATGGCAACGAAAGTAATAGACGCATAAGCACAATAATGTACAACGTAACAACATTCCTGGAATGTTTTTTCTTTTTTCTAGAGATTAAAAAAGGCCTATATACTCTTTAAAAAAAATTGTTGCGTAATTTATCATCTGAATGCCCCACAAGGTTCCTGATCACTTGTTGGTGTCTATATATGTGACCCTGCACCTCAAAACAAACAAAAAGTCGACAGACATGAATTTTTAGTTAAGACCATATTCTGAAAGAGCAGACTTTAAGCTTTAAAATGATGTATAACTCAATTCAAATGGACTCTCCTAACCTATCTAAATATTTGAAAGAAAGCACAAACTCAGGAAAAGTGTGAACTGAGAAAAGAGGCTCTAGAGTACAGTGTCTATTCAAGCGCTTAATCTTTACCAAACCCGTGTGATGAATGGGACAAAAAACAGGAAGTAAACCACCAGAGTAACAACAATGAAGTGATTATCAAATTATATTGAAATTAAGCATGCCTCATTGACACATTCTGTCCATAATTAATGCCAACTTTCAAAGCAGCAGCACTATCCTTTCAAAAGTTATTAGAGTTGAAAGTGAAGAGTGTGGACGAGGTTTTTCAGAAATGAAAAAGGAATTCTAAAGACACACCTAATCACACTATTCTACCCAAAATGTTCGAGATAAACTACTAAAAAAACACACTTTCCTGCCCGTTTTATGATACCAAATTTTAGCATAATGTAAAAGAAGACACGCTCTTTCAGAAAATATGAAAAAGTCAAGTTCGGCTAGGTTGACCCATTTCACTTATTTTCTGTCCTCACGCAAAATCAGTGTATGCGACTTTATGTTCGTTTTGAGGTGCACGGTCACATATATATTTTTTTTTCTTAATACATCTATGATTATGAATACATCAGTTTGGTCTGGTTTTATTTCTGCCTCTTTCCAAATCAAACGTACCAAAAGAATATGCATGTTTAGAAATTAATATTACAAGACGCATAAGCCAGCATACTGTCTTACAAACTGTCTTACAAATAATTCAAAGCATATAAGAATACATACGCTATGAACATGACAGTATTCGACGCATGAGACGTATAGCATGATATCAATAACGGAAAAAAAATGTTCAGAAGGAAATCGTGGAATTTACAGTTGTAAATTATCTAAATGATAATTGATTATTCATTTAGAATATGCCATGTCGTCACAACAAACGAATTTCAGATAAAAAAAAAAAATAAAAGCATGTTTAGACATTGTAATAACAGAAAAGCAGGAGACGGCGGTCATAAACAGCAGCTTGACACGAATAGGGGGCCTCGGGGTAAAAATCAAAACTTAAATCCGATTTTCATAACTGCATAACGGACGTGTCTACAAAATAGAATCAATAATCAAATCCAGTTGATACATGGGTAGTCAGATTTATCCTACCAATATAATAAAAACGATATCTATCTTATGCATTACGATCAACATATTTTGGCAGGATGAAACTTTGGGAAGTGGATCCTGCTTCACATCAATATCCTCTACAAGATCCTAGTTGCTAATAATCAAAATGTAGAAAATAAAATTATTTTCACACACACACACAAAGGAATCCATGCATTGTCACGATAAATTTCCGCATTTTCTCCTTTATCTGTTGCATATTTGGGCACAATTAAATTTGCATCTGTGTGTATGGGAACTATTTATATGCGTGATACGCTGAATACGTTGAACGTGAGTTATGAGAGCTTTTTATGTCTTCATCTTATAGGGGATTGGCACGTCATCACTAGACTGACGCCAGTGATTTGTGTGTTTTGTTCCTCTTAATTTTGCTTTCGTGAGTGAGGAGGTTCCTTGCCTTTTTATTTTTTTCCTTTTTATCTCGCTCCCTTTCTATCTATCTGTCTCTTTTTTTCTCTCTTCTGTTTCATTTTTCCGTTATTTATTCAAAGGGCGTGGGTTCATCGTGGGAAATGACATAGAACTCACCGACTGACTGTCGTTAATTATGTTGCAATGGTATAATAGAAAACACCAAATATCTGGCTCACTTTTACGCAGTTTAAAGCCATGAGCATTACCGAAGGCATCCCCAACCACCAGCACCACCACAAAACATAAACCGGAAAGATAGAAAACTCTCATTGCTTTCTCTCTTATCTCTCTCTCTCTCTCTCTCTCTCTCTCCCTCTCACTCCCTTTGTCTATGTGACCTCACTGTATTTGTATACAAAAGGAACAATCGTGAAAAGAATCAGTATTCAGCAGGACGTCACAATAATCCATTTGTCAAAATAGAAATGCACCTTTTTTTTTCTTTTTTTTTCTTTTTGCGGTGTTTGCTAATTTTCCCATATTTGCAATCAGTCAATCTCCCCTCCCCCACACATGACTTCACCGAATTTGGCACAAACGCACCTACAAAGTTGTACACAGGCATATTATACTAATTCCTCTATTAGCATATAAGACTTTCGACTGTTCGAGTGGTTGTGCGTGTGAAGGCAATCTGGTGCAAAATGTGTAAACAAACAATCCATATCCGTTCTTTATGGTTACATGTAACTACGGTATTTCATAGATGATTACACGTTAGAAGTAGACACTTCTTGCATCACTATAAACATTGTTGTAAGCATAGTCAACCACAATACTTATCGTCAACGAAAACGTTTTTTTTTTTGTTTTTGTTTCTTGTTTATCCAATTATAATTAGTAACTGAACCGCCTGAAACCGCCCGAAACAGCCCATCCGCTGTTTTATAGTTTTATGCTTTACTTGTTTTATTGTTTTTACATAGGATATGTAATTACGTTATTTGAAAGATTTCAAAGGTCGACAAAAGTATGAAAGAATTAATTTCTGTGACACACAAGTATCGTCTTAATAGGCTTTCAAAATAAACATAACTTATCATAGATGAAAATAAACATGAGGTAAGTGATCTCTTTTGCATAATCTAGAAAGTTGTCGAAATGAGAGTAATGAGCTCTTGTACCTTTCACGGAATTATTATAGGCCATTGTGTATGGGATCTTCAGTTTCCAAAGGGCTAAAAACACCTTTTTAAAAGGATTTTTTTTTTCAATATACAAACACACACCCTCGGGGAATGTGTATGGACTGTCTAGTTTTATGAGGGTTGAACTCATTATTGATCTAAGCGTATTATACATTACGTAACAGGCAGTGCAGTGGGAACGTTGTTTATAATGGAAGTATCCCAGTACACTCATGTCGACGATGTACTGGGTTTAGAGAATAGTCTAGCCAGAATGGCCATCTTGGAGATCTTGAACTTCGCGTTTTTTAATGCCCGTGTGAGCTCGGCTTTTGTCTAAATTCCATCCAGTCCGTTTTATTTTTGCTTTGTTCCTCACACTGTTCATTGTTGAGGATGTTCAGAACGTTGAAAAATACTTGCCCGATCTAAACCTATTGAAAACCTCGGTAAAATAAATATTTGGAGTCATTTTTTTTTCTTTTTACTGGATATTGTTCTTTCCTCTTAAAATCTCAGTGTTCAGAAAATCCTTGTCAGAAATAGTCATCAAAACCAACTAATCCAATTCTCCCCTCATTGTATTGACCTTGTACAATGTAGAATAATGATGAATGAAGCCACAAGCATTCATTTCATGATGTGTAATAGATTGACAGTCTGTGGTAATGGAACAGTGATTGTTGTCAAATACAAGAAAAAAAAAAAAAAACAATGTATACCTATTTAGAATTCTTATCACTATTTCACACATACTCATACTATACATGCCAGTAATTAGGCCTACTCACTCTTCATTTTAACTCTGCCTCTACAGTGTGTGAATAATTTCACTACTGACGTGTTTGCTGCCCTCAACGTTGATCAAGCTCATGGGCTCAGTGAGGATGATTTCTTACATGCTAGTCCGCTGGTCCTCTACGGGGCGCACGGCCTCGTGTCGGTGTGCCAGGCTGGTAGCGGCGGCACGGACTTGAGTGAAGATGCGGTGGGGACTGCGCTGCGGTCTGCCAACAGTGAAGATGGGAACGCTACTCTGTCAGAAGATGACTTGGACGCCATTTTGGATACGATCAGCAATGACTACACGGCAGAATCAAACTCAATGGTAACATGAATCTTTACAACTGTATGCTATCCTATGCACGTCTGTTCACTTTTCTCTAATACAGTGTACCATGAAAGAGATCGGATCTTTCGATGAACAAAAAATAAAAGATGATTAATGAAATAAGCATTCGTATAATTATTACTGTCATCCTTCTGGATTATTCTATCATATATACATATATATATATATATATATATATATATATCTTTTTCCCCCTATGACTAACCTTCTGCAATGCATGATATATATCATATTGTGATAATTACCCATGCATTGTGCTTTGACGATAATCGCAACTATTTGTCCCATGAGAGTAGATGAACTGTCATTTTTATTCTTTTTGGTATATTTTTTTTTTTAAGGAATGGCGCGCTAAAATGTTAAGCCACAATCCTGCTATGCAGCAATGTCGATTATTTTTTTCTTCTCAACGGTCAGCATATTGAAGCTTGCTTCCTCTTCCTTAATCAAAAAGACTGATGCATGTCACTAATGTATGTATTAAATAGGAGTTACGTTATTTCTTTTATTTTAAAAGTGTTTCGATGTCGAGTCCGTCTTCGATAAAGCTGTGAGCGATCACGAAGCTGGTGCCAATGAGGACGAGATGTTATCGGTGAGCGAGGAAGTCATCGCCGGTCTCCTCCAGGGGCACTGTATCGGTGAGGCCACGGTCCCGACTCAAGAGGCATTCGTCGACGCGGTGTTTGACGACCATGGCTCATCTTCAGGAGTCATTATAGAACAAGGTTAGTCATTACCGTGTAAGGTTAGTCGTCATTACAGAAGGTTAGTCATAGGGGAAAAAGGTTAGTCATCATTACATCTTAGTCATCGTTACAGCTTAGTCATTACAGAATATTAGTCATTACAGCTTAGTCATCATTACAGAAGGTAAGTCACTATTACCTAGGAAGGTTAGTCGTCATTACAGAAGGTTAGACATAAGAGAAAAAAGTTAGTCATCATTATATCTAAGTCATCATTACAGAAGGTTAGTCATCGTTTCAGAAGATCAGTCATTACAGCGTAGACATCTTTACAGAAGGTTAGTCATCGTTACAGCTTTTTCATCACAGAAGGTTAGTCATCATTACAGCTTAATTTAGTCATCATTTCAGAAGGTTATACATTATTACAGAAGGTTAGTCATCATTACAGGTTATTGTCCCCGCCGAACGAGTTCGAGCAGGGGACTATGAAACGGGCTCCGTACGTGTGTGTGTCCGTCCGTCCGTCCGTCCGTGTGTCCGTGTGTCCGTGTGTCCGTGTGTCCGTGTGTGCGTCCGTGTGTGATCAAAATGTTCAAAATGCTACTCCTTCGCCATTTCTAACCCGATTTTGATTCTGTTTGCTTTATATGATAGCACTACATGGGAGCTTTGAAACTTCTATACAAAATTTCAGTTGTGACCTTTGACCTTGACCTTTGACCTATATTGTACATTTTGCTTCAAAATGCTACTCCTTCGCCATTTCTAACCCGATTTTGATTCCGTTTGCTTTATATGATGGCACTAGGTGAGGGCTTCAAAACTTCTACACAGAATTTTGACCTTTGACTTCTTTGACCTTTGACCTTGATTTTTGACCTATATTGTACATTGCCTACAAAATGCTACTCCTTCGCCATTTGTATCCCGATTACAATTCCGTTTGCTTTAAGTGATGGCACTAGGTGAGGGCTTCAAAACTTCTACACAGAATTTTGACCTTTGACTTCTTTGACCTTTGACCTTGATTTTTGACCTGTATTGTACATTTTCCTACCAAATGCTACTCCTTCGCCATTTCTAACCCGATTTCGATTCCGTTTGCTTTATGTGATGGCACTAGGTGAGAGCTTCAAAACTTCTACACAGAATTTTGACCTTTGACTTCTTTGACCTTTGACCTTGATTTTTTTTTACCTATATTGTACATTGGCTACAAAATGCTACTCCTTCGCCATTTCTAACCCGATTTCGATTCCTTTTGCTTTATGTGATGGCACTAGGTGAGGGCTTCAAAACTTCTACATAGAATTTTGACCTTTGACTTCTTTGACCTTTGACCTTCATCTTTTTAACTATATTGTACATTTTGCTACTAAATGCTACTTCCGGCGGGGACATATATTACGCACCGCGTAATTTCTACTTTTCCTTGTTCATTACTACACAAGAAGGTTAGTTGTTCCTGATATCTATTACATCATTTTGTAGTCACTCTCGACTCATAGACCTTATTCAAATCTATCCCTGCGAGTGCCAACATGTAAACTAAAAATAATATGAAATTTTGCGGGATGTCATAATATCTAATAGTCATGTACGCCCTTGACTTTTTAATTTTGCTTCTACTACACTGATTAATTCCGCGCGCATTTACCTTAAGGGCATTTTTTTTTACTAGTAGTCAATCAGTTGCAATAGTAGTTCCCAATCGACAAAAAAAAAAAGAAATGCCCTCTCCCTACTCGCTATAAAACTACTTTTAAGGAATCAATTAATCAATTAATTGACTTGTCAAGTGGAAATTTGTCCGTCTTTTCGACCAAGGTTAGTCAGTGCTCAGATTTGTTCTTTGCCTGTTAGAAAGATGTTTAGTAAAGATCAAGGAACGGATTTTTACAGAAGTTGCTCTCAGTTTGTTCTTTGTCATTTCCAAGAACATGAATGATTTCTCATCTTGAAATCAATTTTCATTTGCACTGACTCTATTGTCTATGCTTTCTTGTAAAGACGATAAGGGACAGTTCTGTATTCAATAAACTACTCCTGAACGGTATAATGATAGTGTATAGATGGGGTTCCATGACGTCAAATGACGCGATGCTCAGCGAAGTTTGATGACGTCACTGGACCCTCTTCCATTGCTCTCTTGCTTGTCTCCAAGTTTGGTTATTTTAATGCAACTCTCGCAGTTAAAAAAAAAAAGTATTGGACAGGTGTCACTCTTAGGGAGTAACGTTGACATGTACAATGCCGACAATTTTGAACCGGTCGCAGAATTCGAGATGATATTGACGGAATTGGGTATTGGCGGAATCAGCCATGGCCACGATGACCACGCCCATCGCAGAAGCGTCGACGAGGTGATGGGTAGGAGATGGAGGCGATTATCAAAGAGAGAGACTGATGACGATCACGGTCACGACCACGATCACGGAGAAATTTCTTTCCTAGTAAATGAGGTATGTCATTTCACAAACCATTGATTGGTTCTTTCTGCTAAAAGGTGGATAGGGTTAAGCATGTGGACGAGTGTGTACCTGTGCAATCACACAAACCGGCAATAGGTACATTGCAGCAGTTATACCCCGTATAATTTTCTCCCATAGACAAAACCATTATTCCACAATGTCAATGTGTAACCCTCCAATGCTGACTATCAAAATCAAGCATCAATAAGGGAAATCCCTGAACAATGCATGTAGCTATTGTTCGTCCTCCAAAGTCTAGAATCATATACGTAGAGAACAAACACAACATAATAGCTTTTCATAATAAGGAACAGTAAAAGAAAATACTTTGCTCAAAGTGATATTTTGATTGAAAAGGATGGAAGCTGCAATGCCGCAAAGTATATTCTTCCAATTAATTTGAACGTACATTCTTATGTGTATAACATTTCCGTTTTGTACTTCCGTATTTATTCATTGCCCCGTTGAATGCGTCTGAGTATGTTGATATCAAAGCCAACGTATTAGAGACAAGTGAAGGTATACAAATGGAAAGCGAAAGTTTTAATTGCGTTCAGAAACTCCCTTTCTCACCTCTCATCTTCTCTCCCCTCCGTATTTCCCCCATTAATCTCCTTCATTAATTCATTTTCTCTCCCCTCACCCCCTTCCATTCTCTCTTTCCCTGAATTATCTTGTGGGATACTTTCAGGTGCCGAGATTATTGCAAAACCCAAAGGCCCGATTTCACGAAGGTGGTACGCCAAGTGTCGCATGGCCCATTTCGTTATGAAATCATTGATTTTTCATTTCGTCGACGAAATGACTGATTTCGAAATGAAATAGGCCATACGACACTTGGCGCCCCATGCAAAACTGCAGTCTTTGTACATGGTTTAAAGGGATCGTATAGTTTTGGTTGAAACCTAATTTCAGGTTTCTAACATTTATGGTGAGATAATGAGAAACCTCTTGTGAAATATGAAAGAGCATGTAATTCCACAAGGAATTCAACTTTTATGAAAATTGATGAAAATTGGTTTTGAAATGGCTGAGATATCCAAAACAGAGCGATTCTAGTAAAGTGTGGGACCCACACTTTATTACGATCGCTTTGTTTTACTTTGTTTTTCGATATTTCAGTCATTCAAAACCCTATTTTCATCGAATAAATTTTGAATTCCTCCTAAAATGGTATGCACTGTTCTATTTCGTAAGTGTTTTCTTGGTATCTTGCAAAAAGTTAAAAGCCCAATTCTCATCTCCACCAATACTGCACCATCCCTTTAAACCATTGTTTCACTTGTACCAGCTTCGTGAATTCGGGCCAAAGACTATTAGTTTAAAAAACATGCAGCTCTTTCCTGGCTTCGATACTAAAGGACGTTAACCACATAAAGCAACCAATTTGTTAGTTCATTTATTAGAAGTATTTCAATGATGGCAGGATTTGGCCAATCTTTTCTTTCGGTGCTTGTCTTGTCATTCAGACGTGTTATTCGGCCGAGGAACTCCTTGATGTGTACGCCATCGACCACGAAGCCGGGATCACTGAGGCCCAGTTCAGCCAGCTCTCGCCTTCACTCATACAACAGATCCTCAGCGGAGCATGCGCACAGACCACCAGCGAGCCCTCATCAATCTCAAATGCTGAAAGTATGAACAAAGTTGACGCAATGTTGTAGTACGCGTAGTTCAAATGCGACGAACACATAATTTCTAACATTACAATTTTTTTGTTGGAAATGGAGAAGGCATCTTTTATATTATTATCACCAATGACGTTCACATTCCATGGAAATAAAATAATGAAAGAAGTAAAAAAAAAACCACAAAACAAGAACAAGGAAAATAACACAGCATTAGAGACAGCAAATTCATAATGTTGTCTGGGATATTTTATGAGTAACGATGGCTTTAAGTATCCATGTGTTTCACCTGTGAAGTTACGGAACCATTATAGCATTACCTTGCCATGGGTCAGATTTTATTCTGTAACTCAGCAATAAAGATTGTTACTATTACTCAGATTTTTTAGGACATCACGCCGGGTTAATCTTTGTCAATACCATGTTTTATCTGCCCTTCCTTCCTTCGTAGCCTGGGGATACGGGACCCTAGCCGTGGCCATCATCAGCGCCATATCCCTGCTAGGAGGAGCCTTCGTACCTTGTATGTCTTCAGGATTCTACGAGAAAGCCATTCAAACCATGATTGCTCTTGCCGTAGCCACTCTGACTGGTGATGCCATAATACATCTTATCCCGCAGGTGAGTACGCGTACCATTGTAACGAAATTGTGATACCTGTCTGACCAGTCAATTTGAAACAAAGACAACAACAAAGAAGTCAAATTGATTATTTGACATTGAAATGACGCGACAATACATGACGAAGGGCAGTGGCTCGAACTTCCATTGGCATATCCGTGTTGTTCCAAATAAAAGAAAAAGAAAACCACAATGAATAAATAATTATGATATGCCTTCTTCTTAATCTTTTATATTGTGTCCGCTTTACAAGATTCATATTTTTCTTTTACCAAATCATTAATATAGTATACATAATTACAAAATTGATTTCCACCGCTTTTGTAGGCTGTGGGGCTACATGCACACGAAGGGGGTACAGAGGCCCACTCGCCCACTAGTCCCGAGCTCGCCTATATATGGCGCTGTTTGGCCGTACAGGGCGCCATCTACGTTTTCTTCGTTTTCGAGCAGTTCTCCAACTTTACGAAAGTAAGTATTTGTTATACGCAACCGTTACTTATCCTTTGTGTGTTTTTGTTTGTACACAAAACCCCACAGCATAGTAAACGCTCTCAACATGCATGTTCTGGCTTAGGAATTGAGAAGTCACACAGATGAACATAATGAAAGAAATATGAAAATGGCATTTCATAGAACATCTTTTCTCTTTCCCTCTAAATCTCTCTCTCCCCTTTCTCCCTCTTCTCCTTCTTCTCCTCCCGGACATCCTCCTCCTCCTCCTTCTTCTTCTTCTTCTTCTTCTCCTCCTCCTCCTCCTCCTCCTTCTCCTTCTTCTTCTTCTTCTCCTCCCTTTCCTTCTTCTTCGATCTTCATCATCATCATCATCATCATCTTCATTCCCTCTCTGTCTACATGTCTATCTCGACCAATAGATGACTGTGACTGTTTCTCTTACTCTCTTTTTCCTCCCCCCCCCCCCCCAGCATTTAGTTGATAGTATAAGCACGACATGCACGGGGGTCGTTTGGTAACTCTCTTAGTGCAAAATGTAGATAACTATAACCGAACATGCACCTACATGATTTTAAGATTCATCATTTGTGTATTTTGTTTATTAATCAATTGATTAATTAATTGATTAATTAGTTTGTTATTTATTTATTCATTCATTCATTCATTCATTCGTTCATTCATTTATTCATTCATTCATTCATTTACTTGTTTATTCATTAATTTTGTCATATTGATACTCTCCGTAGCGATCATTGACAGATAATAAAAAAAAAAGTATTATCACTCCCTTTTATGATTACTTTTGACATAGTAGTAACTATAATTGTTGTTCTTATCGTCCTAACAGTCCCCTACTATTATTTGATAGTAGCATAACTGTCATGCTACAACTAATGCAGCTGTCTTTTTCATCATAACTATTAATAATATCATGTTCCTGAATTCCTTAATTCCAGCTCTGTGCACACTCTCACAGTCACTCTATTGACGATAACGGACAGCAGCAGCCCTCTATCGAGATGTCTGGGCCAAGGGAGAGTAAGAGATCATCGTCCTTCAGAAACGGAGCACTCAACAAAGCGGCCGCCGGCACCTCGGAGTCCAAGAGAGAGTTGGTGAGGATTTTAAGGGGAAATTCAGTCCAAATATAAGGTTGTCTGATATATGTATATACACGTGTATCATTTCATATCGTCCTTTAGGCGACAAGACCTCGTATCTACGAAATGTCAAAATGTTCAGGAGAGCCAAAAAACATGGCAGCCAAAACACTAGAGCGAATGGGAAAGCCTTTCATTTGACATGCCGTGGTGGCTTCATTTTTGGAGTGAGACAGTTGGGATTTGGTCAGGACATCATTCAACCCGTTATATTATGACCATTAATCAAAAAAAAAAAAAAAATCATTGTTCACCAAAATTTAAGATACAAGGTCTTGTCACCCCAGCGACGATTATGTATAACGGGGCTTGACACTAACTGTGGCCCGGTGGCCCGAGGCCACCAAAAACGCACGTCGGGCCACCAAAAAAAGGTCGGATGTTTGCTTTTGGGCCACCAAAAATAAAAGTTAGTGTGGAGCCCTGATTATGTGTGTGTGTATTATGAGTTCAACGATACAATTTTGATCGAAATTGTGTGAAAAAATAAGGAAGCTATTACATTAATTTTTCAGGGAAATTGTTCTTGAACAGTCAATTATACAAATGGCAAAGTGAGCATGTCATTCCCTCACAACTTGCCATACAGTTTGTACATAGGATTTTGAAATGTCAAGTGTTTTATTCAAACGCAATAATGCCCGAGGCTCAAATCTTGTTATATCGAACTGATCACTATTCTGAAGTTGTTCAACCGGGAATAACAACGTGTTTCAAACTTTCGAACATTTAATTTTCGCCAGTAACACTGGTAACACCAAGAGCTGCGGCCCCATTCCCCTCCCCTCCCAATAACAAACAAATAACAAAGTCCAATCTCGGTATCATTAAGCCATTATGTGATCGTCTCAAAAATCTCCAACTTTCAAGATATATAGAGATAGATAGATGGATAGATAAAAAGTCTGATAGACAGATGGAAAGAGATGAGGTAAAAACGATAGAGATTCGCATGCACATTCCTGTAATATTCCATATGCTATTTTTTTTATCAAAACATTACCTTAAACGTTGGTTGTCGTTCTTCTTCTCTTTGTACAGACTGAGTACGAAGGCGGGAGTAATGGCTCTGGTGATGTAGAACGCGGTTGCTGCAAAGGTGGACACACATTTTTACCGTCTCTGTTTTGTTTTGTTTTTTTCCCCGGTGAAGGGCATACCTTTGATTTTTCTGACCTGCTTATTATTTGTCAACTACTCTTTGATTTTTCTTGTAAGCATTTACAGCCGAAAGTTATTTATTTATTTATTTTCATTTTTTTTTTAACCAAGATGTACCTGGAGGAAAAACTTATCGTTTTCTTTTTGTATTACCTTGTGCAAAAAAAGTATCGTGAAGCCAATTAAACCTTCGTTGTTGTGGTGGTGGTGGTGTTTGCTGTTGTTGTTGTTTGTTTGTTTTTTACTTTAAGTTCCGTATGATTCTCTTGTCTAGCTGTCTCATTGTATGTACTTCATTGTTACTTCATTACATTTATCATTCATATTTTTCATATTCTGGTGGCGCACATGTCATCCATACGGGAACCTGGTGCCTGTGCATTACGTTTATGGGCATTTCAGAATTCAATATGGACTGGGTTAACGATAAACCCTTTCGTAGACAAGCTATTTGGCTCTTGAACTCTGACATGATGGTCCAATCCTCACAGAAATTCTGACTCTTTGTAACCCCCTGATCCCATTCGGATCGTTCCACAAGGCATCCATCCCGTGGCGGTGATGGTGATCCTCGGCGACACGCTACACAACTTCGGAGACGGCCTGGCCATCGGGGCAGCCTTCACCGTCAGCCTGGGTGCGGGGCTCTCTACCAGTGTCGCTGTCCTGTGCCACGAGTTGCCCCATGAATTGGGTAAAACCAACAACCTCTTTTCCATCGATGCGTATAGGATTTCTAACCTTATCAAAGCCGACGAAAATTAAAGAAGATAAAAAGTATTTACCACAAAAATAGGTTAAGCACAGTTTTGAAACGTATCAAAGTAAGCCCACCACCAGAAAAAGAAATTAAATTTCCAGTAATAACTTGCTTGGCACCTGGCGAGGTATAGTCTTGAAGTTATTAAAAAAAACATATCGTTTATATTTTGTTTGTTTTTAGCAGTTATAATTGCAAATATCTAGATTAACCAAAATATAATTACCTCATTTCTAGAACAGTTGTTCAACTCGTCGTATAGAGAGTTTCGATTCAGAAAGTAAAGTTGGGAAGGTAATATTGTTTAAGAACCGGACTCCGTACTATCTATCTATTTGCCAATTGTCAATAATACTGTAACTGAGATTGAGGTGTTACACAAAAGGTGCTTTAGAAATATATAAAATATAATGTGTGTATTTTCCGACTCTTAGATGGGATCTCAGTCATTATTTTTACCACTCTAATTGTTGATTTAAGTCAAATATCTAAATGTCTACCAAAACAGAGAGTGGGATTGTCTTGTTGTGGGAAGGTAGCCGATGCGATGAATACAGTTACGTAGTTTGGGTCGTATAGCTGACGATTTTAGCATATACGACTGTGATGTTTTATGAAATTGTGACGCCGATGTGTTCCCGCCAAATTGACATTCGAAAACACTGTGGTATCCACTTCAGGTGATCTGGCGGTCCTGTTGAAGCAGGGACTAAAACTCTCCACGGCCCTGCTGCTGAACCTGCTCTCGGCCTGCACGGCCTTCATCGGCCTCTGGATCGGGATCCCGCTGACCCAGGCCTCCGCGGCCCGGGAATGGATCTTTGCCGTGGTGGCGGGAATGTTCCTTTACGTCGGTCTGGTGGACATGGTAAGATGTCTGTTTGTTTGCTTGTTGCTTGATTGTTTTGTTTGTTTATGTTGCTGTTGTTGTTGTTGTTGTTGTTGTTGTTGTTGTCACTGTTGTCACCAGGAAACCTGGCTACTCTGAGGCAGCTGTCTCTGCAGACGTCGTATACGGCCAATGCAATATTCTGCGAAACTAAAGATTATCTGCAATGCATTTTTTTTTTCATAAGGTATTCAAGTTACACTTTAAAATGAAAAGGAAAAGAAAAAAAACACAAATAAAAGATGAGATATAATTCACTTTACTGTCATTGTTGCATTTGTTTTTGTTGTTTTATTTGTGTGTGTGTGTGTGTGTGTGTGTGTGTGTGTGTTTTGTATCGATATGGGACCATACTGCTAGATTTTAACCTTTATTATTCTGAAGCCAGGTTGTGTGTTTTCAAGTATTTCTCTTGTCTCTTGAGAAAAGAAAGATTTTCTCTTGTCTGCCTTCTGTCTGTTTTTGTTTTGTTTTTGTTTTTTTTTCTTTTTTTTGTGCGCAAGACCATCGTATCTAAAGATATCCGTTTGTCATTGAATTCTCCATCTTCTAATGCTTTCATTAATTATCCTTTTATAATCCGTCTTACGTCCGCATTCCACAAAATTATTTTTGTATTATCGCTTTTTTGACACACTTGGATTGATGACCCTGATTTAAGTAATACGCTGGCTTTCAATTAGTTTTAAGAAAACCGATCTAGTCGTATGAGTGTATCCTGAATGAACAGTCTGATCTAACTAATAGTCTAAATTCCGTCTATCCACGGAAGCGTTTTATTATTCCCAAATCATACTTTATGATTTTAAAAAAAAAAATGTAGAACTAAGGAACTGACCTCACAAAACAAAACTCAACTCCAGACGTATACCAGTGTGCGAATACATGTACCACTGGGAACGCCTTTACCGGTGTGACCTTGTACCTTTTAGTCCAGTGTCACAACGGTATTTGTGAGGTGCAACTTTGCACCTAAAATTTCTACTTTGACACCGGTAAAGGAGCAAAGTTGCACCTTATATAATATACTCTAAATATCCTAACATGTTGAAACAAAATAGCTCGTCTATTTGAAGAATGTAATTTCAGTTTACCCGCTTTGTTTGTTCTGCATTCCTTAGCTCCCGATGCTGCATTCGTACCGAGGGAAATCAAGCAAAGCCGCGATTGCTATCCTCCAGAACATCGGTTTCCTCGTTGGCGTAGGCATCATCCTCGTCATCGCTCTCTACGAAGATGCCATTACGATCTCGATATAACAACGGAATAGGCCACTAATATATTTTTTGTCTTGGTTTTTTTTTTTTTGTCTTTTGTCTTTTGTCTTTTGCTTGCTTATTTGTATGTTTTCAATAATCTGGATATCTCTCTGATCTACTGCGTTATACAAACAAGTGAAGCCGCCACGCCGCAAACCTGAATATCAGGCACACTCTCAAGGATATGCGGGTGTTTTGTTTGTTTTTGTTTCTGTTTCTGTTTTTTCATTGCTCTATATTGTTTACCCAGCAGTGACTGCTGCCAAGATCACGTGCCGTCATGAACTTTGTACACAGTCTGTTTAATGTATATTTGCGATATGTGAACAGTGGCTTCAAAGAGAGTTTCCGGGAGATATCCAGATACATCTTATTGAGACCGGTGGAAATGGGCGTCAAGATTAAAGATCCGATGGCGTAGGGATATTATGGAGTAGAAAGGCTGGCCTGACTCAGATAATAGTCGAGAATACAGTCCTAAAAGGTATTGTCACGGGATTCGACCGATGCCTGTGAACGGTATCCATCGATACACATTTTTTTACTCGTACTATCCGTGGTGTTCGAATCAAGGTACCCGTTGGGCACCGAATGGTTAGGACCTACTCTTGAATCCCACTCTAGCGGCTCTTTCAGACATCGCGATTTCTCCGATCTTCCACCCCCCCCCATCATTCTTCCTCCCTCTGTCTGTTGTTTGTCTGTCTGTCTGTAACTCTTTGTTATTCTGTCTTCCTTAGAAGACAGAATATTTAGAAGTATTCCGATATGACGGGGATCAATAAACAGAAGAACTCGATCAATATGTTAATAATCATTATTTGCTACTCTTGATTTGCAAATCGCAATTTTAAAGCTGTTTTACAGTGACTCTTTGTTATTTGTACTCTTTTACTGTTTTCTGGAAAAAAAGTAAATTATTATAATTGTTAGTCTTGCAAGTTTTCATCTATATAATAATGCGTAAGAGATCCTAATGATATTAACGACGACATGCTATGTGATATTACTCAAGGGCGCGATGCTTTTATTTAAACAGGTTTTGGTACGTATACAGGAACTTTTTTTGGTAGGTTTTGTGATGTTGTATTCGTATTTATGTTCTTATTATAATGTGTTTCTGCGTAAGTGTGCATGCCTAAATCTCGTCAATTTCGAAGTAGATACTGTGCTTCTGGTCCAGGGTGTAGTCTTCTTAATTAGACTCAAATTTTCTAGCACTAAAAAAAAAAAAAAAGAAGAGCAAAACAGTTCACTAATAGAGTTTCTTTTTTTTTTTTCGCCGCACGATTGTATTTTATTTTCCCTTTTAAGAGCCATGCATTTATTCTATTATGTTTAGTGCCATGGTACTGTGAAATATTTATCATTTTATATGAAATAATTATTTGATCTGCGCACAAAGTAAACAGTTATATTCTAACGTATACCTTTGTTAGCCGAAGGAAATATATTTTCGTAAGAAAACACGTTATCTATATTCTTTTCTATTAGGTGTTCTGTTGCATTCATTGAACGATTATTGTAGAGTATTTGTATGACGCAAGCCTATATGGAAGGCCAATGATAAGGAGAATTTAAGATAGTTAACCGTTCTTATTTGTCGAACCGCATTTTCATTTCACCACATAATTCTCAAAGATTCGGTATGATACTGTCTTTGTTTGTAAACATTGATACTAATTACATAAATAATTCTCATAAGGAACGAAGTTTGATTAACCCTCTTTGCAAATTGATTTATCATAATCTTGGGATGTCTCAGAAAAGAACATTACTATAGAAGTTTCTATGACTTATTGGTTCTGCAAGGCGAAATATTTGATACGTATAAAATGTTTCCTAAATTAATGATAGTACATGCGGTCGCTTCCATATTTTTTTTTCTATTTATTTTCATCTTCCATAACTATTTGTACTTTATTTTCTTCATATGTTGTATATTTTAGTGTACGGAACGTATTGTATTCTTAATATATAAATTATGTGTTTGTACACAAAAGCATGTTATGATGAAAATTGTGTTTACAAGAAAGGGTGAATAAAGGTTCACTATTTTTTACACACGTGCAGTTTCCTCATGCCTCCTATTAGAATGCACTAGTCATATTTTTTTGTGGTATTCCACAGCTATATTCAACACAAATAGAAGTAGATGCAATGTCAGTCTGTCATAAAGAGTACACGATACAAATCCTATAAAAGAACTTTATACAATATGTATATCTATATATATATATATATATATATATATATATATATATATATACATTGTATATATATACATACATACATGTATACAAATAAATGAAGAAACAAAATGGTAATTCATTTTTGGCCAATAAAGCATTAGTCTATTCGCTGAAAATTCGAGTCGAATAAAAATGATATATATATATATATATATATGTTTATATATATATATATATATATATATATATTATGACGTCTATATATATATATATATATATATATATATATATATGTAATATGTTGACTGAAAGGGGAAATCAATTTTCACATTGCTAGCTGACGTCTATGGCTGAATGTTTCGCAAAAGTCTACGTTATTACTCAATTTTATGCAGTGTTATGTCCCTGTTTGTTTGTTTTTGTTTTTGTTTTTTCATTTTCATTTTCCTGAAGGGAATATTATTTTCAAAGTGTACTTGATTTTTGGATGACTTTAAACAGTTAAACAGAGTCTGATTGCATGTTGTCTGCTTGTTTCTTATGGTCTTGTGGGTGGAGCAGAAGAAATTTGTTTTGATGTACGCAAGCATTGGCATCTGGACATGCTTACAAGACGCATGTACACTGTATTTGATAAACAGATGGCCAACATTGGCCAATGTTGATTAAAAAGAATCACGAAGTGCAGTCAAGCAAAAATGTTTTACCGATTAGAACATTCAGTATTTATTAGAATGAACATACTTTTTGAATGAACACATTTCTATGTTTGCAAGTACAGCGAATTCACATCATACGTGTATTCTTGCAATGGGGCCAGGTGACACACTTTTACAACATGAAATCGCTTAGAATAGATTTAATTCTCTGATTTCGGAAGATAATGTAGATCTTTGGTAACCATCAGATTGTGAGGTTACGTTGAAGATAGTGACAACCCAACTGATACTGATTTATTTTCGCTCAGTTTTACTGAAGATAGCTATACCTTTGTACTTCATTGGAAAAAGAAATCGTATGATATCTTTGAATGTCGTCTACTGATTCCGACCTTTGATAATTGAACGCGGGGTGAATGAAATTCCAGTGCAACAGTTTAAGAAATCATATATCTGAAATCACAAACTTCCAAGTTAAAAGGAAATATTGAACGTTGCGATGTCTTCTGTTAATCATTGTAATCAAATTTCTATCAACCTTAATAGTCATTGGCAGATGATGTCATCAACAGACCCTCGGTTTGAAATTCTCTTATTGACGTACATCGAATTAGGTAATCTGAGCGAAGTTATAAAGCACTTTTACTCTATAAAACATTATGCTATGGTACCGGATATTCATTTGGCCACGTACTATAAGAGGTCAACATCGTTTTTCATGTTAACATCAGCTGAAGCATTTGCATTACAATCATTGTTATTGCATAGGTCATTTAAAGATGAAAACAGAATTAAGGTTGTAACATTGTTTGTGTGTGTGTGTGTGTGTGTGTTGGTGTGTTTTTAACAGTCATATATATACCTTCCGACTTTTAATCGTTAGACATTTTATGTGAAGTTTAATATGCGCAACAACTTCAGAAATCATAAAACCACATTGTATAAAAGTACTTAAAACAACGCCATATTGATGAATACGAATGAAAGCATTAGTGATGTCTACAAACCATTACACGAATGCCTATGTAACTTATTTATCGGATACAACGAAATACAAGATAATTCTCACCAGCGATTTGTTATGAAGTGTACTCAATCCGTTTAATATATTTAATTAAAGCATTTTCACTATGTTTACGGCATAACTTGTCAAACAGCAGAGATCACCCATGCACATTAAAACCTGACTGATCTGAATACCGCAACAAAAGCAAAGTGTAAAAGACTTTCTCATGCAAACAATCACACCAGCACAAGCAAGAAAAAGATAAAACAATAATCTTGAATGTAAGATAGAAAGCCAAAGAACGTAATATTTCAGCACTTTTTTTTTTTGTGGTAATTACATGCAATGAATCACATCGCGATGACATAAACATGGTTATGAAGATTTGAAAACACAATTTACAATCATGATTGCAATGACAACGATAATGAAAAAGTGATAAAATAATTATAATGCAGAACATAATTGGAACCATATTTTTACTTTTGGAAAATAGCGGAATGTTCTAAGATACTATTAAAAAAATGAGAACTGAATTATTTCTTCCCAAAACTTAGGTTGGGATACAGCGTACCTTGTAAACCAGTTAAAATGACTTTCAAGGATGAGGCCACATGTGACTGATAAAAACTTAACGTTTGCATAACACATTGCATAACACATGAACGAATACTTACTTGCTAGCTAGTGTTCTCGAAAAATAAAATGTATATTTGATAAACTCCATGTCATTTATCATGAGCTAACTAAAATGCCAAACTAAAAGGCCAGTGAGGGAGATTTATTTGATTTGATATGATATATTAATTTTGAATTATTTGCAATAAAATGAAAATAATATAGGGTAAAATTTGTAAATTTATAGAAATTTTATGAATATAGATTTGGCGTAAATATTCCTCGAGGAATGATAAACGCCAAATAAATTCAAATAACAACAACAACAACAACAACAACATGATCACAATGATCTATTTTTGTTATCAGAGGGTCAGTTTTGAGCCGTCTATCAAACTGATCCACACTGACAGAGAATGAGTGAAGAATGGGATACAACAGTCAAATTCAGTACGGGTGCCGAGCCAGTTCTAAAATCAGAGCACTGTTGGTTTAAAACAATTCTGAGTCCTGATAAGTATGCAGACGGTTTCTGCTCCTCTTGATTTTTTTATTTTTTTTTTATTGTCATGTTTAAAGTTCTTACAAGGTCGGCAACATACATCACTCATAATTGTGATTGGAATGACAAATGCTCATCATATACCAAAAGACGATGACATGGCAACAGTTACAATAGTAGTGGTAGCAGTAGTTGTAGTGGTAGTAGTAGAAGCATACGTACTTGAGCGGTGAAATGAAGGAGAACACAACGTTAAAAATACAGTATTGATCACTATTATGTATTTTTAGACAAGCAACATTAAACTCAAACAGTAAGGCATCTAATCCTCTAACCCTAAAACAGAAACAGAATTGCGTATTAAATTATTGTTGTACACATTTTGCAGATTGTTGGTCACGCCTTTCTGTGATCTACCTGTCTGAATAAATTAATTATTGGACGGCAGAAACAGGGGAGGCAACATCTTAGCTTCTGTTGATCTTCGTTACACGGCGAAACCCAGTCCCTATATAGAGATGCTGATAGCGTCTTCGTAGATGGCGATGAGCAAAATGATGGCCACGCCCAACAGGAAACCGATGTTCTGCAGCAGAGCTATGGAACTCTTACTGGATTTCCCCTTGTACCCATGAAGAATGGGCATCTGTATATTATCAGAAATATGCATACACATACATTAGTTGGTGGACACAATCAATGTTATGCATTTGTATAGCCTCAGGGATTTCATCACACGTTTCCGAGCATATCATACAACAGACGTCTTGCCCACGCAGGTAGTCAACTTTTTTCTCCTCGGATTATTGACAGTGAAATTATGTGCCCCCCCCCCCCAAAAAAAAAAAAGGAAAAGAAAAACCTTCCAAACTCATGACTTCCTCAGTCAATTACTGCCGAATACTAATATGATTAACAAAAGATGTAAGAATGTACCTTCTACAGTTGACTGATTATGACTTACACACTTTCATGTGATGTTTTAATCATCTTATATGTATGGTAACACGTTAAGTAACATACAAATTCTGCTCACACTATTAAGGGAAGGTGCATTCCAATGTCTTTTGTTAATCAGAATAATAATTATTACTAGTGATTGATAGATAATGTTGCAGACAAACTCCTGGTTTGGAGAGTTGTTGTTGTTGTTGTTGTTGTTGTGGTGGTGGTGGTAGTTTTGTGCGTAACCAAGAAATGTGAAGAGAAATAATAGAACAATTATTGATTGAATAAAAAAAAAAAAATGTCACGTATTCAAATATTCATGTTGGCTACAAAAGTGGTGACCAGGGTATAACAGATCAACGCGGGTCAACATGCATGTTCATGGCATAGGCCCTTTAAGGATGCATTTTAACCATCTGTGTGCCACATTCATTTTTTGTCCATAAGCATGTGCGTGAAACTCGTACATATTTGACTGATTGGCATAGAAAGGTTACTAAGAGAACAGGCAGGGAACGAACTCACCATGTCCACCAGAGCGACGTAGAGGAACATTCCCGCCACCACGGCAAAGATCCATTCCCGGGCCTCCGAGGACTGGGTCAGCGGGATCCCGATCCAGAGACCGAGGAAAGCGGTGCAGGCCGAGAACAGGTTCAGTAGGAGAGCCGTGCAGAGTTTCATTCCCTGCTTCAACAGGACGGCCAAGTCACCTAACATGGACAAAAGTATCCAAGAATGTTATCAACCCTTTGAATCCAGCAGGACTTATTTTCCTACACAAGGTAATATATCACATCATCAGCAACTCTGAATAGTAATGCCAAGCATACTTCATTGCTACCTGTGACATTGTTCGTTTCATAAAACCTGAACAATATTACAAAGAAGAATCGCAGATTTGAACACGAGCGCATTTGAACATGCAAAAATATATGGAAAATGTGCTATACATATAATAATAATAATAATAATAATAATTCTTATTATTATTATTATCATTATTAATATTATAATAATCACTACTGATATCAATATTATCACTAAATATATTATTATTATTATTATTATTATTATCATTATTATTATTATCATTATTGTCGTAATCATCATCATTATTATTATTAAGAGAGAAGCAGAGAACTGTTGCAGACTGTCATATATCTTGCTTGTTTTTGCTGGTGGTCTCTTTCAAGATCCATGCAAGGAAATCAAAGCCATGAATTTTATTTGTTTTAATGACTATGTGACTGTCATATTCGGTAGATTGAATCAGCTAATCAAGGTCAACTTCATGGTGAAGTTGGGCGTATTCACACCCAATACCCACCCAGTTCGTGAGGCAGTTCGTGGCAGAGCACGGCGATGCTTGTGGACAGGCCCGCCCCAAGACTGACGGTGAACGCCGCCCCGATCGCCAGCCCGTCCCCGAAGTTGTGCAGCGAGTCGCCGAGGAGTATCATGACAGCTACCGTGTTGATGCCTGGACATCGACGCATAGCGGGAACATCAACGGTTCAAACGTACGCATGCACAAACGGGATAAAACAAACGAAGCTGAATATTCATGTGGCAATCAAAAGCAAGCACATTTATTGATTATGAATAATTCATAATATCATTACTACGGAGGGAGTTCTCCAGAAAAGAAAGAAACAAACAAAAACCCATAACATAACAACACATGAACACCGGGTAACTTCAGACATTGTACAGTTCTTTAACTGGCTGAAGAAAAAAAAATGCGATATGATGGCCAACCGTACACATATTACCATAAATTCATATTATTTTCTCTATCAATATTCTTTTTTTAATTAAAAAGGGATACATAGTGGACTCCCGTTATAATGGAGTCCTCGGGACCTGAAATTTTCTTTCGTTATATCGAAACTTCTTACAACCGAACAAATAACAATTAAAACAAAAAACAAAAACAAAACAAAAACAAAAACAAAAACAGGCACACACAAAGAAAGAAAGAAACAAACAAACAAAGAACGGATAATTTTTACTTCGTTGTAAGCGGAATTTCGTATTAACCATTCTCGTTATAACGGGAGTTATATGTTAACTGAAACCACCATAACTGAAACAACAACAAAACGACAACAACCACACACACACAAAAATAAATAAATAACAAAACACACTCACACAAAAAAAAAAAAGACCCAAACAGTGTTACCTTGAAAGCGTGGTTCGGATTCGGTCTCCATGGTTCCATACTCGCACTTTGTCTGTCGGGTTAAAGTAATCGAGAGGGAAACGGGAATTAGGGAAAGGAAATCTAAATCCATCGGAAGCATTTCGGTCAAGTTTCGTTGTTTTTGTTCTGTTCTGTTTTGTTTATTCAAAGGGGGCAAGGCACTCCCCTAAACTTTAGAAGAACTTGGAGTCCTGTGAAGGACCGGAGTTTAGGCTTGTATACTTCCCCCCCCCCCCCCCCCCCCACTCTTATTCTCCTTTGGGATTGTTGGTTAGTTGTTGACCTCCTTTTATTTCAATAAAGGCTGCTTGCAGATACGCCAAGGTTTTCGATGCAATTTAGTATCCATATGTTTTGTTTCCCTTCACTACGGATGCAAATTCTTACTCATTTCGTTATCTGTAAAGAGGGCGCATAAATTACCCTTTTTTCATGTCTTCCTTCTTGAAGGCTATAAAATCTCACGAAAAGTATCGACCAAGTGGAAAAAAACAACAACAACATAAAAATATAAAAAAAAAAAAACTCATAGAGGAAAGGGGGGGGGGGGGTTGAAGGAAATGTCAATACCCTCTGGTTGATTAGAGATACAGTGGACTCCCGTTATAACGAAGTTCTCGGGACCGGCAATTTTCTTTCGTTATATCGAAATTTCGTTATATCGGAACAAATAAACAATAAAAAAAGAAAAAAAAACAGAAATAAAAACGTAGAGAGGATAATATTTGGGCCTAAACTTGTATTTCGCTGTAGCCGGAATTTCGTTATAACCGTGTTCGTTATAACGGGAGTCCACCGCACCATCTTTATCTAAGGGATAATAATTTACCAATTCTTTCTTGGACTCCGAGAGCTTGAGCGAAGCTGGCGTCTCTCCGTTCTTGACCTCACCGGCATGCCCATTCTCCGTAAAGCCCGTCTCGTCAGTGGTCGGTGGAGCACCATTCCTTCCGGCGTCGCTGATGGCGTTGTTGTGCGAGTGGGTGAACCACTGGCAAGAAATAACACCGATGTAAAATTATTATGATGTTTGCACGTTATTTTTCTTTTTTTTATTGCTTGCGTCATGTTTGCTCTTGTCCACTTATGTCTCTGTTTCATCCCGAGTCCTGTTCTTCTCAATGTGTGTGTGTGTGTGTGTGTTACTGTTGTTGTTGTTGCTGTTGTTCTACTTCTTCTTCTTGTTGTTGAACTATACACTCTGCAGAAAGATCGGTGTATAAGATTTAAGACAATGGGTTTTGAATTTGACACCAATCAAGTGTCAATAGAACATGGCCGGCGGAACGGGGGGGGGGGGGGGGGGAGCAGGGCAAGGAGGCTTGCCCCCCCCCCCCACACACACACACACACACTTTTTGTGCACCATAAAAAAGGCATATATATTCACAAAGGTGGCATTACTTTGCCCCCCCCCCCCTTTTTTTTTTACCCGGAAGTACGTAAGTGGCGCTAAAAAGAAATAGATAGAGATCTTGAAGTGTAAGCGCAGTATGGTTATGTTTTTTCGCTGAAGATCCGCCCCCCCCCCTTTCTTTTTTTTTTTTTTTTTTTTTTTTTTTTTTGCTTGTCATCTTAAGAAACCCGGAATTGTAAGGGGAGAGATGAGCTGAGGATCTTTCATTTTTTTTTTTTTTTTTTGCTTGTTAGCCCATGAAACCCGGAAGTGCCCCCCTCCCCCTCCCTCCACTTTTGAAAACGCTCCACCGGCCCGGTAGGGACCATGACAGGTGCAGAAGGTATGTTGTCATGGTGTTGAAAAGTGTTCACCTTGCCATTTGTAGTATTAATTTGACACAGTAGCTGGTGATATTTTTGACACTAGTTCATCATGTTGAAGTTCAAAATCAACAAGAAGAGCAGTAACTAATTACCTATCTAAAAACAGAAAAAAGAAAAGAAAAGAGCGCTATACTGTGAAGTGGCTGTGTTAATTAAAACTACACATGAGCACCGGATATTTAACACCAGCTCGGTGTTTCATTATCATTTAACATCCATCTATTTGTAGGGATATCGCTTCGACCAATGTACACATTGACAGGGTTAGATCCGACTCCTTTTGTTACGTAGCTTCTTTGGCACTTCTCTCATTCTGATTAAATTCCATTCTTTGACTTCTAAAGATTATTACGTTGATTGCTTTTTATATCGCAAGTTTGAAATGCTTATGCAATCATCTCCATTTTAGTTTCATGAAAATCTATGACAAATTAAAGATAAACTCTAACGGAAAGTTAAATTAGTGAGAATTCATTGTTGAGATTGAAAATGAAGTGTTTGCATGGAAAAGCGATATTTTCAAATTTTGCAAAATCAGGGACAATAAAAAGGCATAAAACCCAAAATCGTTTACAATGATACTGCATTAACACACAACTGGAACTATTTATGAAGGTCTTATTTTTTCAAATCACCATTTGAATAAGTTAATGACTAATTTTTAACAATAATTATGCATGAGCATAGACGGATATTTCCCCTGCACTTACCCCCATAATGTGGGTGAGCTGCTCGAACACGAAGAAGATGTAGATGGAGAGCTCCACCACCAAGCACCGCCACACATAGGCGAGCTCTTCGCTGCTCGGTGCGTGCGCCTCGCCCGGTTCATGTGCGTGGAGCCCGACGGCCTGTGAGTGAGCGAATTTACACGTTATACAATACTATACAATACATATCATAGGTTTACATTGGCGCCATTAAAAACGCTGATTGATAATAACGAAACTTTCCGTCGCTTTAAGTAAACAGATTGGGGCCTATAGTACTAACTTCAAATCAATGATTTTTTTTTATTCGTTTCTGTATTTGCTTGTTTGTTTCTCCAAATGAATTTGAGAATAATAATATGACACATGAAACTAACGTTGATATTTGACATGTGTTGCTCAAAGATAATGTTTTACATGTGTTGCTCAAAGATAATGTTTTACATAAACCCTATTTACTAAAGTTACATGCTCTCTTTTTTAAACTATGGACACATTTTAATGAAAGCAAAGAAATCATCAAAGTCCTACCCCATCTCTTAAAATTGAATAATACTTGTCATAATGTAGTGGTTGCAACGTTCGCAATCCATTTAAATCACGTATTTGTTGCTCGTCACCTGAGAGACTGTTATCAATTCCCCGTCAAGTCGTCTCGTGTACTCACCTGCGGGATAAGATGTAAGACGGCATCACCAGACAGCGTGGCTACGGCAAGAGCAATCATGAATTGAATGGCCTTCTCGTAGAACTCAGATGACATGCAAGGCACGAAGGCACCTCCTAGCAGGGATATGGCGCTGATGATGGCCACGGCTAGGGTCCCATAACCCCAGACTGTGTAAGAGGAAAAGAGAGTACATAATAATGATCGCGGGCATTTTTTTAACGAGCAGATAAAATAGCGCTTTAACTATTATTGCCTTAGCAACAAATTTGCCATGTAGTAGACACTCCCTAAGAGTGGGGAGCACAAGAATTTCGAAATACAATCGATGCGTGACACTTTAAAAGTGTAGAAAGAGGCCAGATTACTCCCTCCCCCTCTCCCACACTCCCTAAAGTTATCAAATTGGTGGATGTATTAAACTAGGAGATGACTTGTTTAGTCAACTTTTATCAATTTGAAGTCCACGTTGGAGTGCTCCATTGGACAAAAGCTATCTTAAATAAAAACTAATGCATGAAATCAACATTTTTAGTGAAATGCATATACCAGCAGCTGCTGCAATTGGGTAAACGTCGTTACGTAATATAAATGTAAAAGTTCAACAATGTGGAGAAGTACAGTGTTCATACTCTGGGCATTCGTGATCGTTGAGGGCTCGCTGGCGGACTCTGCGCATGCTCCACTCAGGATCTGTTGTACGAGAGAGGACGAGAGCTCGGTGAACTGGGCCTCACTGATCCCGGCTTCGTGGTCGATGGCGTACACATCGAGGAGTTCCTCGGCCGAATAGCACGTCTGAATGACAAGCCAAAATCAGAAGCAAAAGATTTAAGCCATGCGCCCCCAGATTGTTGCATCTTCTCCTGGATTCGATTCAGTTACAGTTTGCACATACATTTTTTCTTTTACCTACAAGTATGTTTTGTCTTATTGAAAAAAAAAAAGAAGAAGAAAAGATCGGCATTAATTTCGCTTGAATATACACAAGTCACTTTGTAATCTATTTTGTTTCCTTGTTTATGCAAATGTCGTATTGTGTATTTTTGTCGGAAATAAAATGAAATGTAGTGAAATGAGAATGACACGAATAATAGGCCTGTATACTTTGTGGTGAAAAAAAAAAAGAAATAAAAAACTTGTTTTGGACATAACATAACACAACAATTATAGTAAACACAAATTCGTAATTTAGATATTTTGCACAACTTTCATTGTGTCATAATTTTACAATTATTTTTTAGTTTGCCTACCTCGTTGACGAGAAAGGAGGTTTCTGAGTGGGTGTGGTTGTGTTCGTCATGAGGGTCACTCTGTCTCTTGACCAGGCTCAACCCTCCTGACCGGAATATCATGTCAACACTCCGGCGATGGGCGTGATCGTGGTTGTGGTCGTGATCGTGAGTCCCTCCAATCCCGAGAGCCGTCATCATTTCTTCGAATTCTGGCGGAAGTTCAAAAAGTAAATCGTGATGTTATAAATGTGCAGGTCCTGAGAATACTCGGTCAATTACCTTTTTATGACTGTTTCAAACAGTCATGTTCTAGAGGTCTACAATATTCGGTCAATTTAATCTGTACTGCTTTCCTCTCGCAGAATTCGCTATTACAAGTTTAGGAATGTAAATATGAATGTGGCATGTAGTGGAGTCGAGGTAGAGTTACTTGTGTGACTGTTTGTTTTCTTCTTTTTTTTAACAACAATAATCGTACTTACTTCAATGCAATTCAATTTTATTGTTCGTATCTGGAAATTTGTTTTGCTTCCATGAATATACACCACATCGGTACATACAAAGAATGCACACATGCAGACGCTATTGACAGAACACAGATTATAACCTATACGTGTAGATACATACACTTGATAGCCATACAACACTAATTATGATATCGTTATCAATACGAGACTAAAAGAAGGTAATACTTTCTTGATGCTAGAGATGATGTATAAATTGAACTTAAACAAAACTCCAATTAAATAAACGAACAAACCATGCTCCAAGATCATTCCCGAGGTCGCATAAGAGTCAAACACCGCGTCGACAAAGGCCTCCTTGGTCGGGACCGTGGCCTCTCCGATACAGTGCCCCTGGAGGAGCCCGGCTACCACACTTTGGCACACCGATAGCATCTCTTCTCCGACGGCACCAGCTTCGTGATCGCTCACGGCTCCATCGAAGACCGACTCCACGTCGAAACACTAGGGTAATACGGATGGGAAACAAGCACGGTGAACGACAGTTGTCTTTCCATTGCAACTGATAATGACAAATTGCCCTAAATCGACGTAAATAGCACTGATTTGATCAGTGTTTTAGTAGTAGCCATGATAAAAAAAAAAACACAAACAAACAAACAAACAAACATGGGCTCACGTACTCGAGCAGGATTCGAACCTACTTGTACGACATCCTGATCTCCGCACAGGCGTCATCTCCTTTAGACAACCGGCTTCCGCCCGACAGCAAGTGCTGGTTAACCTTTTACCCTGCAGCGGGTACTGCGTAACTATTCAAATTCATTGCAATGAAAACACATCTCGACGGAAGAATTTCATGAATTTGGACAGCTGTATTTGGGATCATCTGGACCCTAAGCATTTCAAAGTAAAGTCCGTCATTAGATACAGCAAAATGATATTATCTTTCCGGTTATGCCTCGCTTGTGAAATAACAAGGAATATAATTTTAGAAGTTCTTTTTATTTCTTTGTTTTGTAGCAACTTTACTCACAAAGATCTTCAATTAACAAAATGGGGTTGGGTCACTTTGTGATAAAACTCTTCATATAGATAAGAAGATTGCGGTAATATACCTATTCTTTTAAGCAATAACAATAACTCAGTTTAAAAACAACTTTGCCGATCGTCAAGGGCAGCTGCACTTCTGTATGTATGCAAATCAACGGAGAGAGAACAGCTAGACATTAAAACCTTACCTCAAAGTTACAATCTCGATTTAAACACTCTGGTATATGCATGATAACTCAACTCCTTGTTCATTAATTAAAAAAAAAAACATTCAGAACCCAAAAAACAGCCATTTCAATTAATAAAATTCCTGTCTTTACAGTTAAGGCATTACATGAATGTCAGGACTCCTTTCTCCTTTTACTTCTCTCTCCCTCTATCTCTCTCCCTCTCTGTTTCACCACATAGACATTAGAATTTCAGTAAAAAATTGTGAATTGTAAATTGTGAATTGTATGTATATACACATAAATATGATTATGTAAAGTGGATTGAATTATATTGCATGTATTTTATTTGTGTGTTTCATGTATTCCAGTTTCCAATAATACGAACACAATCAGACAAAGAGATTCAATATGCAGTCAAACCTGTGTACAGCGGCCACCCAAGGGAGACGAAAAGAGTGGCCGTTTTTGACAGGCGGTCGGAATACACAGGGTCTATAATAACATGGCTTGGGGGATTTTTCACTGGCCTCATACGGCTGGAGGCCGCTGTAGACAGGTGGCCGCTAAGACGGATTTGACTGCATTGTACTAGACGTGATGTACTGACATTTAAAGTCATTACCATTGAGACTGTTGCCTCCGAGTAATAGTCAGTGATCGAGTCCAATATGGCGTCCAAATCGTCCTCAGACAGAGTGTCATTTGCCCCGTCGCTACCAGCAGAACGTAGTGCACCCTCCACCGCATCTTCACTCAAGTCGGTGCCGCCTGCGCCCGCCTCGCACACGCTCTCCAGCTCGTACGTTCCGTAGAGGATTGTTGCAGTCGCGTGCAGAAATGCGTGCTCCTCAAAGCCGTGAGCATGGTTGACGTTGAAGGCAGCAAATACATCATTGGTGAATGACGTCACGCACTGTAAAACAAAATATAACAAAATAAAGCACATTAATTAAGATCTTTCAGGAGTTTGAGCTCAGATGGTACACACGACCTACATTTTATAGCAAAGACTTCTGCACAAATAATATTGCCTTCAAATTTTAATCACGTATGACAGCCACTTTAATGGCGAAATATGTTACAAACCTTGTTATGTTACGTTTCATTTTCACTTCATGAAGGTATAAGGTATAGATCCTTTCAATACATTAAGTGACTGGAAGACTGTTTATGGCCGCTACAGCCTCCACTAGACAACAAGTGATATACAATAACTCTAAACTATTGAACTACTATGAACATGTGGCACAGACAAACTTACACCCAGAGGCATCCGAAGCACGAAACGTTTCTTATGCAAAAACAGATTACTGCCTCTAAAGTGTGTAACAGTTAGACCATCATTAAATTGGCAAAAAGTATATCTTTTAATATAACACTCGTTGCATTTTAAAGATATCTTGAAGATATAAAGAGTTCAAGTGCAAAACCAATTCATCCATTTTATTTTTAACAACATAAGAGAGTTAAGACTGAAGCTGCAAAAAAAAAAAAAAAAAAAAAGAAGAAACAAATCAAAGAAAAGACTGTACAGTGCGTATCAAAAAAAAGGTAATCCAACTTTGGAGGACTTTGGAGGTCCTCCAAAGTTGGATTACCTTTTTTTTTTGATACGCACTGTAGAACATTAATCAGAATTTCACTTACCTTTATGATATATTATTTTGTTCTTGACACTTACATTATTTATTTTCAAATCTTGATTACGATTTTATTTCAAATATTACCACAGAGTTTCAGTTATTTGTTTTGTTTTCATTACCTTCAATTACCAATATCTTGAGATGATGAAAAATTATCATTGGTTTTCTTATCTATATTATACATATACATCGGAAATATAATCCACTCTATGATGATATTGACTTAATAGTGACCCTGCATCACTAAACCAACAGAATGTCGCCAGACGTGAAGTTTTAGTCTGCGAGAGCAGACTTTCAGCTTTAAAATGATGTATAACTCAATTCAAATGGGATCTCCTAACCTATCTTACTTTTGCGATGCTGAGCTTCATGCAATGGATGGGATAAAACACGATGTACAGTTACTTCGTTCTTACAACAATGAAAGAATAATCACGTTAAGCTGCAATTGATCATGATCAATTGACACATCCTATACATGACTAATTCAAATTTTGAAAGCAGTATCATTATCCTCTCAAAAGTTATCAGAGTTGAAAATAGAATGTTCATTTTTTTTTTTTAAGGAATGAAAAGGGGACTCTAGATACACCTAATCGCATTAACACTCTACCAAATAAGTGTTATAGAAAAATTGCGTAAAACACAGTTTCCCGTCCATTTTATGAGCATAAACTTTAGAATAATGTAAAAGAAGAATAGCTCTTTTAGAAAATATTCAAAATTAAGATTGACTGAGGTGATCCGTTTCATCTATATTTTGAGTCCTCTCAAAAAATCGGGGCGTGTGACGTGCGCGACTTTCTTGGCATTGTGATGCATGGTCGCATCTTTTTTTAATATCTGCACAAAACTCATTTGAAACCCTTTCTTTGAAAAATGCTTTTCAATGAAGTTATTCCGAACGAAGTGTTTTGTCTGAGTAAGTTCTACATGTCCAAAACATTCGCATTTCGTTTGCATATTTTTTTTTCACCCTTATCGCAAACACGGTGCAAACTTTGAAAAGGAGGCGTTGCTGTTTGCTGTGTGCGGGTTGCTGTGTTACGCTCTTTTTATCTCTTTAACGGCGATGTCTAAAACTGGCGATGTCGTCATAATCTGGACCTCTAAATGGTCGAAGACCCCGCTGACGTCGACAAAGCAGTCCGTCAGGCGCAGCGCAGTCACACAATTACTCTCTGCGCATGAGCGGTGTAATGCAAATTAAGAAAAGTTCAAACCCCCTAATCCACGTTTATCGTAAATGTCTGAGGCGACACAATGGACCTCTAAATGGGTGACGACCCCCCAGGCTTCGACGTCGACAAAGAAACCCATCGATTCTAGTGCAGCCGTGCGCACGCATGCAATTTACAACTGCGCATGAGCAGTGTGGTGCGCCCGTTGAGGAAGTAGACGCCCTAAAATCATTCTAGGATATTTATGATGCGTCATCGCAATTGTGATTTTTTGTTTAATTTGCATTTTGTAGATGTCTTCTGAAAACTAAGCTTCGCATTTCTATCGATTTTCCAGAATTTCATTAAACATGATTATAATAATCACACTTGTGGTGTGCATAACACAGTATGGCCATTTTGTGCAATTTCTAACGGGCATTCACATTATACATCTGTTATTTGTTACTTACAGTGTTGTCATACATTGTAAGAAATATGTATGATGATATTTCCGTATTTGCCTTTGGTTAAATTTCTATTTTGCCTGTATGTTTGTTGTTGTTGTTTGTTTGTTTGTTTGTTGTTGTTTTCTGAGTTGGTTGTCTTTTCGGGCTCTTTTGAATTCTGCCGAGGCGGAGAGAGGGACAGTCCCACACAAAACTTCAGTCAATCTAAACGGTTCATAAAAATAAAAAACAACCTGAAAATGATGGCATACCACTGATTACCAATTTGTTGTATTCAATGCCGTCAGAATCCGCTTAAAATTGTTATCTTGTCACTTACATTGTATTCTACTGTTTCTTGTGTAATGGCTGCAAGGAAAACGTCTCGAACATTTTTATTTTCATTAAAAATACAGAAAATATTACAATCGAAGACCCACAGAGCACACCAGAAATCCAACTTCGGCGAATTTGAATTCTTTGTAAAACACCCACTCTCCATGAAAGGCTTTAATCTGATGTTTGATATAAACTATTTATTGCAGGGAATTAAAAAAAAAAAAACAACACACACACACACACACACACACACACATGTGATGAAAGCCGCAGAAGTGGAAAAGCTCTGTTGATTGCAAAATTATATATTTTCGTCATATTGTAATATCATACATTATGAGGCTAAAGTTATGACCTCGTACGGCATTTGTTATTCTTGCATAAATCTAAACCTAAGAAAACATCTATATTTCTACATTTCTTACCATTCTATTTAACTTTTCCACTACAGCTATCAAACATGTTTGATCATTTCTATAGGAAACCATATTTGTCGTTTAATGACATTGTGAAGGAAGGTTACGTTATTGATAATTTAACGAATTAGCCAGACCTTGACCACTGACCAAAACAAACAACCCCCACACACACACAAAAAAAAAAAAAAATCACCTTAAAGCACAATGAAATTACGACTACTACAATGCAAAGACTGACTTGACGTACACAAGCTGTTAGGCTTAACACTATTAAAAGGAAAAAAATGGTTAAAATAATTATTACAGGGTGCCCATTAGAAGCACTGTCACAATACTTTATTTATTTCTTTTTAATCATGAGGCCGCTGTCTCCTTAATAGTTGTATCTCCTTTCATTTTCATCCCCGTTTCAAATACTTCATATTTCTCAAGAAAAAATATAAAGAAATGCAATAAGACGAAATCAAAATGCTAGAAAACTACATACATTAGTACCTGGATAATCAACATAATGATCCGTTCTCAATTGTAATAGTGATCTTCTGTCTTGCAAAGAAGGAGAAATATCACGAGGCCGCTAATAGCAAACGTGTTAAATTGTCGACCCAAGAACAGAAGTAGTTGTAGGGAAATATAGACCACCGATAACTCTTTTGTCGAAACAATAATTGAGAGAAAAAAAAAATATTAAAAGCTAATGTCAGTTTGCGAAAGTTACAGAAGTGGCAAGGTGCAACATCAACAATAGATTACTTACAGGCGAAGACACTGCAGAAAACAGCAACTGAAGCTACACAACCATCGATAATTCAGTTGGAAAATTGATTCTTTTAGTTCTCAAAGATGGCATGCCTGACACAAAATTAATCACTGCCGGACAGTAAGAAGTTCATTTTGAAGTTCACTGCATCGTGAAAACTTGTATTTCTAAACCAACTTCGAAATGATTACCAGCCAAGCAGAACTAATATGAGATGGAGAGAGAGAGAGAGAGAAAGGGAGAACCTAGAGAGAAAGAGAGGGAGAAAGCATGTTTGGAACAATAATCGTGTACACTTTGGATTTTACTTCAAAAAAAAAAAAAAAAAAAAAAAAAAAAAACGATTATCAAGTTACACGGAAAATTTGACTTCGCACCCACCTGCGAGCAATTCTCGAATCTCGACGCACAATCAACTCTGCCGAATATGGTCTCCACCAGAATCTGCATTTGGTCGAAGGTGACATTTTTGTCGCCATGGATGACAAATTCGCCTTCCTCTCTCTGCGTGCTCAGTTCCTCGTCCAAGAGGTAGTTTCCGATGTCAACGAAATTCTCTTCATCATAGTGGTCGTGGTCGTGATCGTCGTGTCCACTCCTCTTCGACCTGAAATCCGACACCGAAAAAGAGAAGTCGAGGAGCATTAGTATGCACACGAAACGCAGAAAAAGTTTAGTCGCCATGTTCCGTTCTGTGTCAGCGGCTGTTGTGCCGTGTGCAAAATGAAGCACGTTCAAGCGCCGCGCAGCAGGGTGTGGGGGAGTGCACGGATTACAAAATTAAGCACAGGTGTACCCAACAAGTTGACTGGAGGGGCTCGTACCCTTTGTTCTCACACGAATGACCGAATTGCGAACTCTGATCAGAGTTCCAAAGAGCTTCGCTCAAGAGAATAGAAGACACTGCTCCCCCAGGGATTTTGTGGTCACCCGAGCAAGACGCCATGAATCTGTCACGTGTGCGCGTGTATCTGTGTGTGCTTTGTGTGTGTGTGTGTGCATAAAGAGTTTCAGACTTTTACATAAGCTAGATTACAGTCTAGTCTTACTATCTAAGCAACTTTTATATAAGCGTGTGAATCTCACAGCCGTGCAGTGCAAACACACCATAGAGTTTAATGCATGAAATCGATCAGGCATACGGAAGCGACAATTTCAAAGAAAATCTTGATGGTTAACAAAACAAACTACAAACAAACATAAACTGATGGCAGCCATAGGCCCATTTTTTTTTTTTTTTCAAAATGAATTTACGGGGGAAGAGATGTACGAACTGAATACATAAAGCTCAATATTATCTGCACTTTTTAAAATCTAAATTTGTTTGTCTGACAGCGATGGGGAATTAAAAAAAAAGAGAGAACTTAAACGAAGACGGTTTGAAAGGGCATATGGATAGAACTTCCAAAGTTCACACAATATTTTGTTCTTTATTTTTGACATGATAGTTTGCTTTCTCTCATTCTTTTCATTTTCACTTTTCTTTTTTTTTAACGAATAGAGTTAGAGTTTTTCTTTGTTTTTAACTTTGTTTTGATGTTTGTTTGTTTGTTTTTTTTCAAGGAAGAGGGAGCGTTGTTTTTCCTTGTTAGCAGCATCTTCGGTGATTGTGTACATGCAGATACTTTTTTTGTTGTTGTTGTTGTTGTTTTTTGTGTGTAGCATATTCATTTCCATATCAATGGAATATAGTACGTTATAGTATAGGCTTATAAAATGTTATGTTGAATACTAATTATTTTGTGCATTTTTTTTTAAGTCTTGCGTAGAGGGCGTATTGTGGCCAACACACAAGTGATATCATTTCCAGTTTGTATATACAATGTGTAAATTATAATTATGGTTGCTAAAATAAAAAAAAAGAAGATTTGTCAAAGTTATTTCAATATGTCACGTATCACGAAACAGCAGCAACAACAACAACAATAGCAACAACGTCAACAGCAGCAAGATCAACAGCCTTGTAGTAACCATGCACTAGCGCTTTGAAATTCAGTTATTGCTAAATGCTGCTTCACGTAAGATATTTGTTTTAGATATCAAAGGTCAATTGCTGTATATAGAAGCAAGAACTGGGCTGTTGTATTACAGTCTGACAAGCAATGTAAATAAATTCATGTTCACGTAATTTCACGTTTCGTCGAGTATTCATAAAGTTTTAATCAACGACATCGGCGCTATGATACCCGTGTCCAATATCAATTGGTCGGGGTATGCATGATCAGGGATAATATATTTATTAACTGTATGTATACTCCCGGTTTTATATTGATGCATGTGTGGAAGCGATACTGCCATAGCTTCATAGCTCCTATATTGACACACTCACTCAAACAGGGAAACAAAATGGAGCCAAAATGCCTTATAAACCACACCTAACGTTAATTGAAATTTACACATTATACTCAAGATTTCTGGCATTTTGATTTTTTTTTTTATTCCTTATCTATGCATCACCTCTTTACCATCAATATCCAAAACGGTATACAATAGAACCCTGGACGATGCAGCGCCAGAGCCGAATATACTGGGAGAATATTTGCAATCGTTTGGGGTGGTAATTAGAAGAGTAAAAATCGTCAGGTTAGAATAATAATAATAATAATAATAATAATAATAATAAGAAGAAGAAGAAGAAGAAGAAGAAGAAGAATACAACAACAACAACATTATTAATGATATTAATAGTATTTATAATAATAATAATAATGACATCAATACTAATAATATAATGTTAAGGGTAGAAAAAGGGTACATATTTTACCGTTAAAACATGAGGAAACATACATGCAAGTGATAGAATAGTGAGAGCCGTTAAAATAATGTCAGACTGGCGAAGTGTGAGGAGAAAGGTGTCAAGGGAAAATATATCAGTTCTATGAACGCTGTGAGTAAAAAAGGACGAAGTAATAATAGAAAGTAACACAGAATACAAGATAACAGGTTACACTGTCAAGAGAAATCAGGTCAAGGGTGACAATGCCAGAGGTAAAACTTGGAGAGATTAAATACACGTGTACGATATCGTATAAAAGTTATACACATCAGAATTCAAAAGGGTGGCATGGCTTGTGTACCAATTATACATCCCTTTAAAGGCAGAATTTACCATTTGCAGATGAAACAAAAACCCAACTTTAGTGCTTCAAAATATTTCTGGAATGTGAGTTAGGGATAGAAAAAAAAATTGTAAGAATTTGAACCAGTGTCATCGATGTTAAGTATTGTTAGATACACAAATTGTGAACAATAGTTATAACAGAAAATGTTTCAAGACTAAACCGTCTACAGTTGCGGGTTATGTTTTAATGAGAAAAATAGCAATATCTCCTTTATTTTAGGTTTTATTGCAAACATTTTATATTATGTGATACATTAGCAACTGGCCTAAACATCTTTATGGTTCAAAAGTGATATCTTGAATATTTTTGAAATCGCTTCCCCCAAAGGTAAACAAGACCTTTAAGATATCGCTCCACGTATGAACCAAGAGTTCGAGATTGCAGTGATCCACAAACGAAATGGAAAGGGTCTGCAATTGATGGAGTTGATGATTAATCATGGCAAAAGCAATAGCGCGTCGGCTCACCCACGTGAAATAGCCATTAACAAATGTCATTGAGAAGGTGAACGGCTTTTTGTTTCTTGTTAGCAATTGCCCTCATGCAGTGAAAGCCGGATGCGATAAGACACCCCAGGCTGACTGTCTGAGCATTAGGGAAGGACTCCGGACGCAATCTGGTCCATAAATGACAACTCAAGATCCCCCAGCAAGGTGTGACGTCATAGACTCCGGATTTTTCCTATCGCAAAATATGGTGCGGAAAACATGGGTAGTATAATGCACAAGTTGGTTATAGACTTATACAGGATCAACTCGTCACATTCAAGGGAAAAAAAATGTTTCCTACTTACAGTCATCCGTGGGGATCACGTACTTGGCAAGATCAATAATAATGACTTTATGTTACAGACAAAGACTCAATATCACTTTGAAGACAGACCCCAGCTGCGAAATCGTTTTCAAGCAGCTCCTTATAATGATGGTATGGTTTGTTCATGACTTGATGGTGGATTTGCGAGATAATGACTTAAAAGAAAGACTATCAGACTACCAAAGAACAAAGATTCCGAGAAAAAAAAAATCAAAATGAATTTGACGACAACCGACTGTGAAATTGCTGAGATGCAAAAAAAAAAAGAGTTAAACAAAAATAAACAGTCCGAATAAAATGCGGGATCCACTTGTTATAAGGACCTCTTTGTGTATGGATATCTCAGCCTTTAAATCATCCAATTTTACGATAACATAATTATTATTCTGACATTGAATTCTTCCTAGAAGTGCATGTTCTTTGCTATTTCATGTGTGGTCTCCACTTATCCCGTACAAAAAAAAAAGTAAAAATGTGATCTCAAATCTCATTATAGCACCCCTTTAAGGGTTGCCCGATATAATGTGTCCCATGTGTAGCGCACGTCAGGGGGTCACCTCAGTCCTGTTCCCACTATCAAGTCTACAGAAACAGACTGCTCAAAAAAAGACGTTCACATGGCCGGTTACCAATTTCTGTCCCGGAGAGGTCATTAGTTTTAATGTAACCCCTTTCTTCAGAGGTTTCTTCTCATATCAGCCACTCGTTTAGTACTAAAGGCCATGTACCAAAGTGTATCGGATACGACCAGTCTGATGAATCCGACATGGTTGGTCCACTATCAGGTGAGTGTCAGACAAGGTCGTGCGTGATCCTCATCGGACGATCTTACCTCATACATCGGATCACCGCCCCACATGTCTGACACTGGCCTGATGTTTGACCAACACCGGTCGGATCCATCGAACTTTTATTGCACTTCGTTGCACTTACCGGAAGCGATAACTTTACTTCCGATGAGTGACCGATGAGGGAAAATGTCCGTGGAATGGGGATATGAAAGTAATGTGGGATGCCATTATGCATACTGCAGGGAGCAAAGCATACATCTGAAACCCCTAAAAGTTGCACAGTATGTTTGTTTGTTTGTTTGTTGTTGTTGTTGTTGTTGTTGTTGTTGTTTTCATTGTTGGTGTTTTGTTTCGTTTTGCTTTTATTTGCTTTCCGTTTACTTTTTGCTATTGCTGTTTTGTTTTGTTTTTTCGGAAAGGCAATTGCTCAAGCAATGTTGATAAGCATTGCAATCATGTATTATTGTTAGCATTATGCAGTGGTGCTTCATTTGGTTTGAAATACTAGTAACTTCTGAATCAGCTCAAAACTTTAGAATATTTATCAGTTTAAGATTATCAATGGCATACAGAAATAGAAATGAAAAGGAAATTTAGTAACGATCGCTACTATGTATTATCAGGCCTGTGGCTTGATATCATATTGCTATTTTTTTTTTTTAACCGGTCATTATCTGTAAAACTAGAGAGAGAGAGAGAGACAGAGAGAGAGAGACAGAGAGACAGAGGGAGAGGGAGTGAGAGAGAGAGACAGACATATTATAATACTCCCAAGTTATTCATATTATTATTATCATTATCATTATTATCATTTTCATATATTATTATTGTTTATATTATTATTTTCTTTCATTCTTATTATTATTAGTAGTAGTAGTAGTACTATTACTATTATTATCATTATCATTATCACTATTATTAGTTCACTCCTGAAAACCTAAAGAGAAATGTGGGTCGAGTGAAAGCAGCAATATTAGTAGAACACAATCAGTGAACGTTTAAGGAAAATCGGACAATCGATGGACAAGTTATGCGTTTCTAACGATTTGATGTTGGAACTGCTGGTTGGGAGACTTCTAGATGTTATGACATCATGTGTTGACAGCAATAATATTATGAAGAAATATAAAGGGAATTCCATAAACCAGATAAACAAAGAAAAAAGAGAAGGATGGCGATAACTGTGACGGTTATTTCGAATGTAACGTAGGTACGTTTCGAGAGTTGTAAATTCTCGTGCGTATACAATACGGAGTAGATCATGCGTCAGCTTTTCTATCAATTAGATTAAGTTTCAAATCACTATTATATGCCATATTCGTTTCCATCAGATGATTCAAATTACTACGCAACTTTTTGTTTTCAAAAACCGTCATTACTTTCGAATTAGCAGAATCACATGTTATTCATGTCGATTTCCTGAGAGTTACATCCTGTAGGTATCGTCTACAACCGTTGGTCTAATCCGCATTACATGTCATTGATCGCAGGCAAGATGCCATCAAATTTATTCAGCCATTAATTAATTGTTATGATGTAGGTTTCTGTTATCACGGAAATTTACGGGTATCTGCGTGTTTCGATCTGAATTTGATTCTGTCGAGCGATGAATAAAAAACTTTTTACTACCTATCAAAACTGAACTTTTTCCTTGAGTAGTCATACCTTTATTGAGTTTTGAACTGCGTTCTATATTAGAACTTCATACGGAAAAATGTTTTATCACGTGTAAAATTGTCATTTAAAAAAATGCCTTTAATTTTAACATTTTAAGAGAACTCAACTTAATGACAAATGTTTCGCTGATTGGGAAGACATGTATTCTTGGAGGTAAGAAAATGTTCGGGTCATGAAAAATTCGCGAATCGTCGCTGGTGTTCAATGCATTATACAGTGTAAACAAAACGAAAGCTAAAACAAAACAAAACAAAACAACAAAAAGCAGACTTTACGTGCTTTTTAATTTCTCGAATCTTGACTCTCGAGAAATTCGCAATATTGATACACATGTTTATGGATGCGAAAATATCGGGTTTTACAGCAAGGCATGATGCAGTTCTGAGAAGGATTACATAATAACATAACATCGGTGCCGGTTCCATGGATGTGAGAAAATCAATAATTGAAGAGCTTCGTCATACAAAAGGGCCCAAGTACAGTTTTGTATCCCTTGTTAGTGTTCCACATGCTCAAATATACATTCACTATGCATGTGCATCAAACTCTTAATTGTCATCGGTCCAACTCCCAAAAGTTTCAGGAAGTTTATCAAATATTTAGGTGAAAATCTTTTTTTTTTTCGGTTTAATTTGATTCAATTCAATAGCTTATTTATTTCCATCATCAAAAAAGAAAAGAAAAAGAGAACACGATTCAAAGCGGTACAAGTTGTCAATTTGTCTTTCATTCGTCTGATAAGGGCTTTTTTTTCAATTTTCAAAGACAATGTAAAGTATATATACACAAATGATGTCATAAAAAAGAAAAAAAATTCACGTTGTCATGGCAACAAGAATAGTAAATAATCGTAACGATGGAAAACAGTGTTCCACTAAATAACCAAGCTTGTAAGATGTGGAATACTGGAACAGTGTTCCACAGTTTGTTTGTTTGTTTGGTTTTTTTTTTACTTTTGTTTCATTGTTTTTGTTTTCAAAACAGATAATAAAAAAGAAAACGCTTTCTTTGCAAGAAGGTTTGCATCCGATTTACCTTTATCCTGCACCTTTTGTCTTATGTTGATTGGCTATCAAAGTGAAGCGAATAGTAACTTTGTGCCTATCTGGCCTTTAAAATAAATGCAAGTTGCACCCTTGAAGTGTGTGTGTGTGTGTGTATGTGTGTGTGTGTGTGTGTGTGTGTGTGTGGGTGGGTGACATGGTGATGACTCTTAATAGAACAATATTCTTGAATGGGACCATAATATTGTGTGAAAAAAATACAAATCTTGATTTCTTAGAAATTACCTGAATATGGATTTTTGCCCGAAGACTATTCAATTATCGACGACCTAAACTGACTACAAACTTGAATAAGATTTACATCCCGGCTAATAAGTGTTATGATACCCCCCCCCCCCCCCTCCCAAGAAAAAAAGAAAAAGAAAAAAAAATCGTTGATACAGCAAAAACGTGTTCGTCTCTGTATCAGTGTGTTTGCCATCGTTATTTATCTTTGTCGAGATCGTATTTAAAGTAGCTTCACAGTCCACTGCGTGGTGGACAATCGATAACGCGAGCTGACTCCGATGTGCTATAAAAAGCACCGCGGGGTCGCCACAGCCGCCGCGCACGAAGACTTTGTGACTTTGCTCGCCTGGGCGGGTGGTTGATCTTTACCCCGTTATTATACAATCGAGATGTTTGTGCAAAGTGTCGGTATGCCCAATCGGAGGTGTCACGAGGCGAGATCGCCTGCCGTAAATAGGTACTGGATTGCCTCTTTGGTGTGTATTTATTACGAAACCGTTTCGTGTTGGATACTGCAGCGGGTCAAAGGCAAACTCCAGCCGTATCGCCAAAGACAAACATCAAGTGCATGAGGAATGAGTATAGTTTTGAACACAAATCCCACTACATTGCACTGCAGCCACCATGCATAATGATTTGCACCGTGAGAAAACACTGCGTAAAAGATCGCGACATGCTTTTTAAGGTGGCCGTTGGTACATACGGAACATGCTGCCTTTTTATTTGTTCTTTATCAATGCGGCAAGGTATTCAGATATGAGCTCCATCGATCGCGGAACGTCGCATTGTAAGGAATTATTTATTGACTTTAGCTGTCATTTGAATGTGGCAGAACATAAAGGACAACATTACAACAGGTCGATAAATGTAGGTAGTCCATAATTCAGCTTTTGTGGTGCATCTTCGTTAACCATTAACTCACGGAGAGAGCGAGACAGATAGCGGAATGAAGATAAAAACAAGTCAGATCGTAGGCTTCATTATTATTGGTATCAGACTTTGTAGTGGCAAATATTCGACGTCGAAACAAAAGTAAACGAGTTCAAAAGAAATTGGTATTAAAGGCAGGCACGGTGAACGCAACGAAACACACACACACCCACAACCATACACACAGACAAGCGCGCACACACATACACACACTCACATAAAAAAACAAAGAAACTAATACGCAAAAACGTTTGATCTGTACGTTAGTCCATGGCCTACCTAGGTTGTGCTTGAAATTAAGTCACAACTGAAAGTGCTGCAGAGCTGGGGAGTTTTTAATAATATTGTATTTATTTTGAGAGTAAACAAGAATTTGAAGATCAAATCCACGTATAATAATTACGATCAAATAGCGCATGTGTTGAATGTGTGAAAGCTATACAAACAAGACCGAAGAAGACATACAGGAAAGCGCCACATACATGCAGACAGACAGAGAAACAAACACTATGTAACGATATAAAATGCCCGATACTATTATAACATCATTAAGGCCCATTTATATAATCATATATATATATATATATATATATATATATATATATATATATATATATGAAGAGTTTGTTTGCAAAAACCGATAAGTCCATATTTGCCAAATGTTTGACATTTGCGATTAAAGGTCAAGAAAAATAAAGAGAATAATAAGAAAATTGTTGCTTCTTTTGACCATAACTTAAAAGATATACCTTTATAAATATGTAGTGACCAATATATCATTTAAAAGGTATTATTTTGTACTATATGACAAAGATCGTACTTCAAAATCTTCAAAAATGGACTTATCGGTTTTTGCAAACAAACCCTTCATATATATTATATATATATATATATATATATATATATATATATATATATATATACATATATATATATATACATATATATACATATATATATATATATATATATATATATATATAACAATAATAATGTCATAATAGAGGAATGCATTGAACGCGAATTGCTTTGCTTTTAATTAAATCAACAATTCTAATCAACTTGAATTAAAATTGGCATTTAATGCATTCCTGTATTGTGACATTATTATTGTTATTTTTACTTCCAATACGGTGAGCAATACTGTGATATATAATATATATATAATTATATATATATACTGTGTGTGTGTGTGTGTGTGTGTGTATGGTTGTTCATGGTACCAGATTATGAATGACGACATATTAATTTTCTTGTCTTTTTTTATGTCAAGAATCATGACATTGTACGCCCAGATTTTGATAACAGTTTTTGCACGGCAAGTTAGATTTGAGTGACAATCGAAGGGTGACATGAACTAACAGACTGAGTTTCTTCATATTAAATCTGGAGTGGAATAGAAACAACCATTTTGTATAGAAGATTCAATGATTGTAGGCCTAGCTCACTGTTTTAGGTTAAATGGCAGTCCATAAAAAATAATATTATGGTTGTTTGACTAGCACAACACGATATTGTGATGAAAAGAGAGAGAATATTATGGATGTAGTCGTCTTAGCATGTAGTCATCATTGGCATACCGTCCTTGAAGTACCAAAATTAATCCGTTTAAATTCTTTCCCAGATTTGCGGCAGCAATACCATACAAATCTAGTTTTCTTTTTGTTGTTAATTTAAAACAATTTATGCTTATTTTCATCCGATTAAATATGAATACTATAGATGTCAACTTTCTATGCATCTATACACACATTATTTCATGCGCATAAGTACTATTTTATACTTCTATCATAATAAAGAAAGGGGAAAAGAAAAATCATTATGAAAATAACAAAATGTAAAGTAATAATATGCCATAATATAACATCAAGCTTCAGCTTCTAGCTGTACATAGCATTTGCCATCTCGTAGAGATTGTTCTTATTCTTCATGATGTAAAGTTAATATCACTAGATACAATGTAACTGCTAAAACTATTTTCAACAACATTACTGTTCCTGCCGTCTAAAGGCATGAAAGCTTACACTCTATAGACGCATGTCGGTTATCAGTAACTCAAAATGTGTTGTTGACATTTTTTTTTTCATGTTTTTTCTGTGTTTCTTTGTGCTGGCAAGACCTTAAAGGACAAGTTCACCTTCATAGACATTTGGGTTAAGTACATGCAGCAATATTAATAGAACACATCAGTGAGAGTTTGAGCAAAATCGGACAATCCGTTAAAAAGTTATTAATTTTTGAAGTTTCTGCTCAGTCACGGCTGGATGAAAAGACTACTATAGCCCGTGATGTCACATGAGTACAACGATATAAAGAAAGAATAAAGAAAATTCAATATCTTTCCATTTTTCTCGCATAACAAAAGAACACACGACTTCTCTCTTTCAGAAGGCAGGGGGAATAATATTACCCTTAACATACGTCAGTAGCAAGTCGATGTTATGTGCACTTTATTCAAAAAGTAGAGTTTTGTGAAATTCTCTTTTTATTTTCCTTATATATTTGTACGCATGTGACATCATACACTGTAGTAGTCTTCTCTATACCAGCAGTGACTGCGTAGATACTTAAAATATTTGTAACTTTTGAACGGATTGTCCAATTTTCCTCAAACTTTCACTGATGTGTTCTACTAACATTACTGCATTCTCTCAATCCTTATGTATATGAAGGTGGACTTGTCCTTTAAAGACGTGTCCTAGACACAGTGTATCCGGTGGCTGTGCGCTGAAGAGCAAGGATTCATCGTTGCAGCTGTCGTTATTCCTGTCATTGCACTGCCGGTGTCACAGGCGATCCGTTCCGGCCAGTCGATAAGTTCCGCCGGAACTTATCGGCGGACTTTGGCCGGTATATCAGATCCCCCAGATCCAATCGGCGGGATTTTTGCCTCACCGCCGATACGATCCCCCGCCGCCGATTCGATCCGGGTCTCTTCCGTATACAATGTATACAAAGTGGTAATGGAAACACCCCTTCAGTAAAATGTACTCTTCCAGTCTCCCTCTACAGCCAATGAACTTCTCCAAATCTCTCTGACCAGCCAACCGAACAAAGTTGCCAATTTGAAACCCGGACTACAAAGCGATTCCTTTTTTTCCCCCTCCCTTATCTCTATCGTCGTCATGGTGGCCATGGTAAAGTCACAGAACTCTGCTCTGTATAACAGTTCTGCACGATGTGACGTTGGTCATGCCAACCTCTCTCTGATTTGAATAATTTGAACAGAATAACCGAATGAGTTACTGTAATTGGGATGTTCGGCATGCTAGGAGCTTCATATTAAACATACTATGAGCTCAAATAGTCCACCTTCATTTTAATGTCTATTTTCAGGGCACAGAGTCTAATCATTAGATTTTTAGTGCGATATAACGACCAATATAATCGCCAACGTCATATATGCATGTTCGTTTGGTTCATTATTTTTTCAGTTGTAACAACTAAAGATGACGGAATGAATTTTGTTTTTGTGTGTTCAGTTGTCTTTATCATATCTTGTGTGCGTGTGCATGTGCATATGAATGTGTGTGTGTGTGTGTGTGTGTGTGTGTGTTTCTCTTTTGGGGAGGCGGTCTATCAATACACAGAGATTACTTCAAACAGGCAAGGTATTCTAAAGAGATACAGTATAGTTTTGGTTGAGATGGGCGATTGAAAATTTAACGCTTTGCAAGAATTAAGTAGAAAGCACATTTGAAATAGAGAGCATACGATTCTAAGAGAAATTGAAAGTACATTATACAAAATCGGATTGGACTGAAAAAAGAAAATACATGTGTAGTGATGGGCAGATAAGGTGGGTCCATCCTTTAATTAGGGTCTCTTTGTTTATACAGTGCGTATAAAAGAAAAAAAACACGCAACAAGATTTGATTTCAAATTTGTGAAGATTGTGTTAACTTTACACCAAAGTGAGTAGCAACATCTTAAAACCATAAAAAAAAAACACGCAACAAGATTTGATTTCAAATTTGTGAAGATTGTGTTAACTTTACACCAAAGTGAGTAGCAACATCTTAAAACCATATAATACTCCTCTTCAAAATGATATTTATGCATACACGGTCATGGATGGCTAAGTAATCATTCTTTTTAGACAATGGGTAAATTGGACTTGGGACCAAGTTTAGACACTGCAAGAATCAATGCACCTTATCAGAAATTAACTTATCAAATGGAATAATAAAATTAATAATCACAACTTACCATTGTTTTTTATTCTTCGGATATCTCTTTTTAACATTTTCATTATCTATAATAGGTTACAGCAAATAAAGATTCATCATCGGTAACACCCTAACGCAATGAAAAAAATCACATTATAAAGTAATGAAATTAGGCATTTCATTTCCATAATTTTTCCACAGCTGCAGGCAGTCACCAGCTGCTGTCCGAAATACATCCTCAATCATCAGGCAATAATTGACCAAACTGAGGCTGGATAGAACACTGATGGTTCTTTTCTACAATTCCTTTATCCAATCTATTGTCATGTATAACTTGATTTGTTTTTATGGCAATCTTACACAAAAGGACAAGGCTATAGAATCGATAGACCGCGAAAGTGGCAAAATATCATTGGGTTGGAATTGCCAGTGGTACAGGATTTACACGTGGAAAGAATGATGGTCAAGGTAAACAAGATAATGACCGATTTAACACACCGTCTGTACGGTTACTATTGCCTGAACAGATCAGGTACTAAGTATCAGACTCTGTCCTCCTCGCACAAAGCGTACCCGTTTTAGAAGTGCTTTTGTCCCAGATTCCATTCACACGTATAATGCCAGTGTAATTAGATAAGTTGTAATGATTAGTTTTTGGTGTATTTATTATTATCATTATTATTATGCTCCCGCATATCCAAAGAGTATAAGAAGGTATACAGGAATTGTGTGTGGTTGGTCGGGCGGTCGGGCGGTTCGTCGCAAAGTTTACGTCGCGAACTTTTCTACAGCTCTGAATTAATTCTGATGAAATCTGGGGTATATGGTGATATTGAGTGATTATCTTTATACTGTTGAAGTAATTGAGTTCAAATTTGGTGATGATGAAAGTGAGGTGTAGATTTGTAGGATATATGTTTCTCGTGTGTGTTTGATACACACACATTGATTTCGGGTTAATGTATTATGTTATTATGGTGCATACGTTACTGTATGTTAATGTGAGTGAGTTTCATTTTGTACTCTATGACATGTCTGATTGCGTTGTACCTGTAATGTACTGGATGTTAATTTTGTTCGATATCCAAAGTATACAAATTTCCAGAGTGGACAATTTGAGTAATCAATCAATAAATCTCCTCTTCCGTTTATTCTGTTCAGCGTGTAGGCATTATCTCTCTCTCTCTTTCTCTCCTTCTTCCTTTAATTTTGTTTTTGCTCTAATCCTTTCATTCGTATATTCCCCTCAGTTTAGTCATGTCACGTTGTTGTGTCTCTGTTGTTTGTTTCATTTTGTCTTATATTTTTTGCATTATGCATAATTACGTACTTGTAATTATAACAATTATTTTCAAAGATATTTTAGAGTGGTCTAAAATCTACAAGCAATGCTCCTGGTCAGAGAAGAAGAGAAGAAGAGACGACAAGTGTATGCAGGGTAGTTCTCATTTTTACCCTGCAAACATAACTTTGTAATTCCAGTATGTCTGCATATCTTTATTAGTTTGTTAATTACCATTGAATGTCTTACTTTGTAATGTATGTTTGCTTATGATTGCATTTTTGATTTACTTTGTGTTATGTTTTGTTGAAAGAAAAATGAGAATAAAATAAATAAATGAAATGAAATCCACATGTATAGCTCCATTTTAGTCCCCTGCATACACATTAACAATTTGTTTGCAGACTACTAGACTAACATTCTTTTTTGTTTTGAAGTACAGCTGAACAATAATTTTCTTATCAGAACAAAGCTCACCGAAAAAAACAAACAACATGTTCATCCTTTTTTAGCATTTTAGCATTCCTCCCCATTTCCAACATTTTCCTATACCTACAAGTTTTCTGTAAATTTATCCTTTACTTTGTATGATGAAATTTATGCAATGAATTCAATTTTTGTAATATATTTATATGTTTTTGTTGGAAATGAAAAATAAATAAATGAATGAATGAATCCTTGCTGTACCCTACCAGCAAAACCTCCCTCTCTCCTCCTTCCCACTTCAAGCAGTCTCTTATAAATGTAGGACCTATAACTATAGTATTATCATGCTCTTTCGTTGAACTGTTCTTTGAAGTTTTGTCTATAAATAAAGGCTAATCGCACACTGTCTGTGCAACGACTCCAGATGATCGACTCGTACGTATTTGTGCATGCTGCTTAGCTATTATACATTGGAAGCCCTACAGTGATTTCATTTCTTCGCGCCACTTGTACGAGGCTATAATATGATTCATTTAAAGGGAAATTATCAGAACGTAAAAACAGGTTTGTCCTTGATATCATTTCAAAAATGAAGAAATAGCTTTCTTAGATTTTTGGCTTTGGTATAGGCATCCACAATAAACAGATATTATTTTGCTTTTTAATGAGGCCTACGCGCACAACCCGGATAGGATCGGCGGTTGCGGAACGTTTCTGCGTACTGCCTATCGTGCGGTATATTCGTTCCGCGGAACTAATCGACTGGATTCAGCCAGTATATCGGTTCCCCCGGAACCCGGAACGGATCGACTGTGACACCGGCTGCGGCTGCGTGACTGTTCGGTCTACCTTGACGAAGTTCCCCTGTACTCTTTTTGAACACTAGATGGCGGCAGGCAATATTCACTGCCCACTGCAGCGGGCAGCTGATTGCTCAGTAAATTTGTAGACATATAATTATACACATAGCATCTTTTATGCATTAACATTTTGTTATCTAACTTGTCTCACTCACACCTTCACTCCTCAAGGTATAGACCATGAAGTGGGCCATTGATATTTTGACGAACCAAACAAAACACTTTAATAAATCTGAGGAAAATTAAATAACAAAGAACACCACATTTCTCGTGTGGTTGAAAAGAGTGAATCCCCGAATGTCGAAGCTTTTAGACATTATACATTGTAGATAGGTACAATAACATTCATTTGGTGTCCAAAATCAAGTTCAGTCGTAGTATGTCACTCTGTATTCAAGTCAGGCAACGTCCGCCATTGTTCACCAAAAATCCGCTTAGTTACAGCGGACGACAGAGATGCAGAAGAAGCAGGTCTGCTCGCTGTAGACTACATGTGCTTTATTCAATTCACGGTGTTCTCTATGAAAATCATAAGATAAACAAACCAATCAGTGGTGACTTCGCTAGACAGTTTGTTTCGGGCGAGGCCTCTTCACAGGTCAGTAACAGAGTTTCTTGATAGGGTGATATACAACAACGTAAAACAGGTATAAACGTTACAATTGTAGCTCTGGTGCACTCTAAAGCAAGCAAACAATAATCAAAGATACATGCAAGTGGCTATAATTCAAATTCAAACTCAAATGAGTAATGAATATTATTTCCAAGTACACATTTTTTCATCACGAATTCAAGGAGAAAGAAAATACATAGTATTACAATGATTACAGTGTTATACAATGTCATATAAGACTGATGTCCAAACTAATTTTGCTATTGGAAAACAGAGACTTACGTAATAAAGACAAGCTTGTAGAAATGTGGGTCACTCAAAAAAGTTGAACTCGAAATACAGAAAAAAAAAAACTATAAAGCACAAACACTAGACGTTCACGGTAAACAAAGATGCTGGCAAGACAATGAAACAAGAGACAATAACAATTACAATACTTTTCACCTGTGTACATCTAAAAACACACAAACACACACACACACACATACACACACACGCATACACATACAATACTGGCTGATAATATAACGCAGGCTGTGTACATTCTGAGGGAAAACGTCAAGCAGGAGTAGCTCTCTTATTGTAGCTGATGTAGTTGACGAGCCTCTTCAAAGTATCTAATGGCGAGAGGGGGGGGGGGGGGGTAGGTGGGGGTTTATAGCAATGCCCTGCGAAGGAAGGCTGTTTCTTTCTTGTGGTTACAGAATGAAGTGGTTTCCTGACCGCGATGAAAATATTATATTTCTCACATGCACAGACGACATGACCATGTTACACCGGTTTGTTTTGGGCAAGATAGGGTTGGACATGTTTCACGATCCCGCATGTGAGTGAGTAGGTCGTGTTTGTCATCGTTTAGTCATAACCACTTGCGGCGTGTTTTCCTTTGACGTAAGTTTCATTTTGATAACTCGTTTTGAACATCAACAACAACATAAGTAACGCTGGTCTAGAACGACCTGTCTAGACGAGGACTCCTTCAACGTCTGCAGCGACGTCAACAAGACGTTGACCCGGCCTGCCAATAATGCCATGAAAAGCCACTAGTATAAGAAGGTATGGTACATAGCGACCTCGAGGGACGAGAAAGTCTACATCGGCCTCACACAGTTGCCAGGGTTGGCATAACCATGCTTTCTGGCATGATTTGAGACGTTTCAACATGACGATACTAGCCTTATGCTAGACATAATTTGGCTGTTTTAGCATTTTTCTAGCATATTGCTACCGTAGGGAAATCTTTAGGAGTTTTGTCTATTGTGGTTGTACCTCTTTTTGGTTGGTTTGTTGGTTTGTGAGCTGATTTTTGGACGAAAATGACAAAAAAAAAAAAGAAATCACGAAGACGTGGTTTTGCGGTTTTCTATTTTGTTTTGGCGATTGAGAGCGACAGTTCATTTGGGAGCATAAGAAAAAAAAAAAAAAGGACGATTGGGCACCACAATGCAATTGGGCACCACTTTCCGATTTTGGCACCACAATGCGAACGAGCACCAAAGGCCATGCGATTGGGTTCGAGACCAATGCGATTGGGCACCACAATAATTCATCTTTTTTTTTTATTGTTTTTGTTTTGTTTTGTTTTGTTTTGTTTTTGTTTTTGTTTTTGCTTTTTTGCTTGTCAGCCGACGGGCATCACACTTCGAAGAATGGTAAAACAATTCACAAACAAACAAACAAACAAAAAGAAGTGAGGACCTTTTTCTTTTGTTTTCCTTTTTCCTTTTCTTTTCTTATCAGCTGACGAGGCACCACAATAATTGGTTGACATTAATGCCACATATTGTGACATGATGGCAATTTAGCATTATTTTAGGAATTCCCGTGTGTTTTTCGCGGTCAAAAGTTGGGTCCTCAACATCCTTCAAAGCAAGATACGCAACACACAAAGCGAGCCTAATAAAACACAAACAAACAAACAAACAAACCACAAACAACGACAACAAACACCAAACTTATCTCATCAAGTAGGCTTACATCCCTGTAAGACTGAAGGGAAGAGGCAAAGCTTGTTCTACTCAAAAAACAAAAAAAAAATCGAGTGAAAATATTCACTCTTAAAAGAGTGAATACAAAAAAAAAGAGTGAATTTAGAGTGAAAGTGGAGTGAATTTTGAGTGAAAATGTTCATTTTCACTCGTTTTGGAGTGACCTCAGGGATCACTCCTAAATCTTCAAGTGATCCCTGAGGTCACTCCAAAATGAGTGAAAATGAACATTTTCACTCAAAGTTCACTCCAATTTCACTCTAAATTCACTCTTTTTTTTTGTATTCACTCTTTTAAGAGTGAATATTTTCACTCAATTTTTTTTTTTTTTTTTTTTTTTTTTTTAATAGAGTAACATGCACCCAAAACAAACTGGTGTAATCTTTGTCTGTGGGAAAAATACCACATCATCACGGCCAAGATGCCACAGCAATTATTTCGAACAAAGTCACAGAAACAAGTGACTACATCAACAGAATTTGTTCTACATCAACACCATGCAGAAAGGCAATAAAACTTCCAAAAAAGTTCTGAATCCACAAATCCTCCATACATTATTAACTTTATTCTCTAAAAATTAGTGTTGACTCGAAGATTTTTCAAGAGGTAAATTTTCTTCATCCACTTTGGCTACTATCGTCTTGTACTAATGGGACATATTGAGGTCTCTGCATACTAATACACCCTATGCCCAGCATATATAGAATGGAAGTCAATAGTTTCCACCTCGATTTTGGCTACTAAGAGAATCTGCACCGTAATTTGGGGTACAGGAACTCTCCACTCATAATAGTATGTGATTTCAGATGTTTTTCATTTAATACTAATGACCAAAACAATGTTAACGATAAGAACAATATGCCTATAGGACCTAATAGTACATGTACTTATTTTCTTATCACTATACTTCATACGAAGATCCCCTGGTATTTAACAAGTTAAGGCGTAACTTTTTTGTTTGCGTTGTTGATGTACCATTTGTACATTGTTCACACGTACTTTGAAAATATAGCAATGGCGATTAGATTTTTTTTTTTTTTGTCATATTCATAACAAATACATAAAGAGTGATGTGCAAAATCATATCCGGAATAGGACATGGGCCGTAAGTGATAATTTCAGTGTATTCAAAATGTTTTATTAGCATTATCAGCATATCTGATTATGACCTTAATGGCGTTTATCCCTTTCTTTATGCCATTAATGCAGGCCATATGCATGTATGATATGACTTATAGGCCCATGATCTATGGCTTCAGACATTCAAGTAGGAAATGCGTGTTCTTTTGAGGTAGCTATCATAGTTGTAGGATATTCGCATTCTCAGATTAAGCGCAGTATAGCTTTTTTTTTCACCTAAACAGAAAGTGTGCGTTTTGTGGGTAATGAGAGAGAGAGAGAGAGAGAGGGGGGGGGGGTCTTATGATTAAATGAACAGAATATCTGCATTTTATTCATTCAATTTAGTAATCTTTTATAAGAATTCATGAGACAAATGCAAGAAACAAAATATATTTTACAATTTTCCTAAGATGAGAAATCAATTCAAAATTCTACCATTTTTGTTATTGTTGCTTCTTCTCTCATTTCATTATTTTTAGCCTCAATTGATCTTTTTGTCTTCAAAGATATCATATAGATATCATACAAGCTGTAGGTATATTTTTGCAACTGAATTATGTTCTTTAGGAACATTGTGTTAAATGTGTCTTGGATCGTTACATTGAAGAGCATTTACGCATGAATGACAGCTTCATCATTTTTGCAATTTTTACTTCTGTGCCTTGAAGACTTTGAAAAACAAAGGTCTTCACTCATGAGAAAAGTTTCCCTTTTTATTGTCTAACCAAGTTGACAGCCAATTAAATTACCTTTCATACGGCATATATATTATATTATATACGTTAACTTTTCGCCAAAAATTATGTGAGAAATATCAACTTGAAAAAAGTGTTTATTTTCTTCTTCTTCTTCTTCTTCTTCTTCTTCTTCTTCTTCTTTTTTGTTGAGTGTAGGTCCTACATGCAATTAGGTCTACGGCGCAAATAAAGTAACAATAAGTGTGATTAACTGAACTGTAATTGTGATGATTAATTGCCCCCCCCCCCCGAAAAAAAAATGGCCCTATCTTGAAATCAAAGCATACAACAACCGGCTCCTAATTATTGAATCTTATATGTAAACCTTAATTGACAAAAAATAAAAAATAAAATAAAATTAAAAAAAGTAAATAAAAAATAAAAATATGAGGCAAAGTAGGCCTATACGCAAGATATAGGTGCCTACGGGGAGTTGAAACAGAAAGAAGAAGTCAGCAGTGTAATTTGAACTTGGAAAATCAAATGTATAGGCGGACCTACGCACTTTATTCGACTAAAGGGTCCACAAAAAGAAAAAAAAAACAAACGAAACAAAACAAAACAAAGAGCCCTAAACAGTAACAAGTAGGCCCTATAGTATATACCTAAACTTGAAGCTTTAATCTGCGCGAAGGAGAAACTCTAAAGGAATAATAATGATCAAAAGAAAGAAGAGGCGGAGAACACGGAAATCGTGACGCAGGGGCCACGTGATCAAGCCGAAGTTCGAAACAGGAACAAAAAAAACAAAACAACAACGACGACGACTATTTTCTTACACTGTCATAACGCAGCTCAGCAGTCTCTGTAATAAAATGCCGTGCATGCATGCATGCATGCATGATGCGGTAGAAAGAGATGTCACGTGACCATTCCGCCCTACCTTTTTGTTGAAGGAAACCCGGAGGTACACCATGAACGGGATTTCTGCTGATTCTAAACAGGGGTTGGAAGTCAATGTTTTGGGTCTTACCGGCATAGGGAAAGCACCGGCACAACCCGCCACTTCAGGAAGAAAAGGGAGAGGCAAGAAAGGGAGCAAAAATCGTGATCAGCCCAAAATTTCGGTGATTTCCTCCAGCTCGAGTGAATGTCTCGTTAGAATCCAAGATGGCGCGCAGCAAATTGCAAGTAATACAGGCTTGGTGCAACTGGGGAATGTTCACGACCCTCCGTTACTCTCCATCCCCGACACAGCAGCCGATAATGAAACAATTTCCCGTCTACTTGGTAGCCAGGGGGCTGCTCTACTCGATTTGGGAAGCGCCGATAATGTGAATATCGCCTCCATTGATTTCATTCAAGGTAATGTTGAGTTTTCTCATGAGTCACCGTCCATTGAGTCCCTATCTTCCGTAAGTGCGTCAAACCCACCGACTTCTAACACAGGCGATGATGACGGGGAGACGCTTCCATCGCACGGGGAGCTGTCGGGGCCCGTGCAGCTGTCAGCGCAGAGCGCAGCAAATAGTCCCACGCGTACTGATCGATGTGGTGGCGATAAGAACATTCTCGAGGGTCTTTCGCAGGAAGAATTATCCACCAGATCACCTTTATCGCTTGACGTGAACATAACAAAGAATGACAAGGTTGATAAGTGTGTATCAGCTGCAGAGCTCTTGAATGACATGAGTCAAACCATTTCGCAGAGCCGAAACAAAACATGCTCTGACATTGTATCTTCTACGTCTACGACTGCGTTGAAATCGACAGACTCTTCCAAAATCAGAACTTCACCTTCTCATTCGGCAGTCTCGCTGCAATCAGTTACAGCGGCTGTTTCACCTGCAGCTACTGTTTCAATTCCAACACCAGCATCTGGTAGTATTGAATCAGCAGCCTCCTCTTTGTCACCCGTAATTGTAGGCAAAAATTCAGAGGCAAATAACAATAGCACACCTGACACAATAACATGTATAAATGTAGGGTCTGATCCAACGGGGGATAGTCTTCTTCTGAATATTGCTCAAGTTAATAGCAATGCAGATGCAAGCTCCAGTGCCAACAGCAGTAACAGCGAGACAAATCATGTTGGTTCCGCTGATCATCAGTCGGCAAATCCGTTGACCTACATCATCACCAGTCGCGACAAGACGACGGGTGTCACCCAGAAATTCCGCCTGACGGTCGATCCCGAGTCCGTCATGTACATTCCTGTCATGGGCATGGGAGGAGAAGGAGACGGCTCGGGAAACGACGAGGTCTCACTCATCGCCTGCGAGAGTACAACGCCGTCTAAAGACCGTATGGAGGCAATGGTAGAGGGCGAAGCTGTGGCTGTGAACGGAGCACTCCCCATTCTGCTGCAAGGCAGCAGCATGACAACAGTTCCCGTCGAAGCAAAGGACTGTCTGACAGCAATTCCGGGGGAGATGATTTCATCTACTCTCATCTTGGATGGGAATGCTGTTACTGCATCCAGGGAGACCGGAGGAGGGGATGATGATGATGAAGGAGAAGGTATTAAATGCAACATTTTTCTTTTCTTTTTTGGGGGGGAGGGGGATCATTGGTAAAGAAAACAAAAGAAAACAAATGGAAACAATTTCCCCTTGTAGCTCAATGAATTTATCAAAATGTATTTTCTCTGAATGTTTTGTTAGATGATTTTGTTTCTATGTAGTTCTAACCTAACGTTACTGTAGATTTACACTTTTGTTGCTGATGATGATATTGATAAGGGAAATTTTACATGTTGAACAAGTTTAAAGTATTTCAAGATATCAAGTTCGGTTTCAGGTCATGCTCATGAAAATAGCTCTGGCGTCTTATACTGGAAATTCATATTTTACTTTGGCCTCAACCCTCTCTCCATTTTCCATTGGGATTTTTTTCGTTTTTTTTTTTTTTTTTTTTTTTTTTTTATTTACAATGTACATGTATTTACAGTCTGTATTATTTTTTTTTTTATCATTTTTGATTTATTTTTGCTTCTTGATAGAAGCTCATCTTCAGGCAAATAATACTCAAGGAAATTAGCAAAGATAGATCCCCCCTTAAATTTTACTTTTGAAGGTACAATGTAATTGCACTTTACATCCTTCAATTAAGATCTCTGTAAATTGTAATGATGTGTTTATGACAAGTAATACAATTTTGTGGTAGCGTCACATTATGGCTGTTATAGATATTTGTAAACGTTAAAAGTTTGTGTCTATTTTGAAAAGAGAGAGTTTGCGAGGGTAAATTCTCTATTAAAAAAAAAAAAAAAAAAATGCAAAGTACGGTATTGCATTTTATGCCCAGTCATGTCAATGCAATATTTTAGTAACTTCCGGGATATGTTTTGTTTTGCAGAACCTTGCAGTTTTCTGTGCGTTACTAGCCTCACTGGATCTGAAATGATTAGAGTTTTTGTATCCTGTGTATATTTGTAATTATTAGCGAATGTTCTATCTCTCCTTCTTTTCTCTAATAAGGTGATGGCAAGACAAAGTCAGTGGCGTGGTCACGGAAAACGTCTCAGAGGAAAAAGGAGGTGAGGGCATACGCAAATCTTTGTTAGGTTCGCGTTAGTTAGCGTTTGTTTTCTTGCCCACTCCTTAAAAAGGCAAGAAGCCATCAACCTCATAGTGCATCACAAAGCCTTTGAAATTGTGATTGAATTTCATTGACAACAACATATTCCTCTTATACAAAATAAGTCAGAAAATGTTTTGTTACATAAAAATGATGCCAAATTACATGTATGTAAATATTATAATAGGGAAAGGTAATTGTCATGTTGAAATATTTTATAGTAATCTAGACATTTTCATTCATTTTTTGTATTAAAAGGAAAAAAAAAAGATACAGACTTTGATATGTACTTAAATTACGATTGTAGATGCTGGTCACTCAATTTCTTTATTTTCTTGCTGTGATTAGTGATATCTATCATAATGTTTTGTTTTCTTGTAGGCGCAGGAAGTCTTGGTCTGTGACCATCCAGGTTGTGGCAGCACCATTATTGGAAAATCCAAGTACAGGATACACAAGCTGAGTCATAACGACAACCGCCCATACAAGGTACACGTATCAATCAGTGTATGGCTGACATTTTTGGTGTGATGGTTGAGACTGATGCTGACTTTGAAAATGTTTTCTGATTGTCTTTGTAAGAAGTGATACTGTACAGCATGATACAAAGTGTATCTTTGTGGTATGACAAGTGGTATGACATTTTTTATATATTCTCAGGGCCATTCAACATGCATTTCGTGCAAACAAGTACTTTTGCATGCATTTTAATCATGAATTTTGGCTCATGAAATTTGCAAAATTAGAATACATTATGACAAAATGTGAATATCTCTGGTTTTGCATTTACTCAGTCTGATAAGAAAACATCGCAAGCTTTCAAGTCATATGTAGTTACCCTCTTTATTCTATACAATAAATGCATCATTTTAGGGATCCATTTGCAATTGTTGATTCATTACAATGTTTGTACATGCACCCATGGTATGTGTATACAGTGCAAATGAGCTCAGGTCATGAGTGCATCAGTAGGATTGTGTGCATAAGTTATGTATTAAACTATACAAAGTTTAATCCGGCTAAGGAGACGTCGCGGAGACGTCTCAAAGACAAACCGGAGACGGAAAAAATGTCTGACAAAAAAAAAAAATTGGAGAAAAGAAAAATAAACATGTTTGATTCTCTCGCAACTCTCTGATGATCAGCCTGATTTCCAGAAGACCGGCAAATCGTTGTCTTCTCTCACACAGAAAACAGATGGGAACAAAACTGATGAGACTTCAGTCCATTGAGGACGAGCTCTTTTTGCTACAGTGGACTCCCATTTATAACAAAGTCCTCGGGATCGGCAGTTTTCTTTCGTTTTATCAAAATTTTGTTATACAGTAACTGAACAAATAAATGATAAAAAACACAGAGTGGACAACGTTGCAGCCTGAATTTTTCTTCGTTATAATCAGAGTGTCGTTATAACCGTGTTCATTATAACAGGAGTACACTGTACAGTTTGTATTTGTATTTAAGCAAATTTCCTTTATATAGACACCTGTGCAAGTAAACGCGTAAACTTAGGAATAGTCTTCAACAGGTTAGTCATATGTTGTATGACAGTACTAAACATTTATTTTGATATCTTTTCCCCTTTTAGTGTCCCCGTGAAGACTGTGACTGGAGCTTTCCCTCTCAGTATAAACTGCGTCGTCATATATCTGGGCACACTGGAGCCAAGCCGTTTGTGGTGAGGCATCATTTCTTATTTATTTGTGTGTGTACATCTTTATCCCATGTTACTGTACATAGTTTGCTAATCATGTTTATCTCTGGCTTTGATTTGGGGGAGGGGGGGGGGGTAGCCATTTCTCCATAAATACACCTAAATTATATATTGAAAGTACGATAAGCTAGTTATTGGGATACATGAACTCTATTAAAATGATTGTAACCAGCTGTTCAAATAACTATATTCTCTTTTTTTTTTTTCTTCTTCTTTTTTTTTTATTGTTTTAACAATGTAACACAGGTAATGTCCACTTTAAGTTCATGTGATGGTACAGAGATGTATGTTATATGATCTTTAAATATAAACTTTTGGAAAAGTTTCCATTTGTTTTGTTTTGTTTTGTTTTTTGTTTGTCTCTGTTTTTGTTTTTGTTTTTGTTTTTTGAGGGGAGGGATGAGAGGTGGAAGTTGAATCACTTGATTGTCTGGTTTTATTGATGACCTAGTAAATTATGCGCTCTTTGGCTCTGACTCTCTCTCTCTCTCTCTCTCTTGGGGTCACAGTGTGGCATGGAAAATTGTGGCAAGCAATTCTCCACCATCTACAACCTCAAGATGCACCTGAACTCCCACTTCCGCCACACGGTGGAGGTCTGTGACTATGAGGGCTGTGGCAAAATATTCAACTCCGTCCCGCTCCTCAAGATCCACAAGCGCAAGCACTTTGAGGAACAGAGACTCAAGTAGGTGTAAATTCAGGGAGCAGAGCCTTGCTGGAATAAAAGCCTTGGAACCTTGTCGAAGTAAAATGAGGACCTACAGGAATCATGACAATTTCAATGTTATGTCAAATTTCTCAATGTAGCAAAGTAAAGACAAATAGAATAATCAACTGAGCCATTTGAAACTCAAATGACTGCTGTTTCACAGAAATGATAAATGAAAAAAGAAAAGATTCACCTTCAGAACTTAAGACTGGTGGAAATATGCATACCCAAAGCTAAAGTACCCGGTACATTTATTTATTGTAAGATATTTGACAAAATCAAAACTGAACAATTGTATACCTTTTTGTCATCTTAAGACATATGCAGAATTAGACTACTCCAGATTAAGAGCTTTGTTATTGTTTCAGATATTTCGCAAACTAAAAGTATTGTTAAAGCTGTATGTTCTTTTTTTTTTTTAACCTGTGGGCTTATATAAAGTGCAAATCTGTAATATGCAGCTGTATGTGTATCAAAGCTCATTTTTTCCACTACAACGTGTATATAAAGCAAATAAGGCTTAGACAATAAATTTGCTTCTCTTGATGTCGAGTCATTTTGATATTGAAGATGTAAATGTAAAATGAAATATTGTATCTCTATAAACCCTTCTACGTAAATTTCTGTAAACTGTAGATGTGAATTCCCGGGATGCACCAAGACCTTCACCACATCCAGCGCTCTGGGTTCTCACCAGCGTGTTCACGTGAAGGATGCCACAAACTACCCCTGCCCCTTCGAGAACTGCAACAAGGTGTACGACAAGGCCTGCCGCCTCAAGCTGCACATGCGCTCACACACAGGTGAGCGGCCGTTCAAGTGCACCTTCGAGGGCTGCGACTGGGCGTTCACGTGCATCCAGAAGCTGACGCGGCACCTCGTGCGGCACACAGGGGAGCGCAAGTACAAGTGCAAGTTTGAGGGCTGCAAGAAGCTCTTCACGCGGCTGGAGCACCTCAAGTCCCACGAAGTCTTCCACAGCGGGGAGAAGCCTTACGCATGCAAGGAGGAAGGTGAGGCTCAGGGGGTTCCCTCGGGTACACTGAAATATTGCAGAGATAGGACCAGTCAGCCCCCCTTGAAGAATTATTAATACAAGAACATGTGAAATGAGCACAGTGGGGCCAGGTTACTGCATCAGAGGTTGCAGTTTCACTTGTCATTTTGTTTGTGTGAGTGTTTTGTAAATCACCTATTTCTACGTCATGCCAGTTCCCCCAAACTGGTAATTTGAAGAAGGACAAAAGAAATACTGCCGGATGGATATGAACATGAATTAATTTTAACGTGTGAGTCAACATTTTCATGTACGATTGTAAGTTTTAGGAATTTCTTCTTTCTCTTTGGACTGGACTTACACAAATTTGTTGAAAGTGACATTTACATGTATTTGCTATTTCCATGGGATTTTTAAACCACTTCAATAAATTGTAGATTTTAGACCCAGTGTATACTGACTGTTGTTTGAGTTCTTCCCTGTGCACATCTGATACATTCAATATGGGCTTGATTATACAAGTCATTTTGTATGGTGTGGTTGTGTTTTTTGACAATCTCAGTGGATACCTTGTATGTTCCCTCCCATAGTATGCAGTATCAGTGTCAAACATTGCCTATACAGTGCACTCCCATTATAACAAACACGGTTATAACAAAATTCCGGTTACAACGAATTGAAAATTCAGGCTGCAACATTATCCTCTCTTTGTTTTTCCACTGTTAATTTGTATCGATTACAACAAAATTTCGATATAACGAAAGAAAACTGCCGGTCGTGAGGACTTCCTTATAACTAGAGTCCACTGTACTTTCCACTTTCCCTCCCTCCCGCTCCCCTCCAGGCTGCAACGCCCGTTTTGCCGCCCGCAGCAGCCTCTACATGCACCTGAAGCGGCACCAGCAGGGGAAGCCGATGCGAGAGAAGCTCCTGTTCAGCTGCCCGCTGGACGGCTGCGACATGAGCTTCGCCAGCAAGCTGGGCCTCAAGAGCCACATCATCAAGGGCCATGGGGTACCACTGCCTTTCACAGGTGAGCACATGACTATCGCCAATAAACACTTGTTTGTTATTGGTTTAATGTGCCACAGGCCAACGAGATCCTACAGCTGTCACCGGTAAACTCTCGCAAGTAGCATGTATTTCTTTTTTATGCTGAAGCTGATTTTTTATGCCCAAGTAAAGTCAGTCAGACATTCACATTTACATTGTATTGTAACATATTTCCATAAGTGCATGTTATGCCACTTGAAGTATAAACAAAGTTTAATGTCAGGTTACATGCAGACAAACAAAACAAGAAAACAATTGACAAGCTTTAGTCAGGTAGCCCTTTGTGTGTAGTGAGGGCCAAGTGGCATCGCAAATTCCATTGTGTGAATTTTCTTCAGTTTATCTTCCTAATGATGTAAGGATTTTGAAGCTTGGGTATTTGTTCCATTGTCATCATGTCCTTGCCAGCAACCAGGGATATCCTAGTGGTAGTGTCGCCACCCGGATAGCAGTAGATGACAGGTTCGAGTCTCGTGGTTCCTTTTTTCCAACATGTTTGTTTTATTACAAAACGGCAGTTGTGATCTTACAAATTTCATTTGTAGAGGGAGACAAATTGAAAAACAATTCTCTCCTCAACCTTCATTATTCTGCTTAATATTCTCTTATTTTCAAAGTCCCGTAGTGGTGTACACCCTGGCCAAAGTCCCTGAGAGAGAAATGGTTAAAAAGTGCTTGTAAATGCCATCCCTGTTTGGTTTCCCTTTCCTGTAGGTGGTGCAGCTGACTTTGAGCTGATAGGTCTTGGTAATGACCAGCTTCATTCGACCCAGACTGACCCTCAGGCCAGTCAAGCTGTCTTGCAGATCTCCAACTCTCAGCCAGGTATGTACTTCTCACATTTGTGTCTTGTCAGTCAGATATCGCCTCGTGGTTAAAAGCTACAAGGGCCTGACATCAATCTTGTCCTTCCCTTCTCATCAGCCCAGTGTAATTATGAGAAGTGTTTTTTGTTGTCCCCCCCCCCCCCCATTTCCATATTTGCCCCCCAAATGCCAATGAATTCATTGCGGTGAGAAACTTGTGAATTTCCTATTAACATCATAATTTTACTTGCCCAATCAGGCAAATAACTTAAATCATATTTTTTGTTTGTGTTTGTTTTAGTTTCCCGAGGTACATTTTCACTTCTCCTAGGCAAGTTATAATGTGAACCCCAGCCGATTTGTTGTCAATTTCTAGGAAGGAAGCTGCAGTGTCTTTGTTTGAGGAAAAGACCACAGACAATCAGGAATGAGGACTACTATTCTTGTCCAAGTTTCGTGGCTGAAGTGATCATGTTCTCAGACAAGGCATCCTATCCCCATAGCCTCCTCTGTTGGAGGGGACTTAAGGCCATCTGTTCCACCATCGTGTGTGTACAAGTATTGGGCGCTCCCTCAAAAGTGTCACAATGATGAAATATAATTCAGCTGTATGCAGTACATATGAATTTGCCTCCATACCACACATTGTGCGTGTGGTCATAGACTACTTGCTGTCCAGTTCTTGTGTGTATTGTACTTATTTGTTTTCTGGTAATTTAATCGTAGAGCATTGTTGATATTGAAAGTAAATGTCCCCCTCTTACATTACTTGTAGTGTGACATCATTTGTTTCTGTTATTCTTTTTACTTTAAACTTTGTTTTGATTGAAACATGGCTTTCAAAATTCATGGTTAACTGTCTTGTAAATGTTGGTATCATTGCACACTTGCAGGCATACAACAGATGCTCCCATCAGTGTAGAATTTGTCTACCCTGTGTGCAGTTGGAGATAAGAGATAAAACCAAATGAATCGATTGCATACAAAGATGAATGAATGAATGGATTAATATTAGATGAAATATACATTTATAGACAAATATTGCAGTGACAGTGGTTAATGTATTTCTGGTCAACAGGGTCCAGCTCCACTGCGTCCAGTTCTCTGCCCACCATCACGCTCCCGACTATCTCAACAGACCTCATGACGTCCAGTCTGCTGCAATCCGCCCTCATCCCACCAAGCTCCACGGCGATATCGGTGAGTGCCCGTTACCACTTGTAGCCTCACGTCCAGGCTGTAACTTTTTCTATAAAATGTAGATAAGCTTGTCGGTTGAGAACGAGAAGGGTGTAAGTTGTTTCAAACACTATGGGTTTAGTGGCAACTTAACGCCCTTCTCATTCTCACCTGACGAACTGCAGTAGGTGGGTCTCACAAGCTCACTCTCTTGCCTGCCAGTCTCATGTAATTCTATTGGATTAACACACAACATATTCCACAGTGTACCTCATCAGCTATCGCTTGTTTCATAGTGAGGGTGTATTTGAGTGAGATCTGTTAGTTGATTTATGATCAATGTATTGCAGAGCAGTGGTAATATGATTCCAAGAGAAAATGTCAGGTAGTGACAATGGCAAGCATATAAAGATTGAAAAAATTATTTTGACTTTCCCTTCCATCTTTCCTTCACTGCCCCCACACTGGGAGTAATTCCCGTACCACCCAATACAGTAATTCCGGTACAACCCAAAGAAACATCGTAATCATCATGTATTTTCTGCTGATGTTATTTCAGTTGAACTCCCTGACCAGTAGCCGAGATGAGGCGGCGTCCATCCTCGCCTCGGGACTCCTCCAGAATCAGTTCCTCCTCAGTCCCTCCACCGCGTCTGCGATCCCCATCAACCTCACCACCACGGCAGCCAAGGACCAGGAGGCGGATGCGGTGGCCACACCCGCCTCCGCGGTGGTCTCGATAGCCACGCCCTCCTCCATCCTGACCATGCCGTCGTCGGCGCTGACCGTACCCGTCTCCTCCTCTTCAATGGTGACGACCCCGTCTCTGTCCACATCACTCTCCCTGGCCATACCCCCTCTCTCGTCTGCATCACCCCTGACCAGCGTCCAGTCATCTTGTCTTGTGATGCCGTCGTCGTCTTCTCCGCTTGTGTGCACATCTCAGACCACGCCCTCGACCTCACTCGCCACGGCAACAGCCACGCCCGCAGCGGCGGCCACCCCAAAAGTGTACCAGGAGCACCACAGTGGGTGTGCGAGGACTGACTACCGGGCGGTCACGGCCAAGCATCCACTGCCCCCTGAAGCTCTGGAACACCTAAGAAAAGGAGGTGAGTGAGACTGATGGACATGTGATAGGTCTGTCATTCCAGAAATGAGCAATGTTGACATAACAATAGTTTGAAACATTCTCAAAAACTACTTGATGAGCATGCTGACATGAACTTGACATTTTGCTGTCTTTTGTTCTCATCTATCACTGTCATTCTGTACGTTGAGGTGCTAAAATGCTGTTATTTTTCACTTTCTGCATAATGGGGGGAAGTTGGAAACAAAAGTTTTTTTAACCATAGTTATGAAATATATTGCACAGTTGACTCTTTAGTTACCAATACTTCAAATATGTGTGTGCTCGCACACTTACAGGTAAGTGTTCCAACTTTCTTGTGCAAAGTCTTTGGAGGTGACATGAAACTGACCAACCATTAAGTTGTAGCAAGACAACAGTCCCACACAGAAATTTCCATATTGACCTGATTGATCCATAAATTTCACGTACCATATTTTCAGTCTTCATCTAAAATCAGAGCGTGCAAGTTTTTATTGTGTTGTGATGCACAGCCACATGTGACTTCGCTCATATGACCTATGACCTCTTCCTGGCAGACACCACCGACGTGGACTCTCTGGCCCAGAGCGAGTCGAGTGTGTCCAGTGACAGCTCTCTTCAGGCCAGCTTCATTCCGCTGAACATGATGACCAGCGCCTCGCTCACCCTCAGGGACCCAGCCACGGGGACGCGCTACATCCAGACACAGCTCCTGCAGGTATGTGATAGTCTTGTTCTCAGACACGGAGATGGGCTCTAAGAGCCATTTTACGCTAGCTTGTTAACTTCCAGGACAATTTTCTGTATGTCATGACGTATAACGTTGCATGGGCAACAAGACCTCGTATCTGAAATGTTGGTGAAAATGACTTTTTTGGATTAATTGTCAGGTAATCAGTTAAATGATGTCCTGTCCAAATCCTAGTTGTCTTACCCCAAAAATGAAGCCACCATGGCACGTCTAAGGAAAGGCTCTCCCATTTGATACTGTGCTTTGGCTGCCATGCTTTTTTTTTGCTCTCCGTAACATTTGACATTTTGTAGATATGAGGTCTTGTCGCCCCAGTGACGATGTGGAGTTTGGATGTTCAGTCTGAAGGAGAGTTACTGTAATGCTGCTATAATAATTTGTCACTCTTACTGTAACTGTGGTTGTGATTCGATCAATAAACACTGCTTCAAACCAGATGCCTCGTATTACTTTGCTTTGTTGAGGCCCACTCCGGATGCATATATGCATTCTGGGATCTCTATCTCCATCATCATGTTTGTGTTTGAGTGTGTGTTAAAACAGCAGGAATAGAATGCCTGTGTATTTCATAGAAATGAAAGGGGTTGGGGTGCATTCACCAAGAGATTGAAGGTGGTTTCTCAAGGACTGTGCAATAAGCAACTCAAGAAATTACTTGTTGAGCTCAGCTCACATTAAGTATGCCTGTTCCTTCAGTTTCTAGATTTAAGCTATCATTGTCTGGTCGTCATCCGCTTTCTTGCTTGCAGGATGACCCGCCTGACATGCCAGATATGGGATTCCACCTGTCGTCGCACGACTCGGCCGACCAGTCGCCCCTCAACACCTCCCTCTCCGTGTCGGCCATGCTGGACGAGACCGGAAGCGACCACAACTCTGACCCGGACTTCATGAGCAGCGACGCAGTCATCGCCGAAGATATGGTCACCGGCTTCCGGGAGAGCACTATCAACCTGCAGGATCTGGAATGAACACTAGTGACTCCCAACCCCCCCCCCCCCCCTTTCCTTGTATGATACCATCACAAGGTACAGACTGAAGACTTAAGGTACACCCAAAACCACACGGCAGTTCAGGAAGTTGGCATTCTTGACCTCTCCCGACATGAGTAGAATCTGGAACACACACTCCGATCCCCCTTCCCATGTGCTACTCTTACAAGGTGCAGACTTCCGTAAACTGAGGTTCGCCACATTGTGCTCGAGGAAGATGACATTCCTAACATCTTGTGACATAATAGCAATTCTCGAGACACAGTGACCCCCTCTTGTTGACATGCCTTTCATACATCATGAAGCACTGCACACACTTATTTGGGAACACATAGGAATGCAGTGCCAAGCAGGAATGAAATGTAATCGGGATGAATTTAGTTTTTTCGCAGAAGAGACCAGATTACGCGATTTTGCTCCTATATTGAACTTTTATTGCAGCTTGGGATTGTAGGCCATTGTCCATGTTTTGTTTGTTTTTGCCAAGAAACTGGCATATATTGACAAATAGTTCAGACTCGAAATTTGTCCCCTCGTCTGAATGCATCTCTTGCGGTACACCATATTTACAGACAAATTCTTCAACCAGTTTCTTTGCTACCGTGGCAGCTTTAGCATCTGGGATGGCATATGCCTCTGCATCCACTTGGTTTGGTAGTCTCCCACTACCATCACATATTATATACCACATATATAGATTCCTCTCATCTGATTGGTTAAAAGTAGAGTCATGAAAATAGCTGTGCCCCACATTTGACCAAAATGACTTCATGATTTACTGTGCGCAGGACATAGAATCAACTGTGCCCTGTAAATAGGTTTGGAGACAGTCGCAACCCTGTACACATAGATCACTCATATGTACGCACCAATGGTACGATCGCCGCGCTGTCGATCAGTGTTGATTACGAGTGCTGTAAAAGAGACTAGAATCTATATTTTCAGTATCTGTATTTCGGAATCTATATTTTCAGTATATAAAACAAATAATGACAGCTTGATATTCGGGGTACAGTTAAAATTATGTAGGCCCTCTGTGATGTGAAAACCATAACTATGCCCTCAGCTTCGCTTCCGGCATAGTTTGCTATAGTGATCCCCAATGCTTTGTAGGTGGTTTTCCTCCTCTCACACATGTTGCATTTTTGCAAATGGGGTCTGACATTGGCTGTCAACCCTGGGGAACAAAACCTGTTCTTCAACTTGGCAAGTGTCTTTTTCACCCCCAAGTGTCCTCCTAGGGGCCCTGCCCACTGTAAATTTCTGCAAGCACTTCTTATCAAAGTTTTCCAGCCACAACTATTTGCCATCAACAGAGTTTTTTTCATGATCTGCTTCGTACCACCTACAGATAACACCTTAGGGTACTGTTTGTGTGTCTAGGCATTAATTGAAAAATGTGCAGCGGTGAATGTTTCTGTGAGCAGTTGATATTCTCTCTCTACCTTGTCAGAACATGCCTGTCATTGGCCGGATATTGTAGCAAACCTTTCTGGCAAGTGTCATTTCATTTCCCTTTCTTTAAGGCACAATGGAACAAGTGCATATCTTAAACTGTGTGAAGGGCACCTCCTCACCCCCCCCCCCCCCACTTCTCAGTCATGATGTTCATTGAACCCTAGGCTTTTATGTAGATACGCAATATTGCTTTATTTGTCTGAATTCAACTTTGTGAAAACAAGCATATGCTGGCAGTCATATGGTTTGCCTAGATATCTTCTTCTTTTTTTCTTTTTTCTTTTTTTGAAATGTGAAATCACAGCTAAATTACCTTAGTCAACTTCCATTCCAATCTTAATGATACCAGGTTGAGAATAAGCAATTACAGACCCCTGGGTAATGTTGATACATTACAATAATTCACTTCCTGGTTAGTTGTGTATGCGATGCGTTCAAGATGTCGCTCTGTCGATTTTCAGCTTTATACTGATTGTTACTAACCTTGTCATTTAGGTTGCATTTTGGTGCATTTTCTACATACAGTGTATCTTCCCTTGCGTTCTCTTGTGCAACGTGGGATTAGTCAGGATGAAACTGTTTTTAATATAACAAACAATAAGGTACCCCCTCCTTCCATCGCTTTGTTCATGGACAGACCATACATTTAAGCCTACTGCAACTTCAGAAATGGAGAAAGCCAGTCATTCAATACCAGCTGTGCTTGCAGAAATTTAATGCAGCTATGAATGTTACACCAATGATTGCCAAGTGGGGCTTCTCTATAGAAGCCCCCTTTTTTCTTTTTCTTTTTTCTTTCCCTGTGTGTGTGATATTATACATGTTTCCCTAGATTCCTGAAAAATATAGTGAACTTTGGTATGCCATGCTGTGTACCACAAAGAGTAAAATTGGGTCCGAATGTGTGTATACTGTGCAGTTATTCATGCAGTGGGTGCATGTCCAACCTACAGCCCCTGCCGTTAATGCATTTTGCAGAGTTACACAATGGTATGCCATCCTCCTTTCTTGCCATTTCCGTTGCACCTTTGATGTACACAATATTATGTGATATTGTCTCGCCTCATAATTGATCCTTGTTGAATGCAGAAATTACGCACGGTATACTATTGAAGAAAAAGAGTGGAGGAGAAAAAAAAATAATAAAATACAACTATGAGTGAATTGACTTTCCACTTTCGTGTTTCCTTGTGTTTGATTTGTTTTAACCCTAAAGGGGCCGGGCTTTTTGGGCTATGCTCAGACCGGGGGGGATGTTTTTCAACTTTTGTTTTTTGTTTGTTTTTTCATTGGAAATTGTCACTGACTACTTTTCTACCATAATTAGCACAAAATTAATCAATGAAAGTGATTAATTGTAAAAATAATCAGGTTTTTATGACTTTCATGACAGAGCACTGTTTTCCATAGGAAATGTACACAAAATCACAAAATTGTGCCAGTTTTGGGGCGACATTCCATTACAAAAATGGGCGTGGCTTCGCAAAAGTATGCGCGGACGTTGCAAATTTGGTCTCAAAAGTTGCGCGAGACTTGAACGAAGAAAGTCAAGAAGCCTCGCGACGAGGCCTTCTCGCGTTACAGAATTATAGCGCGAAACGTCGTATATGTACAAGTCAGGTCCCAAAGTTTGTGCAAATGTATACAATAAAGATGGTGATAAAGTCAAACATTCTATTGCGGCCACCCAATAGAGACCAAAAAAAAAAATAATAATAATAATAATAAATAAATAAAATGATATTGATAGACAAGTGAACGCTATAGACAGGTTCTATAACATGCTTCTCTCTGAATGAATTTCTTGTACAGTATCTTATAGGGCAGGTGGCCGCTATAGACAGGTGGTCGTTAAGACAGGTTTGACTGTATTGGGACCTGAATTGTACATTGAAATGAATTGAGTGTTTTCTTGTCCACAATGTGAATGTGGAAATGTGCCTTCCACCAGCGTTGCCTACAAGAGATACACACAGATAACAATTGTTCAAAGAATACATGAATCCATGACAAAAAAAAAACAACAAACAAAAAAAAAAAAAACAAAAAAAACAAAAAAAAAAAAAAAAAAAAAACATGTCCCTATAGCTGCTGAACGGTTAAGTGTATACAAGTACATGAAAGATGTATAATATACATTACTGTTTGGCTGTAGCAGCATTTTGGATACCTACGGAAGAAAGCTGCTGGTCCCGAGGACTTTTTTACAACAATTCACATTTTCATGTGTGAGTGTTATACCAGCTACCTTTTAACCCGTTAAGGACGGGATGATTTGCTGCAATATGCATTTCCCATAGACACTTGCCGAGTATACTCTGGACTCATCCTCAACGGGTTATACAGCAAAGGCATCTGAATTGTGTCATTCTCCAAAATTAATTGAACTATTCAAGGCAAAGTACAGTATTAAAGGGCAAATCCAGTCCAAATATAAGTTAGTTCGATAAGAAAGAGTTGAATATTACAAGTTCAGCAGTAAAATTTTGATCGAAATAGGGTGAAAGTTCTGGAAGTTACAATGTATGACATATTGAAATTTTGCTAATTTTTCAGGAAACAGTTCCTGAACGCTCAATATGAATATGCAAGTGGCAAGGTGAGCATGCAGTGGCAGATCCACTGCGCCCCCCATTATTTTTGTTAAATACAAGAGAAGTAAAAAAAAAAAATAACAAAAAAAAAAAATAAAAACTCGGAAGTGGCACCAGAAATATTAGTCCCCCCCCCCCCCCCCTTGCACAATTTCTGGATCCGCCCCTGGCATGTCATACCCTCACAACTTCCCACATTGTTTGTACATAAAATTTTAAAATGTCCTGTTTTTTATTATGCCCGAGTCTCAAATCCTTGTATTCTAACTAATCACAATTCTGAAGTTATTCAGACAGGTAACATCATGTTTTAAACTTCAATGACAGAAACATTGAATTTTCATCATTTTTTTTTGTTTTTTTTTTTTTGTACACGATCAATGGAAAATTGTGAGGTTATGACATGGTCAGCTGATGTATTTGCATATATCATAACCACTGTACAAGAACTGTTTGTGCAGGAATAAACAAAATCTTCAAAATTTCATAACTTCCTTATTTTTCATCTTATTTTGGTAAATCTTACCGTTGAATTCGTTAGATTTTACTCTTTTTTTTTTTATCAGACTAACATTTTTGTCCCCGCTGAACGAGTTCGAGCAGGGGACTATGAAACGGGCTCCGTACGTGTGTGTGTCCGTGTGTCCGTGTGAGTGTGCGTCCGTGTGTGATCAAAATGTTCAATTTGCTACTTCTCTGTCATTTATGAGCCAATTTTGATTCTTTTGCTTTATATGATAGCACTACATGGGAGCTTTGACACTTCTACACAGAATTTCAGTTGTGACCTTTGACCTTGACCTTTGACCTTTATTGTACATTTTGCTACAAAATGCTACTCCTTCGCCATTTCTCACCCGATTTCGATTCCGTTTACTTTATGTGATGGCAGTAGGTGAGGTTTTCAAAACTTCTACACAGAATTTTGACCTTTGACTTCTTTCACCTTTGACCTTGATTTTTGACTATATTGTACATTTTGCTACAAAATGCTACTCCTTCGCCATTTCTAACCCGATTTCAATTCCATTTGCTTTATGTGATGGCAGTAGGTGAGGGCTTCCAAATTTCTACACAGAATTTTGACCTTTGACTTCTTTTGACCTTTGACCTTGATTTTTTAACTGTATTGTACATTTTGCTACAAAATGCTACTCCTTCGCCATTTCTAACCCGATTTCGATTCCGTTTGCTTTATGCGATGGCACTAGGTGAGGGCTTCAAAACCTCTACACAGAATTTTGACCTTTGACTTCTTTGACCTTTGACCTTGATTTTTGACCTATATTGTACATTGGCTACAAAATGCTACTCCTTCGCCATTTCTAACCCGATTTCGATTCCGTTTGCTTTATGATGGCACTAGGTGAGGGCTTCAAAACTTCTACACAGAATTTTGACCTTTGACTTCTTTGACCTTTGACTTTGATTTTTGACCTATATTTTACATTTTGCTACAAAATGCTACTTCCGGCGGGGACATCCTCACGCACCGCGTAATTTCTACTTTTCCTTGTTTTGTTTTGTTTTTTTCAATGGATTTTCCCTTTAAATATACACTGTAGATGCAAAGTTTTATCCCAATAGATTTCACAACATTTGCATGGGCCGAGAAGTGAAAGTGAAGTTCTGACTATCGATTATGGTGTCAGCTTCGAGTGAACGATAATGGTGATGCATGTTCTGAACGAATGTGTGAAATCATTGCACAGCGATTTAAGCTGCATTCAGATATTTTGTTTTCCATTTTATGTGCGTGTTTCTGTCTTCCTTGTTATTGTCTAATGAAATACAATCGAATCATCTACAGCTAAGTGAATGGGGTACGTGCAGCACTTTCTCTACAGTTTGATGGTTTTTTGTTTTTTGGTTGTTGTGTTTTTGTCGAAAGGAATTACGCTTCTGCAAACAACTCCTTATCAAAATTAGTGATCACTTTTGGGAGCATTTTGTAATAGAACTTATAACTTTATTCAGGAAGCAAATAAAAAGAACATATTCTGCTTTCAACAGCAAATCATACTTCTGTTCTGTTCACATTGTGCATCGATGCAATTATCACTGTCAGGGACAGAAGTTACAAACTGTCCGTACAAGCACAAGATGAAATAATAATAATAATAACAACGTATGAAAAAACAAAACAAAAACAAAACATAAATGCTTGTCCGAGCACCCTTTCAATGGCGATTAAATTAACCTTGGATTGGGATTGTAATTGTATGTCTGTGTGTGAGTGTGTGTGTGTGTGTGTGTGTGTGTGTGTGTGTGTGTGTGTGTGTACGTGTGCAAGTATTGCAATTATTAGTCGTTTCTTCACATGGAATTTAGAAACTCCATTATGTTTTCTCATAGAATACTAACAACAGCCGCCAAATTCACAACTAACATCTCTCTTCTGGTGGACACAAAATATGTAAAAACAACAACAACAACATTTGGAACAACAAAGCACTTTTCAGTCATCAATAATGTAGTCCAAAATTCTCCTTTATCCTAAAAGTGATAATCGCTAGACTGTCACAAGAAAACACTACTCTACACCGGTAGTATTAACCCTTTTTGTGCCGAATTCGCGACTCTTTGCGGACTTCTGCGGCAATTGACACTCAAGGTACCCAACGAGTTAACGATGCAAGTTATATCTTCTCTTTCACGTACTAATTCTTATTCCTTTTTTTTTTTTAAGATTTCAAGCAGCAGGTCCACTGGAAGACTTGCTGCGTAATTATAACATCACCTTTACTAATTTTCTCCTTGTATCACAAGCTTTCCGAAAGATGTAAAATGTTTATCATATATATAATTATACAAACCAGCTGTGTCAGGGCTCAACACACATTTCACAGCAGGCCAGCGCACCGCACGCCATGAGCTCCACAGTGCTATTTAGCAATACCTGCAGAGAATGGCAATATCTGTGATGTATTCATAAAGATACTTTACTTCATGTACATTGGAAATTCACTATAACGGGATCTTTGTGCCCAAGACAATATCTTTTCTATTATGATTTATGTTGTTATACCAGTAATCAATAAACAATATAAAACAAAGTAAATGAATTTCGTTGGACAGAAAAGATTAGTTGGTTATAATATAAAATGTATTTTTGTTATATCATGTCTCATTATATTGAGTTTCCATTGTCGTAAGTGTACATGGTGTCCCTGGTCCTAAGCTAGGTATAAAGATCCCTGCATCTCCCAATTTCCCGTGTTTATTTCTCTCAAAAGTTAATTCGAAAAACTCTCTATCGCATATTGATATTGGTTTATAATTGTCCTCTTTATTGATTGCATTTTCCTTTATATGGCTGTACACCATGTTTATTTGTGCGTAGGAATAATCCATACAGATTATGAAATCTGTAAAATTCTGTTACATACTAGATTAAAAAAGTGACAGCAGTATTAACAATGATATATATATATATATATATATATATATGACGAGTTTGTTTGCAAAAACCGATAAGTCCATTCTTGAAGATTTTGAAGTACGGTCTCTGTCACAAAGTACAAAATAATACCTTTTAAATGATATATTGGTTACTACATATAAAGGTATATTTTTGAAGTTATTGTCAAAAGAAGCAAAAAATTTCTTATTATTCTCTTTATTTTGCTTGACCTTTAATCGCAAATATCTCCATTTGACAAATATGGACTTATCGGTTCTTGCAAACAAACTCTTCATATATATATATATATATATATATATATATATATATATATATATATACATGTATTTATATATTGGATTGAGCTGAACTTAGATTGGAGTCCAATAAATGCGTCCACGTTCCTGAACAAAAAAAAAAAAAAAAAAACACAACAACAATAATACCAATTATTTCAAAAAAACTGATGAAACAAAAACGATTTTTTTTTCCCCCCTTAACACTCGCTGGAGTTCTGGCGTTTCAAGCGCGATAGATTCTGTCAACCAGAATAGGAGGGGAAAAAAAATTACTGATCGTTTGGCACGTGGAGGTCATGAACAATAAAGTTCAAAAGTTGAGTACTTGATTATTTCCCAAGAGCTGCAGACTAGAAGTACAATATACTTCCTCGCGTAATTCTTACCCCACTATATAATAATCACTCGTATCTACAAACGCGTTTATACATAAAAGATGATCAAATGAATGAATAAATGAATTTATTACCTTGGCACATAATAATATTAGCGTAACAACGGCACGAGCACCAACGTAGATCTTGTCTGCCTCCCCCCCCCCCCTTTTTAATAACAACAGTTAAATTCGTCACTGCAAAGTAGCGCTTCTTCTGTACAGAAGAGAGACTCAAGGAGAGAGAGAGAGAGAGAGAGACAGAGACAGAGAGAGAGAGAGACAGAGAGTGAGAGAGAGGGAGAGGAGTGGTGTGCAGACATATGAAAATACTTATAGCAAAATTGATCAGCCATCACTGTTATCTTCAGCAACAAATACTTTTGATCTAAACTTCCATACATGATATACGATCAACATGCTTTTACAATTAACCCAAATGAACGTCTGTTACGCCACATTTTGGTAAATTGCACATTTTGGTAAATTACCAAAATGTGCAGTTACCAAAATGTGCCGTAACTATATTACGGCACATTTTGGTAACTGCACATTGTGGTAAATTTACCAAACTGTGCAGGACATTGACGGCACATTTTGGTAACTTTCTGCTCCTCCACAATCATCACAAAAACAAGTTGTAAGTGCAGTTGGTTTTTGTCCCCACCGAAAGAGTTCGGCAGCCTAAAGGCCGTGTCACACCTTTCCGGGCAACCTACGCGGGCTTGTTGCGAGTAAGGTTTTCCCAGCAAATTATCTCGCCCGTAGTTGCCCGGAGCTGCGCACGCAAGTCCGATTTACCCGCAGCCAAATTTTGAGCAGCACCTTGTAGGCAACTACCACGCAGGTAATTCGCAGTCCCCGTATGCGGTCAGCGCGGCCAAGATAATGACATTCTGTCATTTCTGTTGGACTTCTGCCATTCCTTCAGATGAGTTGTCAGTCCCAACGCGCCTGGCACGCAAGTCACACAGAACACCCGGAAGAAGAACATAAGTAGCACGCATCCAGCAAGTAGATTATGCACAACTCGCGCAAATCCTTGTCCGCCCTCAGAAATTGTCCGGTTTGCTGGAAAATCCTCACACGCAACAAGCCCGCATAGCTTGCCCGGAAATGTGTGACAAGGCCTTAATATGGTTACGGTAAAAAAAGGATTTGCGTGCGCACCTCCGGGCGAATACGGGTGAGATACGTGCTAGGTACTGTTACGTGCAGGTCATCTGCGGGGACCTCTGGGTAGTAAAAATTGTTCTTCGCAAGTCGCACGCAAGGCTTGCCCGGAAAGATGTGACACAGCCTGTAAGGCCGTGTCACACCTTTCCGGGCAAGCTGCGCGGGCTTGTTGCGAGTAGGGATTTTTTCAGCACGCAGGAAAATTTTCTGCGGGCGGACAAGAATGTTTACGAGTTTTGCACTTGTGTCTTATTTGCTAGACGAGTGCTACTTACCTTCTACTTGCGTGTATTCCGTTTGACCTGCGTGAGAACTTTGAAACCGATCCGTTTTCTGTTACGAGAGATTTACGGGTACTGCGAAGTACCTGCGTTGGAGTTGTCTGCAAGGTACTGCCGGTAAGGGTCTCCTACTGGTGTTCTGCGTGTACCCCTGCATATGTTGAACATGCTCAAGGCCTTGTCATACCGTATCTGGGGAAGTTTGACTTGCAGGGAAGCAAATTTGCTACCCGGAGCTCTCCGCAGTTGGTCCGCACCTGACAGTACCTAGCGCGTATCTCGCCTGTATTTGCCCGGAGGTGTGCACGCAAGTCTGATTTACCCGCAGTTAAGTTTACAGCATGACCAAAAATTTTTCCGGGTGAGTCGTGGGAATTTCCCGCAGAGGTACACGCAGAACGCCAGTAGGTGGCCCTTAGCGGCAGCACCTCGCAGGCAACTCCCACGCATGTATTTCGCAGTCCCCGTATGCGGCCAAATTAATGACATTCTGTTGTACTTCTGCCATTCCTTCAGAGGAATTCCTTCACTGAGTTGTCAGCCCCACGCACCTGACACGCAGGTCACACAGCATACCCGCACGAAAAGCAATCGCAATAGCTTACACGAGCCTTCAGCTCGGGTGAGCTTGCCTGTCTTTACTGCTGCAGCAGGACCATATCACCTTAACTCCTTGACTGTATTATAAATCTCAAGCCCATCCATGGTTTTTCAGTTCAGTTACCAAAATGTGCAGATTGTCGAAAATGTGCAGGCAAATCCACTTTTAACTGCACATTTTGGTAACAGTTGATCCCGTCAGGTATAGGTGCACTATCGGCGCATTTGGTAACTTGCACATTTTGGTAATTTACCAAAATGTGCCGATTTACCAAAATGTGCCGAAACAACGTCAACTCAGTCTCTCCTAGGAATGATGTGATATAATGACATACTGCGACACAAATTGTCGCCCCTGCACCCAATTTCGCCTCGGGGGAAATTGCGCTGCTCGCGCAGTTCCCAATTTTTGACCTTTATGACGATAACTTGTGCAGGTAAAATGAAACATAGCTGCACAAATTGTCGTCGGTCGTTGTCTTCAAACTGCAGAAGGTAATGCTAAGAAGCACAGCCACTACAAATTGGGTGGTTGGAGTGGTTGTTCTTGTGATATGCTTGGATAAAGGGAGAGTAAGGGATCACCTGCAACGTCTGTTAGTTGCTCGTCCGTCCGTCCGTCGTCTATCCGTAACGCTACAAAAACTTGAATAACCCTCTACCCAGGGGTTCAATTTCAATCAAACTTGGAGGGAAGGGCGGTCATACGAAATTTCACCTTTACCAAACACGGATGTCACGTCAAGGTCAAAGGTCATAGGCCAAGGTCAATGTCAATTTTTTTTTTTTTTTTTTTTTTTTTTTAACGGCCGTTTCTATTATGGCTCAAAACTTTTGATCCCATAGTTGATTTTAACACAAAATAACTCCCCCAAATACATACGTATTTTGAAACAAGCACTCACACACACTCACACAAATCCTCATAATGCATAATGCATATTATACCACCACCAACACACATTCTCCAATGTGCAGTAACACACAAACACACACACACATGCGCACACACACACACACACCCTCTTCCCTTAACTCACCCATCATCCACCCACTACACACGACACACACACACACACACACACACACACACACGCCCGTCCCTCAAACCCACACCCATCCATTTACAACTCTCCCCTTCATCGCACATCCCACACATACATAATACATACACACACACACACACACTCACACAAACGAACACTCAGTTTTCATGTGCGCGCGCACATACACACTTCCTCGCAACCTCAACGTGACTTTCTACAGGGCTTGTTTACATGGATGTATAGCCATGTATTCCAATGCCTACGTCAAGAATGATATTGCCCCCAAAATGTGCTTCGAGGGCGGGCGACAATTTGTGCAGTCAGTTCTCTGCACAAATTGTCGCCAGGTGACAAATTGTGCAAGGGCGACAATTTGCGCCGCAACACTATTGTTAGTGATTGGTCGTGCGTAGACCATTGGCGCTATTCAAGCTTGAATGAAAATCGCGGTTTAGCGCAAGAAATAACATGGCTTTAAACGATGACTCAAGCAGTTTCTCACACATTCAAAATACGTCTTTGTTCTAAAGAACGGTATTCGTGACGAATTGCAAGATCAGGCTAAAAAATAAAAAAAAAACAAACAAATAAACAAAAACAAAACAAAACAAAAGATGAGAAAAGAGCTTACACAAGGTATTTTGCCCTGAAATACTTTCTGATACGATCATCATAGAAAAGTAGGTTTCAACACATCAAAAAAAAAAAAAAAAAAATGTCTTGACCCAGACACCAATGTGAGTAACGTACAAAGGTTCGTGATCATTTAGCTTTTTGCGATCCTCATTTTTTTTTTAATTCACCGTCATAACAATGTCATTATATATATATGCATAATTTAGCGTTACCATGACAACGTAATTTTCTCCATATTAAAAAGAAATTTCTTAGTTATTTTCATGCCAACAATGTGTGTGCCAAGCTTTGTGAGCGTTTTGTTTAAAAGTTTTTTTTTTTTTTTTTTTTAATCCTTAATTTCCGGTGAATCGCTGTGCAATGCATTGTCAGAAAGGCATCGTTTTTGAAACATTAACGAATATGATTTCAACATGTTCATCCAAGGTCAATGTGACCGCCAAATTTCATAATCATTGCTGCATACATGCGGAAATAGTTCGAAACCAAACGCTATGCCCTGTTATGGCCATAATATCACCTTGCAACGCAGTTTCTAGCATATTAGAATGGGAGAAGAAAATGTCTTGCACATCTTCATCTCCAAACAAATGCGTGCTGAATTGATAATTTTGTGCCAAGAGTGGTATCGCCACGTGCAGGAAAGGGAAAAGCGGACCTATCATTGTTTTTTTTTTTTTCTTTCTTTCTTTTCGGTAAAGCACATCCAAATGTACGGTAAATCACATAAATCCTTTTCTTTAATTTTTTGAAAATCAATTCTTGTTCTGCGTTATTAATCGCCTTTCATATATTAAGACCTCTACATATTTTGCGTTCTTCGCAAAAAGAATGTTGTATGTGATGTGTAATGTGACTGCCGGTTAAAGGAAAAAAAAATATATATATATATTATATGAAGAGTTTGTTTGCAAAAACCGATAAGTCCATTTTTTAAGATTTTCAAAGTAAGATCTCTGTCATATAAGTACAAAATAATACCTTTTAAATGATATATTGGTCACTACATATAAAGGTACATTTTTGAAGTTATGGTCAAAAGAAGCAAAAAATTATTTTTATTCTCTTTATTTTTCTTGACCTTTAATCGCAAATATCTCCATTTGGCAAAATATGGAATTATCGGGTTTTTGCAAACAAACTCTTCATATGGTTCGAGCCTTTTCAGACCTAAGCTCGATTTTAAAGCGGACCAGTTCTTCACACACACACACACACACACACACACGCACACACATACTTTATATATGTATATATATGTATATATATATATATATATATTATGTATATATATATATATATATATATATATGTATATATTATGTATGTATATATATATATATATATATATGTATATATATATATATAGATAAAGTGATCCTCTAAAGGATAGGTAATGGATAGGCCCTAGATTGAACACATATTTTTTGGAGTCCCTGCAAGAAAGGCTAAAATATGCTTCCGCCTTTAATACCTTGTATTGCTTGGCATAGAATCAGGTTAAGATTCATTATTGTAAAAATTGTACAGTTATTCCATTTATATTCAATACTGTTATGACACTATACATGAATAAACGTGCTTGCCCTTAAAATGATTTTTTTTTTTTTTTTTACTTCAATTCAATTATGATTTTGTCCATTCGTCCCACTCCCCTATAGTTGTGCATTCTACATCTGGGTCCCTTTCCTTTGGATGTTATTTTTCTCGTCTTTATCCATTACATATCTGGGTTTGTTTGTTTTTTTTTAATGTCAATCGCGATCTCTTATATAAGGACGCACAGTTTTAGCAATATAAATTTATTAATGGGATCAGTCTCGAATGGTCAATGGCCTACAGGTGATTTCCCCCATCATTTCCTCAAATTGTTATGTCAATCTCCATCACACACTTTTTAATTATGATAATGTACTTACCTGAAATAATTTTTGTTTGTACGTATATGATTGTCTCTCTGTATGTTTTTGTAACTTGTGGAAAAAAAAAAACAAACTTGAATTGAATACACGTTTCCACATATCATAGTATAGGTGGCCTTTAAAGACGTGTTCAGAAGAGAAGAATGATTGCTCTCGGACAAGCTGCCGGTTGAATTACAATAATAATATTCGATAATCTATGAATCCAGTGCATGAGAAAATTAACAGCTCCCCACCGTCACCTTAAAAATTAAAATAATACGTATGCTGAGAGAATAACATAGCACATTACATATTATTACATCGGATAGCATACAATTCTTTTCTGTTATTCTTTTTACATCAAATCTAGACAATAAAAAATGTTTGATGACGCGTTCTAGTAAAACCAGCAACAGCAACACTATTCTTTGCAATGCATAAAATACAATTGATAATTGGTGTTTATCAACACCGATAGACGAGATCAAAATTTAATGTAGATAGCATTCATAATCATTAATTTTGTTAATATTTCAAAATCACTTCTTTTCCCAAATTGTTCATAATTATAATAGGTAAAAAAACGTTTAGCTTTGCTTACCAGTTACATCAAGCAAACCTTGAAAACTACTCTAATAATAAAAAAAAAACAACATAGTGAATACATTTCTCACTGAGATGGCAGTATTGCATTTTGATAGTTGAAGACAACTTATATTTTGATTTGGCACAGACAAATGAGTATCTGAATATAAGAACGACCCAAGTCCATCGCAGTCCATTTTGAGTAAACTTAAAAAAAAAAAACCAACTATATATCTTTTTTATTTGTCCAATAATATTCTATTTAACTGTGATTGGAAGGCAAAATCGAATATACAAATTGGAACATATTTTGTTATGACAATTAACATTTACATTAATTGTGGAGAGGCCATTTTGTGTGATGGACTTGGGTCGTTCTTTGAATCATAATACAGGATAGGCTTCTATGTGAGATGAGAGAAGCGATGACAGAGGGCGCTATACTATGAATGTAAGAATGACCCAAGTCCTGGACTTGGGTCATTTGACGATTTCCCATGTCAAACTGAATTTGGCAAAAGATTGGACTTGGGTCGTTCTTATATTTAGGTCTTCAAGTTCATCATTTCATTTTTTTTTTCATTTTTTTTTAAACTAATAATTTCCTGATTAATCACATTACGGTGGCAACGCACTTTTCGACACATTAAGATAATAATATGTAATTTCTGTATCCATTGTTAATGTTAACGCCAAATTTCACGATCATTGCCTGAAAAGGCTTGGAATAATTCAACCTTAAAAACGATAACAAAACAAAAACGAATAGTTCATCCTTGCAACACACTCTCAATACATTATATTCGAAAAAAAAAAAATCCAGCACGTCGTCATTCCCAAATTCATTTGTCTATGTTAACTTTCAGGGACATCCCTTACAATTTCAGACGTAATGTGATTCACAAATTTTGTTAAACATCTGTTTTATTCCGCTATGAGCTGAAATTATCGGCTTTTGAAATGAAATGGGAAATGAACTTGTCGGCTTTTGCCGCAAAACACGTTGACAAGTAAAACAAATTCACATTTCTCTTTTTAATCAAACATTATTTCCGAATTGCGATCTACTGCAACGTAATGATAAAAAAAAAAAAACTTGATTTGAATGAACAGAGCAAAACGGCCATATTCGTACTTCTATTTTGATACCTTTTGCACACTCAAGAACACTCTGAAATATTACGATGTACACAATAGCATTATGTACATCGTGTACACAAAACATGCAGAAACGTATTACGAATAATCATTGCGATCACACAGAAAAAAAATACCGTGACACAAAAGTAAGAACTATAGTAATAAAAATTGGTTTCTCAGGTATGTATTCCCTCCCTTAAAATGTTTAACCTCTTTCTCTGTCTGTCTGTCTCTCTCTCTCTCTCTCTCTCATTATCACTCAAATCAAATCAATTGAAATCAAAAAATTATATGTGATTATAACCAAGACTTTCATACATTTCGAAATGTATGTGAATAAGACATTATGATAAATCAGTACAGTTTTTTTTTATTAGATCTACTGCCCTCAACATGTATAATAATTGATACTAGTTTACAATTACAATCTGTTAAATGTGAACCGCCACTACCAAGGAATCCGAAAGTCGCTGACGGCTAAACCTGGAAAATGGAGTTGAAATCAGGTCATCAAAATCGGTCAAATTCATCAAATTTCTCCTTTTTACATTATTGGGATTTTGCAGTCTGATTTTTCGTCTATCATCTGCTGAAATTTTGAAGCTATTACAATGATCAAAGAAAAGGTGAAAAATTAGCGTTTTTCTGAACCATGATTTTCCGACTTTCAACGGAACTGAAACGTGTCCAAAGATTTGGATTTAGCGCCGCAGATAGACTCCGCCTCTAGCGACGAGGGAGTGATCTTATTGGTCACTGCGTGGCATCCTAGTCGTGCGTTGACGCTAAGTTTGATCGAACAACGTGGATGTTTTCTATGCACTGTTTTACCTCCCCTTTATCACGATTGCGTTGAAGGGAAAACTTTAAAGATGGTTTTCTCGAAGCGCTGATTTCCTAGACCACTTGGCATGCTGTCATAAAATCACAGATATCTCCACAACCAAGTAATTTTATGGGTCGCGTCATGAAATTAAAGCGGCAGAGTAAGGGGAGTATGCCATTTTCACAAAATCGGCTTCCCGGATTTTCGTATCATTTTGGTGGAACGGGTCACATGTATGATTAGTTGTGTAAATACTTGACTAAAGACACATTTGCAAATTCGTTTCGACCCCCCTCAAAAAAATAAAACCATAAGTTAATACTGTAATTGCAGTTTAGTACAAAAAAAGTAGTACTTTCTCTTTAGAGGTAATGGCTGTAATTTGCAAGTTTGATGAATGAGAATGTCCCTCCTGGTTAAAAAAAAAAGGGGGGAGAAGAAATTGTTTTATTTCTGGGTATTTTGTTTGAACTTCAAGCCGTATATTGAGGTTTTCGAAACGTCGTAAACTTCATTCCAGTCAGTGTTATCAATTTACCTTATCATTTCCACAAATTGATCAGGGATACTTCATTGATTTCAAAACAACAATGGCCTGCCATCCCACTTCGTCATTAAAGGGAATCGTACCATACGAGACAGACTCCTCGTAGCTAGGCATTATCTTGAGAACCATTTTGCCATTCTCTTGGCCAATGGCGTATAGTGTTCCATGAGAAACAGCGTAGCCTATCATGCCCAGCGACGGGAATATATCCCTCAGTTTTCGGATCTTTTTGTCGTTGAAACCAGAAGCAGTCAGATTAGAGAGAGCTGAGTATAAGAACATATTCCCTGGAGTTGTATACAGAAGATGCTGTCCTGCAAAGTTTGACAGATAGGGCATATTAGAATTATTATGTTCTATTAATATTTTCTGTCAATGTCCGTATGTTTTACAATAGATATGTAATTTCATCACATCCTCCTTTTGAGTTTAAAAGTCAGTTTAGGTTTAAAAAAAAATATATATATATATATATATATATTTCTTTAAAAATGATAAAAGAGACCGCATGTTTAAAAGTAATTCAGGAAAAAAATCCCTCAAGTTTTCCATGATCGCAAAAACAAAAAACTTTTTAACTCCTTTCTTCTTTATTTGAGATAACTGCTGTGAAGGTTATCCAAAAACAGTGAAATCAACGATAAGATCCGAGATATCATTAATCATACCTTCAGGAACACTGATTTCTTTTTTTTTTTTTTTTGAATTTCAAAAGTTGGTGTCGCTGTTTTTTTTTTTTCAATCTCTCAGATAAAGGCGTTACTCTAAAATGTGTTTAATTTTTTTTTTAAGATGCGGCTTATTTACTTACTTTTCAATTAAACTCATTATATATAAAAACAGTTTAAACAAAACTTATTATATTACGTTTTTAATTGTGAGTTCATCACAAAAACAGAAAGTCGCACCCCTTGATTTTATGTGAGGACTCAAGATAATTATGTAAAACGGGTCAACCAGTTAATTTTGAGTTTTCCACATTTTATAAAAGTGCTATTCTTCTTCTACATTATCCGTAAGTTTGGGATCATAAATTGAATGGAAAAGTGGGTTTTCAGCAGTTTTTCTAAAAACCCTTTTTTTTGGTAATGTAGTGTGATCAGGTTTTCCTAATAGAGGCCCCTTTTAATTTCGTTAAAATCATTTTCACTTTCAACTCTAATAACATTTGAAAGGATAATGCTACTGCATTGAAAATTGACATTTATTATGAACAGAATGTGTTGATAAAATATGCTCAATTTCAGCTTAATCTGATAGTCCTCTCAGTGTTGGTGCTACAGTGGTTTACATCAAGTTATTTGCCCCATCCATTGCACGGGTGCACGTCTTTAGTACTAAAGATTAGGCACTTGAATAGACCCTGTACTTCACAGCCTCTTTTCTCAATTCAAGTTTTCAAGTCTGATAACTTTTGAAGGGATAATGCTACTGCTTTTAAAGTTGGCATTAATCATGGACAGAATGTGTTAATGGATCATGCTCAATTTCAAGTTAATCTGACAATCCCTTCTTTGTTGTTGCCCCAGTGTTTTACGTCCTGTTTTTTGTTCCATTCCTCGCACAGCTAGCACGGTTTGGTAAAGATTAACCGCTTGAATAGACAGAAAGACCCTGTACTTCAGAGCCTCTTTTCTCGGTTCGCACTTTTCCAGAGTGTGTGCATTCTTTCCAATATTTATATGCGTTAGGAGAATCCATTTGAATTGAGTTATACATCATTTTGAATATATCATTTTTGTGTGTTTTGTGGTGCAGGGTCACAATTGGTAAAAGCCAGAAGTTTCGGACATTTTTCCTTTACTTTCGATTACGACCTCTTGGCCTCCGCATGGTCGTTAAACCCTTCTTCCAAACAGCAGAAAGATTATGCAGTCTGTATTTATTTAAAGTCACATAAGAAAAAAAAAAGAAACTCAAACTGCAATTCTTGAGTTATGTCTCTTTTTTCTTTCTTTTTCTTTTCATTTAAATATAAAGACCAAGGGATAGTTATTTCAACCGTTGCTTTAACATTCAAAAAAAAAAAATATTGAGGTCTGTTCGCATTAAGCAATTTTCTTCCGGGTTCATTACCAAATTACTATTAACGGAAAAATGTACATTGGAAATATTCTCTGCTCATTTAGCAAGTTCTCTCTTGGATTATGATCATATGATACTTTTGTTATCTTAATTTCACAAATTTGTTTAATTTTCACATTACAAAAATAAAAAAAGAAACAGTGCCGTAATGCCAACATATAAAAAAAATAGATTTTCTTTATAGCGTTACCTCCACTTCCGAGTTTAAGTCCGTATAAAGGAATATACACGCCAGGATAACTGTAGAGCTTTTCTGAGTCGCTTTGGTGTGTGATTCTCTTGCGGTAGAGTTCCGCTTTATCAGACCAATAAAGGTACCTGTAGTCAATGGGATATGGAAGCATACTTTGTCATGACTCATTTCAAGGATCTCCACACATGCAAAACCTCATACATAATCATCCGTACGCCTAGAGGTACATTGTAGACCCGGGGGGGGGGGGGGGGGTACATCGTGTTTTTAAAAAGGTTTGGGGATAGTACTGTGTGAGTTTTTTCAGTTACATTATTGTCCACAATTTCGTGTATGAATTACCACCGAAATAAAGACGAATACGTTCAGTGAAAAAAAAAAGGAAAAACAAGAAAAAACAAGAGTCATGTGCGTTAGCCATATCATGCTATTTAGCGCAGCTGTTAAAATCGTTTATCGATTCAGGTATAGATTTCATCTTATCCGTCGTTTTGGTATTGCTTATTATCTTTTTTTACACAAACAGACACGTCGTTTATGGATACATGTATGTGCCGCACTCATCACCTTTTATGAAATATTATTATGTTCCTTTTTAATCGCAACGAAGTTACTTTTACCAGTGACAGACAAAAGGAATTTACCCATCTCTATCATTTGCTACCATTGACACCACATCAGATTTCACAGTAGCAAAGTCTCTCAATTTTGTCATGTTGACCTGAGATATTGCCACAATACTGCCGTCATAGCAGCTAAAGATGATGCGATGCTCCTCAGACAGGGCAAGGAAGCGACAAGGCTCACCTGATCAAATTGGGAAATAAGAAGTCATATATAAATATGGAGAGATTGATTCAAATGCATGTTTTGTTTTGTTTTTCGGTGAGGTTGTTTTTCATTGAACCTCATTAATGAATTAGCTTTCGATATTTCATAACTGATCGATTTTTTTTTCTTAGTGGCAGAAACCATGGAGAAAATGAGGAAAAAAGAAGAAACCATGGTCATAGCTGTACTCTAGTTGATATCGACTCATCGAACTCCTTATTGCGTAGTACTAAGAGTTTGTTTGCAAAAACCGATAAGTCCATATTTGTCAAATGGAGATATTTGCGATTAAAGGTCAAGAAAAATAAAGAGAATAATAAGAAAGGTTTTGCTTCTTTTGACCATAACTTTAAAAATATACCATTATATGTAGTGACCAATATATCATTTAAAAGGTATCATTTTGAACTTTATGACAGAGATCGCACTTCAATATCTTCAAATATGGACTTATCGGTTTTTGCAAACAAATCCTTAAGTATTCACTATTCAATGCTTCCTCTCAATCATATTCATAATCATAATCATATACCTACAGTCAATCTTCCTTACTGTAAACAGTCTCAAAGGCAACGTCGAAAATTCCAGTTCGAATAATCTCGAGATTCTCATTCGTCCAGTACAGCTTGCGCTCGGTCTGGTCAACTACTATGTCCCATATTTTGGTTGTGGTGTAGGAAATGTCTGTAACGACGATTCCGCTTGCTGTACCCACGAGAAATCCAGATGTACCCGCCAGAATAACCAGATCAGCCACACCGCCTATGAAGAAAGGGTCTCTTATACGTGTGATATTTTACATCAAAAGCATCGTGAGTGTGCTTGTGCGTGCGTGTGTCGTGTGTTTTATCACATTATAACGAGATCGATGATTCAAAAGTTTGCTTGCTATATATACATATATCGTCGCTGGGGTGATAAGACCTTGTATGTGCAATTGTGAAAATGAGTTTTTTGGATTAATGGTCAAATAATGGGTTAAGTGATGTCCTGTCCAAATCCTAACTGTCTTACTCCAAAAATGAAGCCACCACGGCATGTCAAAGGAAAGGCTATCCCATTCGTCACAGTGCTCTGGCTGCCATGTTTTTTGGCTCTCCTGAACATTTGACATTTTGTAGATACGAGGCCTTATCGCCCCAGCGACAATATATCTCTATCATGTCTATCAAAACAGAGGTTTGTTTTGTTTTTGTAATCTTGATAGCTTTGGATTATTGTGGCATTTTTAAAATCGGGCGTCCTCTATACCTTTCAGTCGGTACCCATTCGTTTCTATTTTTTTTTTTTTTTGTCGTAAAAATGCCTTTATCTAAATCTATTATTCATGGAAGAGTTTACATGAGGAAAGAGGTGAATATTTTTTTTTTTTCATTTCAAACTGTGCGAGGTCATCATTTTGTGACATGTTTGTTTCTTGATGTAATTTATATATAAATATATATATATATATATATATATATATATATATATATATATATATATGAAGAGCTTACTCCCAAAAGGTGCTTAATCCATTGAAAAAATGATGGATTGTCGCCTTTTGGAAGCAACTCCTCATACATACATAGGTATGTGTGTTTCACAAATTACACCGATTTTACGGAAATGACTTGTTGGTAAACTCACTATTGATCTTTTCTTTTTTTAACAAAGACATTACCTACAAAATCTTAACAGAAATAACTTCTCTATAAGAAATAGAAATCATAATCGCTTATTATTGCTAACAAAAAATAATCTCGGCTAACCATCTCAATGCCCGCTATATGCGACAATCGCCATGTGCGCTTTCATATCCTTTTCTGTCAGCCTACACTATGGAAGTATTCTTTGTAAAATATAACACAGAAGATGCTACGCTAAAGCCATGCCCATTACAGATTATAACAGCGTGAAGTGACAATTGGTTACCAAGTCATAAGGCATGACAATTAATGTAGTGTGACGGCATTTAATTCATTTACTAGGGGCGAACTTTTCATTTTGATAAAGGGAGAGGTGGTAACTCATATAGAAATTTCTTTCACCAAATGATAATCAATAAAGATAACTGCAAACTTCCTTCTTTCTGGAACCCCCCCCCCCCACACACACACACACAAAATGTTAAGTTAGCAATATTACAGGTTGATACTAAGGCAGAGGATAGTATTGTACTGGGTGGATGTGGAGTCGAGACGTGATGGTCCTTTTCTATGCTCTACACATTTTCACAAGACATGGGTTATCCTTACCCCCACCCGCCTTCACGTATAAATTCGCCACCTGCTGTAAATACCTGGTAAATTCTCAGGCTTTCTTTGCTCACAGTACACCAATGAGCGATGAGTCAAGCGGCCAGCCATCTCTCTCTCGGCAGGTTCGAAGTCCCCATTGACGTCACAAAGTATTGCCGCACATGACCGTGTTCCCGCAGTGAAGTATTTTATGTCACCTGCCAAGGATTGTTCTATGCGATTGTACAGACAAGAGAAGAACGAATGAATAAAAACGCTACGCAAGAAAAGAAAAAATAAACACCTCATAATCTGCATGTCTATTTTTTCTAGGTATACCGTTAAAAATCAGAAATTTCAGCTAATTAATTACAGTATCATGATCTGGCATTTTGTGTAGGCCAAGGTCTACCAGTTCAACTCTCTTAAAACATCCGGGTCAGAACTGACCCGGAAAGGGTCCGTTGGGGTCACACCCCGTTCCGGGTCAGAAATTACAAGGAATGGGGTCAGATATGACCCCATTCAGAGTCATTAAAGGGGCATCTCGGATGATTTTCATAATTTCACATCATGTAGTACATAAATCAACAGCTTCATGTATAGATTTGTAGAATTTATTGTGGTTCTTGAGCAGAGAAACAGTACTTTCAAAAACCTTAAACAAATTACACTGAACAAAGATGATGACATAGGAGCCTCACATATCTCAGAAATGTAGCAGTGTCATTCCATTACAATACCGCATGCTTGCAAGCTCACCTGTGTGTAATCTATGCATGCCTTCTTCTTTTGTGCTGCTTCCTTGAGCCACATCTCATGCATTCTTATGGTGAGGCTGCCATGTCATCATCCTTGTTCATTGCAATTTGTTATAAACTTCGAAAACATTCTTATTTTTCATCCCAATCATTATAAATCCTGAAACTCTGTACCCAGTATAACTAATTTATATATGTTCAAATGTAAAAAAAAATTGAAAATCATCCGGAGGTCTCCTTTAATAGGGTCACGGTGACCCCATTCCGAGTCTTCATGACCAAATTCCAAGTCATTTTTGTCCCGGAAAGGGGTGTGACCCCGAATGACCCTTTCCGGCTTTTTTTTTCCGGATTTTTTAGAGTGAAGATAAAGTGTAACGAGTTTTTATTTCAGGTAAAATAGGCCCCCGGGTTATATTGCCCATGAGTTCGACACTACGCAGAAAAGGTTCTCGAGACGGACAAGTACGAGAACAAAGCCCACGAGACCGACGGGATACACACCAGTTAACTGCATAGGGTGTCCAGATAGTGTCATAAGGAAGATGAGAGATGCAAAAGGGGAGTTGCTAAGGTGTTACCCGTCAGTTACCTCCCTTCAATCCTGAAGTGTTGTGAAAAAAGGCGTGGTTCAGATCTTTCCACATTATAAAAAAAAAAAAAATGACAAAACACCATCGTTTACATGTCAACTCTCTGACCAGTTTGAGGTATTCTTACTCCCTACCTCTCCCCGCCTCCGCCCCCCCCCCCCCGAAAAAAAGAAAAGACGAGAAAATCTGCCAATGTGGGATCATCGAGAGAAAAAGAAAAAGAAATTGAGAGCAAGGGACATTTTACAGAAGAAAAGCTGGATACCGCACCTTATCCTTCTTTCGGCATGATTCGAGTGATGTGGGTTCATTAGAAAAAAAAAAAGAAATAGAAAATAGTGAGCAAAATTTTGGTGCAATTTCATCTTACCTGTAAGAAAAACAAAATGGCTACCAAATCGTTCAAAATACATATCCGGCCAATTTTTTGCTAAAAAATCGGGAAAGCCTATAGGATAGCACGATGATATTAGAACAGATCAAAAATTATGATTTGCCCTCTTTTTATGGATTTTTTTTTTTTTTTTTTTTGCGGGGGTCCTAAGTAAAGCATAATTTCATTAAAAAAAAAAAAAAAAAAAAAAAAAGAACTGGCTCCTAAAAGCCACACCTGTAAAATTATATACTTGATGTCTTTGATATGAAGATGGTACTGTTCAATTAGTTAAAATCTCTCGCTCTATAGCGTGACGAAATTTCACCCGCTAGTATGTTACTTTCCCCTTCACGGAGCACCCTGTACAGGTACAAACTTGTTATCGACACGTATATAGATTGCGCTGCATCCTGTCAGTCTCGTGTGCCTTCTTTAAGCAAAGTGTCGGTCTCGACTAGGCTTCCTTTGCCTATATTGTGTTGGTCTCCTGAGCCACTATTGCGCACTGTCGGTCTCGTGAGCCTTTTCCGCGTAGTCTTGGTCTCGTGGCCTTTCTTTGCGTATAGTGTCGGACCTTAGGGTCCCGTGAGCCGTTTCTGCATAATGTCGAACTCATGAACCGTATGACTCCTGAGATGCAATAACTCGTGGGCTATTACTCATGGACCCCCTTTTTTGATGTCGGTCTCGTGGACCGTATCTACTTGCGGGTGTCGGTCTCGTGGGATGACCCATGAATAACACACGTTCAGTAGCTGCTGCTCATATAGGCCTATATCAAGCTATATCGATTTTTCACTTGAATAATGTTGTGGGTGTACATGCACATGTGGCATTCCATAGTTCGTGTTACATTGGATGCATTGTACAGTATGATAGAAACACATGTGAGAAACGCAATGTGCACAGGGAGGTGGAAGATGGATGCAAACTTTTTAACAACGTAATAATTTCAAGGGATCCTGTTCCCAGAATAAACGACGAATTCCACATAAAATGTGGAGATGTTTGCATTAGGTTTCGCTCTTCTCTTGTGTGTCCGAGAAGATGGACACGTAACAATCAAACAAGGATATTGTTTGCATGATATAAAAAGTACCTGTTACGGATACGATGATGATTGCAAGTTTCACTAGCATCGACGACATCATTCTGCAAAATGATGGTGCACTGCTTTTGGGAAACTCACCAAAATGAAATCGAGAAAATAAGAAAACTGAGTAAATGAATGGACAAACGACTTTGTTTATATATTATGTATATACAATACACACACACACACACACATATATATATATATATATATATATATATATATATATATACATATATATATGTATATATATATATATATATATATATATATATATATACATATATATATATGTATATATATATATATATATATATATATATGAAGGGTTTGTTTGCAAAAACCGATATGTCCATTTTTGAAGATTTTGAAGTACGATCTCTGTCAAAAAGTACAAAATAATACCTTATAAATGATATATTGGTCACTACATATAAAAGTATATTTTTGAAGTTATGGTCAAAAGAAGCAAAAATTTTCTTATTATTCTCCTTATTTTCCTTGAACTTTAATCGCAAATATATCCATTTGGCAAATATGGACTTATCGGTTTTTGCAAACAAACTCTTCATATATATATATATATATATATATATATATACCGTCATTTTATCCACATTGTATAACAACTGAATATAATAGCACTGCATATTATTGATCAACCAATGTTTCATAAAAAAAAATCAGCCCTTTACAAACATTATATCAGTTCCAATAGATACCATATCATCAAACACACGAATAATTCTTCTACGTTTCCAAAATAACATTATGATATTACTCATCTACATTAATACCATACGGTGCGAGTGTTTTAATTTGTAAAATCCAGTATGAGTCCCATTTAAGAGTGACTAGATTTGATTTTTTAGTGGAGAAGTTCAAGCATGCCCGTTACGCTTGCATCGTCGATTGTGTGTTCATGTGTGCTGAAATGTTCTGCTACCGGGATTTGTTTATAATTGTGTTGTATATTATTTTGGGGATGTCAGAGCGGGTGTCGGTCATGCGTGTGTATGACGTTCTGTAGTTTTGCTGACACACATACTGTTTTGGGCATAAGGCGTAATATTTCATGATCAAGTAAATTTCGTAACTCGATATACATCCAGTGTGTTGCAGCATGTGGAATTCCACTGACGCTGCTGGGGAATTTGTTTGTGTTCTCCATCAGTGGAAAGATACAGCATCCCTTTAATGCTGGAACCTGGTTCCATGCTTGCCATAGTGGATGGTTGTGAAACCAGCTGTAGGAGTTAAAGGGTGTGTACAGTTCTGGTTGAGGTGAGGATTTAGCTTTTAATTATTTATTATAAGTTATTCAGAAACCACTCTATATGATATGTCAAAGAGCATGCAATTCTAAGGGGCATCAAAAGTTTATTTGATGAAAATCGGTTTTGAAATGGCTGAGATATCCAAAAACAAGGTGAAACAAAGAGATCCTAATAAAAATGTGGCCTGTCGCCTTCTATTATTATCACTTTTTTTGGATATCTCAGCGAGTTGAAAACCAATTTTTATCAAATAAACGTTGAATCCTTCCTAAAATTACATGCTCCTTCATATTTCATAAGAGGTTTCTCATTATCTCACTTAGGAATGTTTAAAACATGAATCCCCACCTCAACCAGTACTGTACAGTCCCTTTAAAGACTGGTAATAACCACGAGAATGTCTATTATATATTATACGTATAGTATAGCACCTATAACCAGTAGGAATCATGCTTGTTCGATTTTCGTATACCATCTTTCGTTTTTTTATGAAATGATGAAAATTTTGGTCTGGATTTGCCCTTTAGCAAAAATAAGCATGCAGACTGATATTCTGATCCATTGATGTGTATCATGATGAAATATAATGTTATTAAACAAACTAAATAAAAATCAGTTTCAATTGATTTACCCCAAATGACCCCCAGTGGAGTTGGGTCAGTTTTTTTTTTTTTTATTCATATACAGTTTACTCAATTTATAGCTTTCTTGTAACAAAAATGGTACGTTTCAATGTATTCTCAGTGTAGAAATTGTTAATAAGATTGCTGAAATGGTTGTGTAGGAGGAAGAAACCCTCCCTGCATGGGATAGGGAGTTAATGGTGCGGGTGATGGTGTTACTTGGTCGACTTGACGGCGCCAAAGTAGGACATGCGAACTAAAGTGACCCGCCATGCCCGAATAGCGTATAGCGAATAGCGAATAACGAATAGCGAATAGCGAATACCGTATACCGTATACTTCTATGTGAACCCAGCCTTACATGAACACAAAACCATTTCTATAGAAAATTATACCAACGGACCCTACTCCTGCCAGCCATGCACCACCGCATACACACGTTCCCTCCCAATATATCACATGATCGTTCTCATCCCGCCACAGACAGCAACAACACAACCCAAGAAACACACGCGTCGGCCTAATCAGGTAAATACATTATTGAGTTTAGTTATGATATCTTTATTTCTGTTAATTATTTCTCATCGTATGATATGTCTGTATGTAATATATACCCATTATTATTTATTTATTTATGTTTTATAATGAAGAAAAGAGAGTCATTAAAGGAAAGCTACAAAAACTAAGGAAGAGAGTATTTGGAAAGAATATCGAATACCCCCCCCCCCAAAAAAAAAAAAAAAAGACAAAAAAGATTAAAAAAAAAAACAACAAAGTGACGTCTGTAATCATAAAGTCTAAACGCAAATATTTTACTAAAAAAAAATAACTAAAATTCAAATCCATAACAATTCACGGATAACATTTTCATCAGCATTAACCAAGAAATATTCTTTCTCTGAGCCTCCACCCAATCAGTGTCAAAGCATGGCAAACGAATTTAATCACCCGCTTGCAAATGTTGCAACCAGTTTGATTTCTGATTAAGCTGAAACTGTAATAGAATCTGTAGATAGAATTTGTATTGATGCTTCTACAATGTGAACCACGAGTGCAATACCCAGTAACGTTTTCTACTGTAAGTTAAAGTGAAACTTTAAAGGAGATACAGCGATAAAAAAGGTCAGTCGGAATAGATGGAATATCAGTAACGATTTTAAAATGTCAAAGAATGTACTTAAATAATATTCACAAAATGGAACAATCTGAACTTCGGCCAAAACATTCGACCTCCGTGCAGTTGGCACCGATTACAATGGTTGAAGTCTTTCGATAAGGGATTATACACAAGTTTTTTTTTTTTTTTTTTTTTTTTTTTTTTTTTTTTTTTTTTTTTTTTTTTTTTTTTGAAAAAAAAAAAAAAAAAGTTTTGTATAATTGTTTATAATACTTCAATTGAATGCACTTTTTCTTCCATACCCAAACTTGGGTATGGAAGAAAAATATGTCTTTTATGTAAAACTCAAGATTTATTAAATTTTTGGTTGACCCATTACACGCTTTCTCAGCCATCGTGTAAAATGATGTGTTACCACTTTTTGTTGGTTTCGTGATGCAAGATCACATATGTATATTAATTGGCAACAATTGCACTGGGGACCTAGTTGCAACGTTTAAGCTTTCGGGCTTCGCCCTTAGTCACAAATGCTGTTGCACTTGAGCGCGATCACACGGTCCCTGCATTGAATGACAATAAGTTTTTATCAAAAATCCAAAGTTTCATGGCCTCCCACTTCGTCAGGATCTCCAATAAAAACAACTGCCATTGAATGAATTCCTCTATCGTGACATTTTCTATCTCTCTCTCTCTCTCTCTTTCTCTCTCCATTATGTAGGAGTCTCGAGTAAGCCATTTGTAGTTCAAATAAGGTTTTTATTAACAGAATTTCTGGGCCGCCATGGGCCTTCGTCAAGTCAGTGTAAGCACAAAAGGGTAAAAGGGTGACTGAAGTATTATAAACAATTATACAAAACTTTTTTTTTCAAAAATTGTAAATGAGATGTTTGATGCCATAAAAAAATCTATTATTTCCAACATTAACAGCATTCAAGTTAGAACGGCGTCGCATGCCAGTGGTTAATTCAATGAAAAGTATAAACAGATCTTGTCTTTTGGTTTGATAAAAAAAAAATGGGAGGAAATGAACACTTAAAGTTTAAGTTTTAATAAAATTGGTTTGAACCATCTATGCAAAATACTCAAAGAAACAATGGCATTTCATAAGCCCACACCCCTTCCTTTGATTGTGTATTATGATTAAACAAGCTGATTTACACTGTTGTTGGAAGGTGGAGATTAAGAAAAGAAGAAAGAGTATTGAATCCGAACAAAAAAATGAGATCTCCATTCTTTCTTTGCCAAATCAAACTTTTTGTTTTGTATCTAATCAATATCAATAGCAATAATGCAATCACCACCAGCCAGATGTTTTACACAGTGGAAATGCCCAGGGAAACAGACAGAAGCTTCTACCGGTGACTGCCGGACATACATTTGGCTTAGTAATTTAAAGAAAGAGAGAGAAGAAAAATCCGTATCCACCTTATTAAGTGTCGTTTACATGGCAAAGAAATGTACACTTAGGTGGGAAATGACGAAAATGTTTAACCTATTTTCAAGATATATATGAAGAGTTTGTTTGCAAAAACCGATAAGTCCATTTTTGAAGATTTTGAAGTACGGTCTCTGTCATAAAGTACAAAATAATACCTTTTAAATGATACATTGGTCACTACATATAAAGGTATATTTTTGAAGTTATGGTCAAAAGAAGCAAACATTTTCTTATTATTCCCTTTATTTTTCTTGACCTTTAATCGCAAGTATCTCCATTTGACAAATATGGACTACTTATCGGTTTTTGCAAACAAACTCTTCATATCATTGGCTAATTGGCTGTTTCTAGAGCAGTATTCAAACTTCAGCTAGTTCAGTTGGTAAGTAAAAAGGAAAGCATTTCCAGACAGATATGAACGGTTAAAAAAAAAAGGAAGTGCTTTTGAATCCTTCAAAACTTGAAGGATTTCTTTTTTCAGATTTTAAACGGCTGTTCCTACTCACAAGTTAGTTCGAAAGTTTAGCTGTATACATTTGAGTAAAATGGCTAGATTAAATTTTTCCCAAAGAAAGTGTACTCCTAATTTCCTACTTTTACACATTGCATATAATCTATTATGTGACCGTGCAACACAAAAACAAACAAAAAGTCGCACCCCTTGATTTTACGTGAGGCCAAAAAAAAAAAAAGAAAGAAAAAGGTGCAATTGGTCGAGCGAGTCAATCTTAAGTTTTTCATATTTTTTGAAAGAGCTATCCTTTTTTATTATGCTTTAATTTGAGATCATAACATGAGCGGGAAAGTGTGTTTTCAGCAGTTTTTCTACAACTTTTTTTTTTTTTTTGGGGGGGGGGAGAGTATAATAGTCAGGTGTGTCTTAGAGTCCCCTTTTCATTTCTTGAAATCCTTTACACACTCTTCACTTTCAAGTCTAATAACTTTTAATAAGATAATGCTACTGGTTTGAAAGTTGGCATTAACCATAGACAGAATATGTTAATGAAATATGCGCAATTTCAGCCTAATCTGATAATCCCTTCATTGTTGTTGCTCTGGTGGTTTACATCTTGTGTTTTGTCCCTTTCATTGCACAGTTAGCACGGCTTGGTAAAGATTAAGCGCTTGGATAGATCCTGTACTTCAGAACCTCTTTTCCAGAGTGTGTGCTTTCTTTCTATCATTTAAATATGTTAGGGGAGTCCATTTGATTTGAATTATACATCCTTTTAAAGCTTAGAGTCTGCTCTTTAAGAATCTGCCCTCAACTGAATATCCATGTCTGGCGACTTTTTGGTGGTTTTGTGGTGCAGGGTCATATATATATATATATATATATATATATATATATATATATATAGAGAGAGAGAGAGAGAGAGAGAGAGAGAGAAAGTAGCGTGTTTAATGAATCACACTTTGCACATCAATAACCTAATGTCATCGGAATATACGCTTGCACACTTTGCAATCACCTTTCTGTAACATTAAAAGCAGTATATATCGATCAGAAAATGTGATTACTTTTACTTACCAATCGCTCCTCCCGAAAGCTTGAATTCCGCTCTAATAAGGACAAATTATCCTTTGCCATTTATATTTTGGAAAAGTGTAAATTATCCGTGTCAGTTCACGCACAAGTGTACATGTCGTTGCCATGCCAACGACACTCAATAAAAATGGGCACGGATGAATTCATTATTGAGAGAAAACAGGGCAATTTGTTTCTCCAGTCAGATGTTGATTCACTTGTTTTAATTTGCTTTTCCTCCTGTTATTAAATAAAAAAAAAATCATAAACAACGAACGAAGGCGAAGCGTCACGCTTTAAAAAATTACAATTATCCAATAACAATTATCTTAAAAAAAAATGCTATTTTGATTTGAAACAAAGAAAGTATCATAATATCTTTATCTGCTTTTTGTAGTTATGAATAACTTTCCCATGTTTTTTTTTTCTGTTTTGCTTTTATTTGTTGATAGTTTTTCATGATTAATGAAATAAGTCAGGAGAATAATGATTAGGACATATACGACTCTGTTTCTTTTGGTTTCAATGATAGTGCTTTTTTTCAAGAATGAGTGGCATTTACAAAAATCTTTTTTTGTTGATATTAAACCAAAAAAATAACGTTCGAAACGCAAAACCAGCTATCCAACTAGCAGCAAGTTTATTTTTGATTTAAGTGACTCAATTCTGAAAGGGACCAACAATAAAAACACACACACACACACACACACACACACACACACTTAAACACATATACACACGTTCACACCCTTCAAAAATAGCAAAAAGCAACAATTAGTGTTCATTTTTTTTCAAATCTCCTACGGTATGTCGTCGTCATTTACATTCATTAGAAGGTAACGGTGTTCTAAATCAGTGTATTAACGTTATTGTTTAATATAGGGAGCAGTGATCAAGAAAAAAAAATGTTTAAGTTATCATATTTGATGCATTTGTGCTGGTCAGCTGTATCACAAAACATCGAACCAGTTGAAAAAGTGCAATAAAGCCTCAAATATAAGAAGATATCACTATTTTCATCCATAGACTATTACTTTTGACAGTTTATTCTAATATATTATGAAGAGTTTTATTGCAAAATGTGCTAAGCGCCATTTTTAAACATTTCAAAGTAAGTCCATCATCGGATTTTTATTTATCTTTTTTTAATTAAACCTTTCTAGCAATACCTCACAACATAAGAAGGACTATTATGATTTAAAAAATGCTGTATTATAGTTTTCTTTGTTTTTAGCAGCTTTAATCACAAATATCTCAACTTAACAAGAATGGATTTAGCTCGTTTTGCTATAAAACTTTTCATATAAATAAAAGTATGTATATATATGTATATGTATATATTATAACTACTGTTCACATTTCCTGCATTTTAACAGCAGGTAAGTTATTAGATGCAAATTAGGACGGGTAGCTTTTCAATTCAATTCAACTCAATTCAATTTAATTCAATTCAATTCAATTCAATTCAATTCAATTCAATTCAATTCAATTCATTTATTTTCATATTTCTCGTTCATAAATATTACATCAGAAAGAATAGTACAAGATCTTTTTCCTTGTCAACAATGTGCGAAAACAAGCAATACACATGGTAATAAGACAGCAATTGGAATGATAACTGGTAGAAACTGAACAAAGGGAAGTATGCCAGGATCTACATGAAAGGAAGCTTGTTTGGCTGTAAGCCCCGAGTAATCAGTGTTTGTGACAAGAAACGGAGAACGGATAGAAGATAAGACCACGTGATTAATAGTATCAAGTAAGAGAAGCGGCCGGGGTATGCCTGTGTATATTTTAAAGGCCTTAAAAAGATGTCGACAGCAATGAATCCAACTGCATAAACACTGTTTACATTTAGTAGGATTTTTCTTCGTTGTTGTTGTTTGATACCTTATTTGTTTCCTTATGCACGAGTGCTCGATCATTTTGTGCGTTAGTTTGTCTTTGACGCCTTTCTTTGTTACTGTCCATATTGTGTGTCAACTGTCCTTTTTATTTGTGGTGTCATCAACGTTTATGAGTTAGCTTTGTCGTCCTGTAGTGTGAATGGGTGCACGTCACTTTACATGAGTCCAACTTGCAAGAATCATCGAGCCCAAGTGAGTCAAATTGCCGATGTACTCGACACTACGCAAAGAAAGGCTCATGAGTACTACCTTATACGTAAAGAAGGCCCTCAGTTATACGACACTAGACTTATAAAAAAAGGACTATGAATGCGACTCCAGAACAAACAAGGTCCCTGAATCAGACGCTCATTACATTACAGGATTTAATCAAGCAAAGTTTTTGTTCGGTGCTCCTCAGAAAACCGTGCAGTGCCAGCCACCTCATTATTCAAAATTTCAATTGAAACCTCTCCGTGCATGGTATACTTGAACATTTGTATGTATGTATGTTGTATATTAAATGAACGTTTACAGTATTTTAGATAAAACGCCACTTCGTGCTTGTGCTGACTTCAATGATAACTATATGAAAAGATTTTGTAATTTGTTGTAATAGAAAATGGCAGGGAATGGACATCAGATTCCACTTTTTTTGACAAAATTAGTTATAACCTATTATGCAAAAGCATTTAATATGAATAGCTGGTACATCTTAAACCAGAAAGCTCTCTTTCGTTTGTGAGATATGATTAAAAAACAAACAAACAATGAATTTGTTCTCTGTTTGGAAGAAGAATTCGAAAAGAAAAGATAAAGATTAAAGGCAACCTAAAGCAATTAATCTGTAAAAATGGTAATCTTTTTTCTTCAAAATAGTTATTTTCTATTTCCTCGTCTTTTAATACTATATGAATATTGCCCCCCCCCCCCCCCCCGGACTCCGAACAAGATGTTCTATCCGATTTTTTTTTTTTTTTTTTTTTTTTACATGTTATTATTATTTTATTTTATTTTTTTATTTTTTTATTTTTATTTTTTTTTTTGGGGGGGGCTTGTTTATATTTTTTTGTTTGTCATGAAAATGCAAATGAAAACAGATAGAAGTTGATTTCGGCAGAAACGCCGATAGTCCGGTGATTTTAAGAAAGAAAAAATCCGCACCCATCTTTATGAAGTACCGTTTACATGGAAACGACATGCACACTTTGGCGTAAACCAAAACGTACTTTACGCGTTTTTAAAGTATATGGCTCTGGCTACTTTGCAGTGAGAGCAGAGTTCAAGTTATGCCTGACGGAATTGGTAAGTAAAACTAATGCCCTCTTTTCAGGTAGACATTATACGATTGGAAAAAGAAGTGATTTTGAAACTTCCAAAATAACGATAATAATAATGACAATAATGTTTCCCGATGTTAAACAGCTATAAACCAATACACAGTTACAATCTAAGCATGAGCAGATGAGTGGAGAGTCACGGAGATATAACAGAAATCTTGATAGGCTTCATGAAGACTATGTCATGAATATTCATACATGAACCAGGTGCATATTGGAATGTACAGGTGAATGTCTATTCTTTTCAACAAATCAACAAAAGACATTCATGCAGCACTTGCATGTAAATTACCACTTTCTGCTTGGCTGTTGTCAACTGCTCTTTTTAAAGAAAATCCCATGATTTGTAACGTCTGCGATTCAAGAGGTCATTGCAGACTGGTGCTAAAGGTGAACGTTCTTATTGCTGTGTCATTTTGGCAGCAAGTACGTTTTAGTTTTAACTTATTTACAAGTTGCCCTGCGTCGAGGTTAATTGCGGCATCACAAAACAAACAAAAAGTTGCACCCCTTGATTTTACGTGAGGACTCAAAAAAATGAAACGAGTCAACGTGGTCAATTTTGAGTTTTCCACATTTTCTTCTACGTTATTCTTTAGTTTGGGATCAAAAATTTAATGGAAGAGTGGGTTTTGAACTGTTTTTCTACAACTTTTTTTTAAGAGTAGTGTTATCAAGTTTTTCTGAGTCGCCCCTTCTCATTCCTAGAAAATCCTTTCCACACTCTTCACTTTCAACTCTGATAATTTTTGAAGGGATGATGCTACGGCTTTGAAAGTTAGCTTTGCTCATTGACGGAATGTGTTAATAGATCATGCTCAATTCACTTTTATCTGATAATCCCTTCATTTTTGTTGATACAGTGGTTTACATGTTTTTGTCGCATTCATGGTCCAGTAGCACGGCTTAGTAATGGTTAGGCGCTTGAGTAGACCCTGTACTCTTTTCTCAGGTCAAGCTTTGCCAGAGTGTGTACTTTCTTTCCAATTTTCATATAGGTTAAGAGAATCCATTTGAATTGAGTTATGCATCATTTTGAAGCTAAGAGCCTGCTCTTTCAGAATCTGCCCTTAATTAAAAATCAGTATTTAGTGATTTTTTGTTGATTTTGTGGTGCAGGGTCACAATTAGTACCTGTTATATTTATTTCTATTTTTTAAGCAAACTGATTGGAATTTATGCAAAGATTTTTCTTTTCAGAATGTGTCACCTCACATTTTGTTGTTGTTGTTTTTTACCTATTGACATGGCAACAGAAAGCCCTACTCTCATATCTTTACACATTGTATTTATAAGAACGGAAATACATTTGTAATTTACTAGTTGTTTCAATACGAATAACTTATCATTAATTCCTATATGAAGCGAGAATCAGCAGACATCAATGTAACCGTTCATCACAAAACGAACAAAAAGTCGCACCCCTTGATTTTACGTGAGGACTCAAAAAAGGTAAAACGGGTCAACCAAGTCAATATTGAGTTTTTCATGTTTTCTAAAAGAATTGCCTTTCTTCTACATTATTCTTAAGTTTGGGATCATAAAATGAATGGAAAAGTGCATTTTCAGCAGTTTTTCTACAACTCTTTTTGTAGAGTAGTGAGATCAGGTATGTCTTAGAGGCCCCTTTTCTTTTCTTGATAACCCTTTGCACACTCTTCACTTTCAAGTCTGATAACTTTTGAAAGGAATAATGCTACTGCTTTGAAAGTTGGCATTAATCATGGAAAGAATGTGTTAATGGATCATGCTCAATTTCAACTTAATCTGACAATCCCTTCGTTGTTGTTGCCCCAGTGGTTTACGTCCTGTTTTTTGTTCCACTCATCGCACAGCTAGCACGGTTTGGTAAAGATTAACCGCTTGAATAGACAGATAGACCCTGTACTTCAGAGCCTCTTTTCTCGGTTCGCACTTTTCCAGAGTGTGTGCTTTCTTTCCAACATTTAGATAGGTTAGGAGAGTCCATTTCAATTGAGTTATACATCATTTTAAAGCTTAGAGTCTCCTGTTTCAGAGTCTACCCTTAATTAAAAATCCATGTCTGGCGACTTTTTGTTTGTTTTGTGGTGCAGGGTCACATATTGCATGTGATTCTTATTATTAAAAAAAAAAAAATACAGCCAATGTTAATAGTCACTCGATAACAATGTGATTTGATTTGTCATATTTCATGTGCACAACAACATCCATATATCTATTTATAAAGGTAATAAAAAAAAAATGCCTTCACAACTTCTATTCCACTCTGTTACTCCAAACGATTTATTCAATTTTCGAATAAAAGTACGTTCGGGATATAGAACATTATCCCATCGACGGCCAACGCCTTTCACTGGGTGCAATTATTATCATAACAAAAAAAAAAATAGTTTGACTGTATACAGGCATACATCAATGAAATCCTCGTTCATAATTTTCAAATGCCCTTCAATTTAGCAATGATAACAAAGACCAATTTCACTCGAGCAAATAGGTGGGTTTACATAATCGAGGTTAAACCACTTCAAAAAGGACTGTTTAAAATCAATCAGTGACGAGGAGTCACGGACACCATGCGGGAGGCTATCATGTAATTTGGCTCCCCTGTAGAAAAAAAAATGCACGTTTGCAATTTTTTCCGAGGTTTTGGAAGGCTGAGGCTACGGTGCCGACATTGGTAGGGTTTGGGGACTAGAATATTTCGTGTAGATAAGTAGGTATTAAATTACTCAATATCTTGAAAATAATCACACCGATATGAAATTTTTGACGGGATTTTAGCGTTTCCCACTGTAATATGCCGTACATTGACATAACTGAAAAGAGTGATTTGGGATTGATTTTAAGAATAATTCCTCTTGCTTTATTTTGCACTTTTTGTAGTTTGTTTATATGTCGCGGTATATCAATTTCAAAGAATTCCTCTCTGACGAAGGATCGAAATAATTCCGCCTACTTTTTCACACAGATAATTTACAAGCCGGTTCCATTTGTGTATGTCATCAGTGTAGAGTCCTAAGTATTTCAATCATTTCACCTGATTGATTTCGTGGCCTTTTATACTCAAATCCAGTCTGTTATATCTTTTCAACATAGGACCTATGTCTACTACCAATAAGCATAGGCCTACTCAGTTTTGTCATGATTAACTCTCAGTCTTTTCTTACACATCTAACTACTTAAGATAAATAATTCCTTATTCAAATTTGTTTTTATTGTTTGTGGATTTTTGTAAGAGAAATAAGTGACGGTGTCATCTGTACATAAATGGACTTCACATGGATTAAATAAGGAAGGGAATTCGTTTATAAAGATAGTAAGTAGCAATGGCTCCAATATCAATCCCTGTGGCACACCGAACTCTATATCCAATTCTGCAGTGGTACAATTAACTATACTAGTTACTATTTTTCAGTCAGTTAGATAATGTTCAAACCATTCGAGGGAGGGATCGTTAATATCATAGTAGAAAGTTCATGCAACAGGCATTTTTTTTTTTCAAATCTACAAAGAATGCACTTAGAGTCCCTTTTCATTTATATCTGAAGATTCTTCGCACACTCTAATATCTTTTGAAAAGAAAATGCTGCTGCTTTGAAAGTTGGCATTAATCAAAGGTAAATTGTGTGAAAAGAGCATGCTCAATTTCACCCTCATCATTCTGATAATCCCTTTGTTTTGGTCCTGTTTTATATCCCATACATAGCACAGCTCTCACGGCTTGGTAAGATTAAACGCTGGAAGAGACCCTGTACACCAGAGCTCTTTTTCGCAGTTCACACTTTTCCCAGAATGTTTCGTTTCTTTCCAATATTTTGATATTTTAAGTTCAATTTGATTTTTATTTCAATTTGATTGAATTCTTTTGCGTGGAGGCTGCTCTGTTAGAATCTGCCCTTAAAGGGGATGGCTTATCAATGGGAATCAGTGGGAATGCTGGGGATGGTTGTTCCAATCCTTGTGGGATTCATTTAAGAGTACATTATATATCTATTGTTGTGTGAAAATTATTTTCTTCAGAATGGTCTCATATTCAAGTAATGTGCAGTTTAATGTTTGCCTCTGACGAAGAATCTGCTAGGATCGAAAGCGCAGGCCCCTTTTGACTCCATTGTACAGTTTTCAGCAGCTTTTTTTTTTTTCTGTACATAATTATAACATGTTACATAAGTATACTGGTTTCAAAGATATCGCTGATTTTAGGAGAGCATGTCGAGTGGTCTAGAAACCACCGATTCCAGGAAACCACTCTCTAGGTTTTCCTTCCAATTGCGAGCAAGGGGAGGCAAGACCATTTTCACCTCTTGACACTAGAAAATATGCTTTTCTCAACCTCCGCGATGTACCAGTACATGCAAGCTTAGTGCCAGCGGAATACGTCTACACACGACCAATCAGTAACCAGGATGCTACGCACTGGCCAATAGTACCACTCCCTCGTTGCTAGGGGCGAAGTCTATCTGCGGCGCTGAATCCAAATTTTCGGACACGTTTCTGTTCCGAAACTCGTAACATCATGGCTTAACTTTAATCTGTGGTCTTACCTAGGGGAGATTCGAAATTTCAGCAGATGATAAGCGAAACATCAGACTACAAAATTACGTTAAAACCAAATATTTGGTGGTTTTGGCCTTTTTTTATGACGTGACTTCAAACTCGATTACCTCGGCTCAGCCGTCAGCGACTTTCGAATCCTCTAGTTGTGGCAGGTCACAATTTTGTTTCTTTTACACAGCGTATTACAAACACGCACAGGCACAGGCACAACACGTCCACACACAACCAGAGAAATATGACGAATGCTAAGGTAAATGAGCTAGTGTACAATTTTACTCTGATCACTACATTGATTCAGAAGAAATAAGTCATACATGCTTTGACACAAATGCTTCCATGAATTCTGACTCGACCCGTTCTGGATCTCACAGCAAAGACTAAAAGCCCATTCTGAAGAAAAAAATAAGGGATTGCTTTACGCACAGTTATCTGACCCAAACATTGTGGCGCAATTTTGCGATTTTCCTTTTTCATTGTACGAGTTCTTATCTACTCTTAAGTAAGATAAAAAGTCCACGTTTTCTTGATATACGATTACAATGTCACTTAATTACGTACATATATAATGCAGGAAATTTCATAGAACATCGGATTACTTCAAATAGAAATATGATGATTATCTAAATGAAAAAAAAAAAATCAATGTAGTGATCAGTTGACGGATACCATCTGGAAAGATATGACCGTGTAGAAAGAACAGGAGGCGGAGTTGGTGTTTTCATAAGTACCGCCATCACATATAAAAGAAGGACAGATTTGGAAAAAGATTCATTAGAACTAATGTGGTTGGAAATCAAAATACCAAACAGTAAGTCATATTTTGTGGGAATAGTATATCGCCCACCGAGCACGGATGTAACATTTTTTGAAAATCTTGAGGAAAATCTTGAAAATGTATGTAATTTCAGTGATAAGATCGTAGTGATTGGAGATATGAATTGTAATATGTTAACTGAAAATAATTTTTCACGTAAAATTGTGCAAATATGCAATACTCTCCATATGTCACAGATTGTATCCAAGCCAACGAGGATAACTCGATATAGTGAAACATTGATAGATTTGATTTTGCTATCTGAAACATTAGGTGATCTTTTTTCAGATGTATACTCCATGGCCATATCTGACCATTCTTTGATTTATGTGATATTGAAAGAGTGTACGCCTAAGTCAGTTCCGAAAATTTCATATATGAGGTCATTCCGTCTATACAAAGAGGAAGATTTCTTTACTGATATAGAAAATGAACAATGGCACCTTTTGGAGTCTGAAACGGATAAAGTTAATAATTTGAATAAGAAATTAAAGAGAGAATATGTAATGTTTTCCAAAAATTTGGAAGGAATGATTTTAAAGCCAAATGGAAAAAAGTGAAAGAGTTATTACCCCGTAAGAAAGAAAGTAACATACTGAAATTAGAAATTGATGGTGAAATGATAGAAGATAGATATGAAGTAAGCAATGTTTTTAACTCATGTTTTAATTGTATTTGTGATAAACTGCGGGAAAAAGATAAGGTTGTGATGAATGATAGAATTGTGGTTCCGCTGGACGTAACGAAACAGGTGTGTGAATTTAAAGAAATTGCTGAAAATTTTGTACAGAGGGAACTTGAATCACTTGAGCAAAATAAAAGCTATGGTATTGATGGAATGCACTCCAGACTGCTCAAAGCAGCCGCTAAAGTGATTGCTAAACCTTTAGCTTTTATGTTTAACTACTCTTTGCAAGTCGGAAAATTACCAGCTGATTTTAAAATAGCTAAGATTATCCCTGTACATAAAAACGGTACAAAAACAGATCCTGTTAATTATCGGCCCATTTCGGTCTTGTCTACTGTAAGCAAGGTATTTGAAAAAGGAATCCACAGCCAGCTTTATAATCATTTGAAAGAACACAATTTACTAGCACAAAGTCAGTCAGGTTTTCGACCACTGCACTCTACGCACACAAGTCTTCTTGATGTCACCGAGTATTTACTGGCGAATATGAGTTCAGGTTACATGACAGGTGCCATATTTCTAGACCTTCGCAAGGCATTCGATGTTATTCCACATGATAAACTTTTGGAGAAACTTAAACGATTTGGCATAACCGGAAAAGAGTATTTGTGGTTTCACTCATATATAACAGAAAGAAAACAGTGTGTTTCAATAGACGGCAAAATTAGTGATCTCCTGACAATGAAGTCAGGTGTACCACAGGGATCTACCTTAGGACCTTTGTTGTTCACAATATTCATCAATGATCTTTGTCATGTCCAATTTTCTTCATCCACCAAACTATCACTGTATGCTGATGACACGGTTATGTTCAATAGGGGAAAGTCATTACAAGAAATAGAATCTTCGTTACAAAGCCAATTTAATCACATTGTTAACTGGCTGTATGCTAATGATATGTTTATTAATGTTGGTAAAACAAAGGTTATGCTGTTTGGGGCGAGAAATAAAGTAAGAAATAAACAACTTAATATCATTTATGAAAATGAGAGTTTGTAAAGAGTGGTAACGATGAAGTATTTAGGTGTAATTTTAGACCCTTATTTAAGTTGGTCTAGTCACGTGGATAACATTGTAAAAAAAGTATCTAAAACATATGCATGTCTTCTGAAAATCAAGCCCTATGTTAACCAGAAAATATTAATTGATTTGTATTTTTCTTTAGTTGTTCCTTATCTGGATTATTGCTGTACGGTCTGGGGCAACAAGACTAAAACATGTACGCAACGATTGCAGAGATGCCAGAATAAGTTTGCTCGGCTGGCCTTAAATGCCGACAAATTTTCCTCTTCTTCTCCTCTGTTGAAAACGCTTCGGTGGCAATCAATCGAAAAAAGACTTAAATACCAACAATGTATAATGGTTTACAAGATCTTAAATGACAGAGTGCCGGCTTATCTAAAACCACTCATTGCCATTAGACCAGTGTACTACCTCACAAGATACACAGTCAACAGCCCCCTCTTTGTGCCTACACCACGGACAGAATACATGCGAACATCTTTTTCTTACCAGGGAAGTGCAATATTCAACACCTTACCAGTATTCTTACAAACTTGCCCCTCTTTTGAAAGATTTAGAAAATTATGCCGTCAATTGAGTTACACGTTTTAAATAAATATTGATTATGGTATAATGATTATTTATTGAATGTTTTAACAATTTTGCATTTTTTTTTTTTTTTACTGTTTGTATTCTTTTTTTTATGATTTCTTCTTTGGTTCCATTAACCCCTATTATGGTATTTTAAACTCAGTTTTATATTTTTGGTGTGTCATTACAGTCATTTCTATTACACAGGTTTTTTTTTTTTTTTTTTTTTTTTTTTTTTTTTTTTTTTTTTTTTTTTTTTAATAATACATTTTGTTTATGCCGAATTCAGAATATATTTTAAGTCAGTCTCCATGGTCTAAAGTATCTTTTAAAGTTTGTATTGTTTTGTGTATATGTGTTATACTTGTATATGTTTTTTTTTTTATGAAGTCTATTGTAATCCAATGTTTTTATCATGTATATGTACACAGGGCTCCCCTGGAAAGCAGTTGTGAAACTGAGGGGACTACCCTGTATAAATATGACGGAATAAATAAATAAATAAATAAAAAGATTAAAAAAAAAAAACCAACACAAAGTAAACTTACACGTAGCTTACTCCAGAGCAATATTGTTCCGGTTGAACAGTCTAAGTTCTAACATCTTCTGTTAACAAAGTTATGTTTTCACTCCATGCTGAGACCCACGAGGAGTTCCTTCGCTATGTCGGCACAGCTTCAGTCCAATCAGTGATAAAGCTGTTCTTCCATTTCCTCAACCACATTCAGGCGCCTTTACCTAATAATGTTTAAAAACGGCAATGGCCAGCCATTCTTCTTCTCCCGGAAAGTGCACATGGCTGTAATTGTTAGAGTCCTTGTAGTTTGGCAACACTCGGAGAATTACTCTGTTATCGTCATAGCCAATAGCGTAGAGTGTTTCATGTGATACGGCGAAGTCTATTATTGTCACCTGCGAGAATACACTTCCAAGCTTTCGAACCTTTGTTCGGTTGAAGCCAGAAGGTGTCAGATTGGAGAGGGCAGTATAGAAGAACAAATCCCACAGAGTGTTGAAGAGGAGATGATGTCCTGCAAATTAAAGAAAGGTCAGACTACTCAAGACTTGTTATATTCCATGAATAGTTTCTTTCAATATTCAGCCATTCGCAGGAAGTATAATTGAAATATTTTGATCGAAAGTGTCATTTTCAAACGAGTTATATATCCATCATAGAGTAAAACAGAAACTTTCCAATGATATCTTACTTTTTTTTGGGGGGGGGGTGGGATAACAAGGAACATTCTGAACTTTATGATTAAAAAGATCACTTGTTTTCTTTTGTCCTATTTTATTTTCACACTTTTAATCCCTAATTTCTTTACTTAACAACCATGTTTTATAGGTCAATTTAATAGACCAACAACGTGATAAATGGGAAAAAGAAAGTTCAAAACAATACTTTGACAAAAGGGCCTGTCTCTTTATTAAAGAAGAAGAGCTACAAATCTCTTTCAAGAGGTACAAGTTTATCAAATGCCAACATAGTCTATTTCATATACATTCGTCCATGATTGTGTTAAAAGTCGTAGAGACGTAACTTTTGTATTTTCTCTCGCAGTCCCTTGTCTCCTAGACCCGTGTACAGTGGTGATTTGCTCTTACTGAAGAGAAACGATAATTCTTCGGTTGTGATAACTTGATTTTGATGCTATTTCATCATTGAGATGACAATGTCGCTGAGTCCTAAGGTGCCAAGATGAAACAGACTATATATCATTAAAACTCTACCTCCATTTCCGATTTGAAGTCCGAAAGTAAGTTGATGCACGTCGGGATGGACGTAGATCAGTTCTGAGCTACTTTGGCTTATGATAGTTTTGCGTAAGAGTTCTCTTCCTTCAGACCAATAAAGGTACCTGCATTCATAGAAGAATATGAAAAGCGCGTGTGTGTCTGATTATTGTTATTCTCTGATCAGAAATCGGAACATTAAAGGGGTTGTTATTCCAAACGTTGTCTTCATTAGAAAAATATGAAATGCAGTTTGTCAGTTCGAAAAACAAGCGTACAAACATGACCTCGCAATAACGAAACTTTGGAATAACGAATATTCCTCTGCTTCGATTTCTTCTTCTTCTTTCTCTTTTTTTTTTCTTATTCAATGATTTATTCATTTGAATCTTTTGATTAACTATATTAAATGCTGTGTTAAGTGTTGTGAGTGGATGTAAATTTAACATTTTGACTAAGATAAGCGCGCTCCTTTATTACGTTAAAAGCTATTAACATGGTAAATAACGCAATTGCTGCTACGTCATATTTGTCAATTATGAATATCAATAAATTACCATCCAAATAAATAACGAAAGCAATTTACCCATCTCTATCATTTGCTTCCATGCACCGCACGTCAGATCCTACAGTGGCAAATTCTCCCAATGTTGTCATGGTGACAACATTTATTGAGGTGATACCCATCATGACGTCAGAAAAGCTAAACATGATTTGATTCTTCTCAGATAAGGCCAGGAAACGACTTCGCCCACCTGCCAGTGAAAAACGGAAAATACATGGATAGATGATAATAAATAAATAGACTGGCTTCGCTATGTACATTGAGACTTTATGCATGTTTTTTCACCACAGCTGCCCTTAACAACCACAAAGCTTGCTGGACCCTCCCTAGCAACAACCAAGTGAATATCTGCTTATGGAACTTTATGGTAGGGAACAGGTAGTTGCATTTTTTTTTTTTTTTAGGCAGTAGAAAAATGAATATTGAAACATTTCTGATACATTTCAGAAACGGTCTACGGATAGATAAGAACAGAAAAAAAAAGAGAGGGAACATTGAGAGATATCTTTACAAACGTATTCAACATCTTAGCCTTACGACGTATTATAATACACACAGATAACAAAGACACACAAACATGTATATGAAAAAGAAATGACAAAAATGACAAACGACTGTATTGAGTTTGTGACATGACAATGTAAAAAAATGAATAGTTGTTAACTTTTATCTGAAATCTGAAAAACAAAACTGGGAGAGAGTTGCAAATAAGGAAAAAATGTATTATAGTGAATAGCCAGTTTAAGTGAAAAAGTAATAATGGATAATATTTGAAGAAAGGCAATACACGACGTTAAATATTGATAATATTAATACTATTGATATTAATATTACTGTTAATATTGATATAAATATATTAATAATAAATATATATATGAAGGGTTTGTTTGCAAAAACCGATAAGTCCATATTTGCCAAATGGAGATATTTGCGATTAAAGGTCAAGAAAAATAAAGAGAATAATAAGAAAATTTTTGCTTCTTTTGACCATAACTTCAAAAATGTACCTTTATATGAAGTGAACAATATATCATTTAAAAGGTATTATTTTGTACTTTATGACAGAGACCGTACTTCAAAATCTTCAAAAATGGACTTATCGGTTTTTGCAAACAAACTCTTCATATATATATATATATATATATGAAGAGTTTGTTTGCAAAAAACGATAAGTCCATATTTGTCAAATGGAGATATTTGCGATTAAAGGTCAAGAAAAATAAAGGGAATAATAAGAAAATTTTTGCTTCTTTTGACCATAACTTTAGAAATATACCTTTATATGTAGTGACCAATATATCATTTAAAAGGTATTATTTTGTACTTTATGACAGAGACCGTACTTCAAAATCTTCAAAATGGACTTATCGGTTTTTGCAAACAAACTCTTCATATATATATATATATATTGATATATTAATATTAATAACAATACTGGTTACAGAGAGAAATAAGAAAGCTTACCATAAATTCCATTGGGTAAGAGAAGGCTTAACGGTGCACCACGTATGATTTATTATGTGATATGCACGCGCAAAAATATATCTCGTGGGTTGTTGGAACAAAGACATTTAGATAAAGCATGGGACTGACTCTTGACATAATAACATGCATAAGAATCGGTTGGGTAATCCCAGGCGCGGTGGAGCACCCCAATTATCTCGCAGAAATCCATCGGCAGCCGAGCCTCATTTGCATAAAGTAAACAACATGTACTCGCGTAGTTGAGCAAAAGTTAACAACTTCTCAAGCTAATAACAATTTCAGGAAACCTATTTTCGGATTAAAATTGAGTTAGTTTGAATTTGAAAACATGTCCGAATATGCACATATAACATATTAAAGGATTTGACAATGATAAAATGTGAAATTTTAGCGAAAACCTGGCGAGCAAAATTACCAAAAATATGCCTCGAAAATCATCCTAAAATTCACGAAGTGTGATTGCGGAACAAAAGCGCCATTCAAACAAAGTACACCGAAATTTATTTATCTGCTTGCATTTTAAATTTCATACCATAATATTCCCGGCCATGGTTGGGTCGGAAAAAACAGAAGGTGATGTCAAAAATGACACGAACGCAAAGCGTACAGGTCGGTCCCATGTATAATTAATCGCGTCACTGTGGCGTTGCATGTCACAGCACACACAACGCATTGCTGCATGCAGCGTGCGCGGCAGCAGCTCAGCAATCACCGCCGTGCGACACTCAGCAAAATTGACTGCGTCACATGCAAACCAACAATGAGCACGAAATCCTGAATCTCACGTACCACGCATGCCCAATATTACGGGAAAAGAAATGACGTCATTTTCAATTGTTTCGCCGACTACAATTTTCTATTCCAAACCCTGTAGAAACAAGTTGATTTCTCAAAAAGTACAGGTGGTACAAAGCGAAAACTTTCACCATATATGGATTGAGGCCTGATGAACGTATGTTGCCAGTTTCGGACACATTGGAGCCCGGCCATAGTCCAGTCGGAAAAAAACAGAGAGCATGTTTTGCGAGAGGTGATTTTCAAAACGCTTTAATATCTCAAGTTCTAGTGCAGCAAATTTCATAATTTTTTCATCAAAAGGAAGGTTTTTAAAAACTTAGATAGTGTGGGAAGTTTGAGTTTACTAGCGGCACGCATAGCGGCACAAGGAGAAGGTAAAGATTTGACTTTTTCATGCACACAGTTTCGGGCAGCCGTGGATGCCCGTTGGAAATTCAAATAGAACGGGGCGATAATGAGATGCAAATTGGGGTGCTCCACCGCGCCTGATCCATGTACCCCGAACGAAGCGACTATATTAGTATTGTTGTTGTTGATGATAATGGTTTTTTATTCATTTTTGTTGGTTCTGTTTCCATTTCGTGCAAACAAAATATCCTCCACCTTACGGTAGACAGTCTTGAAGACATTTTCGAAAATTCCAGCTTGAACAATCTCCAAATTCTCATTCGTCCAGTATAGCATGTGTTTTGTCTTGTCAACCACGATATCCCACACACGGGACGCGTAGTGGAGGAACCTTCTGAAGACGTATCCGTTTGTCGTACTCACAAGGAAGCTAGATTCACCGGCCACGATCAAAAGAGTATTGATCTCAGAATCTGTCACATATGAAAAGAAAGAGTTTTTTTTTTTTGTTTTTGTCTTTTTAGCTATTATCATATTTCATTTAGAGTACATTGACTGATATTTTCATTCTTTTTTATTACTCTTTATGATTTAATTCTACCATGATGTGCTACGGTGAAAGACCCGCTCACCAGTTACCGTGCATTACAAAACGAACAAAAAGTCGCACACATTGATTTTGTGTGAGGACTGAAAATAGGTGAAAAGGGCCAACCTAGCCAATCTTGACTTTTCAATATTTTCTGAAAGAGCAAGTCTTCTTCTACATTATGCTAAAATTTGGGATGATAAAACGGGCAGAAAATTGTGTTTTTAAGCAGTTTATCTCGACTATTTTTTTTTTCTGGTAGAATAGTGTGATTAGGTGCATGGGTCTTTGAAGTCTCCTTTTCATTTCTTAAAAACCTTGTACACACTCTTCACTTTCATTTCTAATAACTTTGAAAAAGATGATGCTACTGCTTTGAAAGTTGGCTTTAATTATGAAAAGAATATGTTTATGAGTCATGCTCAATTTCAATTTAATCTGATAATTCCTTCATTGTTGTTTCTCCGGTGGTTTACGATTTGTTTTTGTCCAAGTCATCGCACAGCCAGCACGGCTTGGTAAAGATATAGGCGCTTGAATAGACACTGCACTTCTGAGCCCTTTTCCTCAGTTCAATCTTTTCCTGAGTGTGTGCTTTCTTTCCAATATTTAGATTAGGTTGATTTAATTTAGGTTAGGATAATCCATTTGAATTGAGTTATACATCATTTTAAAGCTTAAAGTCTGCTCTTTCGGAATCGGCTCTTAACTAAAATTTCATACATGGCGACTTCCTGTCTGTTTTGTGATGCATGGTCACGATAGTCATCCGTAGCAGGTAATGCTGCACAAAACCGGTCTTTAGTTTCCCCAAGCCTTGTAGTCATATCGAATGCGTACCACACTCTGTAGGCCTATGATAACCTCCGCCATGAAGATTCTTTTTTTTTTTTTTGGTTAGTTCCTTTTTTTTTTTTTTTGGTATGCCTGTATTCAGTGTGCAAAATAACGCTACACGTTGTGAAAACTAACAGGAAATGGTGAAAACGACACAAAGAACATGTGATTTTGGTAGCGTTCTGGAAAACCAGAATGAATTGTATATATATATATATATATATATATATATATATATATAATTATATGAAGAGTTTGTTTGCAAAAACCGATAAGTCCATTTTTGAAGATTTTGAATTACGGTCTCTGTCATAAAGTACAAAATAATACCTTTTAAATGATATGAAGAGTTTGTTTGCAAAAACCGATAAGTCCATATTTGTCAAATGGAGATATTTGCGATTAAAGGTCGAGAAAAATAAAGAGAATAATAAGAAATTTTTTGCTTCTTTTGACCATAACTTCAAAAATGTACCTTTATATGTAGTGACCAATATATCATTTAAAAGGTATTATTTTGTACTTTGTGACAGAGACCGTACTTCAAAATCTTCAAAAATGGACTTATCGGTTTTTGCAAACAAACTCTTCATATATTGGTCACTACATATATAGGTATATTTTTGAAGTTATGGTCAAAAGAACCAAAGATTTTCTTATTATTCTTTTTATTTTTCTTGACCTTTAATCGCAAATATCTCCATTTGACAAATATGGACTTATCGGTTTTTGCAAACAAACTCTTCATATTATATTGTGACTCGCTACAACAGAATGGTCCTAAAGTCGCGCACGGTCGAAGCCGTGAAAATCGAGTTTGAAGTTAGAGCATCAAACTTGGTCAAAACTTACGATTTTCTGAATTTGACATATTATTAGAGTCTGATATGTCTTCTATCATCTGTCGAAATTTTGAAGCAAAATGATGAAAGGAAAGACCAAAAAATAGCGTTTTTCTGGGCCATGTTTTTTTGGCGTTTCAACGAAGCAGAAACTGGTTCGAACATTTGGATTGAGCGCCACACATAGGCTCCGCCCCTAACAACGACCAGAGTGATCTCATTGGTCAGTTTGCTGCTTGCCGCTAACCGAAGCGTGAAGCTCGCACACTGCCCAGTCGACTGGTGCGTGCGGGCGGGTTGCGCTATGCCTAGCCGCTTCTCCTGACATCCTGGTCACTGATTGGTCGGCGAGGAGACCGCCGTCGCTGTGTTTGAATGAGCATTACGGGGGTTGCTAGGGCTTAACTTCTATTGTCCGGAGGTGAATACTGACTTGCGTGTCTCTTGATTGTGATTGCGTCGCAAGGAGAAGTTTTAGGGCGCTTTTCTCGAAACAGTGATTTCCCAGACGTCTTCACATGCGCTCTTTTAAACATCGATATCTCCGCAGCCGATTATTTTTATAAGACATGTTATATGTCAATTTAAAGCAAAAAGATTAGGGAATTGTGTCATGCAATTTTCAAATAATCGACCTCGTCCGACTTTAGGATCATTTTGTTGTAGCGGGTCACATATATATATATATATATATATATATACATATATTTATCTGCATATAAGAATGACCTAAGTTCAAATTTGACTATCGCCTTAGGAAACCATTTATGAAGTCGTGCAAATACAGATACCCATCCAAGTGACTGTTTTATATTCAAATTTGTATGAATAACATCCCACTAACTGAAAACACTAAAAGCAGTAGGACGTTATTTATTCATTTCTATTTTTCCTAAGGAAGTTGATAAATTCTTTTAAGCCTCTCAGGAACATCATTTTACAATGCTACAAACACTCTGACAGGAATGACGCAGTAAATTACATCGGTAGGAATAATATAACAGAAACGAGGGAGGGGGGGGGGGGGGGGTAACGAGTGAATAAAGGCATGGCGAAATGAAGAGCGTAGACATCCAAGTCATTTACAATCTCCTGTATTTCCCATCCATGAACTGCAAAGATAACAACTACAGCAACAACAAAAACAACAACACAATCCTACATTGGATGAATTCATTAGCAGAAAACACGAGAGAGATCTAATTACCAGGTAAATTCCGGAAATATCCTTGTTCACAGTACACCAGGGAGCTACGGATGAAGCTAGGCATCTGCTTCTCAGCGAGCTCGAAGCTTCCATCGTCATCGCAAAGTATTGCCTGACACGATCGTGTACTCTTACTCGGATTAATCACGTCACCTGCCCTGGAATGTTCTACATGAGTTGTAACGGGATAAAACAAAGACTTAAGATCTTCACGTCAATGCCATCTCTCAGCTATTAAATTACCCGACCATACATTATGCCCAAGCCTACGTAAGTCAAGATATGATTATGAAATTTATATTACAACGGAAAAACGGATTTAACAAGTAAACCGAAATCTGTTTCCTACCTTAGCAATTGTGACCAAAGTTTAGGAGATATTTTATGAAAAATATTATGATTTATAACGTTCCCGATTGTATTATCCCCTACAACTTATCTGCATCGCATGCATTTGAATAACTCTAGAGAGACGGTCTTGAATGAGATTAATTCACAGTAACATAATTTAGATGATCAGAACATTTAACTTTCATGTATACAATAATTTCCTATGATTATTTCACTTGAGAGGTATTTACAAGTGACAAGGACGACTATGACAAAACCGCTATGCTATAACGCTCTTAATGCAACAAAACATGTGTAAGGTATAAAGTAGTTTTCGGTTATTAAATTTACACACTCACAGTTTACTACCCCCACATATTTACGCTCATGAACCCTTTACACTCACCTCACTGGCACGACACGCAGCAGGTATACCCCCAACGCCTTAAAATGTAACCAGTGTGTTTTATTATGGTTCTACCTATTTTTTTTTTTATGTATTTCGAATGATTTCACTGCAATCATTACCGCTGTTATTGCTTATTTAAACTATACTGGTACTATACTGTCCCATTATTTTCACTACCAATGTATGGTTTAAGTAAACATAGTGAACATTATACCGCAACGTCTGCGAGCAGTCATTCCTCCGTCACACCTATATATATATGAAGAGTTTGTTCGCAAAAAACGATACCTTTGAAGCACGGTCTCTGTCATAAAGTACGAAATAATACCTTTTAAATGATATATCGGTCACTACAAATAAAGGTACATTTTTAATGTAATGGTCAAAAGAAGCAAAATTTTTCTTATTATTCTCTTTATTTTTCTTGACCACTTATCCCAAATATCTCCATTTGGCAAATATGGACTTATCGGTTTTTGCAAACAAACTCTTCATATATATTTATATGAAGAGTTTGTTCGCAAAAAACCGATAAGTCCATTCTTGAAGATTTTGAAGTACGGTCTCTGTCATAAAGTACAAAATAATACCTTTTAAATGATATATTGGTCACTAGATAAAGGCGCATTTTTGAAGTCATGGTCCAAAGAAGCAAAAAAGAAAATCTTAATATCTCTTTATTTTTCTTGACCTTTAATCGCAAATATCTCCATTTGGCGACTATGGACTTATCGGTTTTTGCAAACAAACTCTTCATATATATATAATAACATGCAGTTGCTCATGTATATTTCATGATAGGCCGACACCCAAAAGCTCATTAAATTTACAATCACAATGCAGCGCCGTCCACGTACACGTACACGTAGCATGGATATAAAAAAAAAGTACCTGCTGCGAATACGATGATTACAAGATTCGCTATCGTCAACGTCATCATCCTGCAAATGGTGGTGCAATCTTTCGCTGAAGATGACTGGAATGAAATTGGAAGAACAAGAAAAGAGAATAAACGGCTAAGCACTCGGGTTTGTACGAGTTTTTACATACCTGTCTGCATAAAAAGTTTATATCCGATATTCCATAACATGTGCGTTTTCCTGGTCAATTTGATAATTTTGTCATCCAGGTTCATATTCAGAGCAATCATTTGCACGCATTTGACGCTTGCGGCAATGAATCAGCCATTCAAGACAAAGTTTGATCGTTCAAATTTACTGTCGAAGTGATCAATTTGTTCATTTGCGGCATTCAAATCTTAATATAAGACCATACATTCGAGCAATGTGCATCCACATACTATTTAAGCTGGAGACGAAGTCTCGTCGGTTTTGCAAAATTTAATTGATGTACGTGTCTAGTTTACTTAGGACAGTGTGGACATAATAACAATAATAATAATAATAATAATGATAATAATGATAATAACAATAATAATTTACTGTTCTTGATCTTCATTAACAACTTACCATACTGTATCAGGAAATCCAAAACCCATGCCTTTTCGCAGATGAATATGTATCATACAAGAGGATATCCTGTAAAGATGATGCTACACTACTACAGGGTGATCTGGATTCCTCACAAAAGTGGGACCGTCTCTGGCACATGTAATCCGGCAAAATGCCAGGTAATTATAGAGTCACCAAAAAGCGCAAACCCTTTTCCTTCCCATGCTACATCCATGAAACCCTCCTGAAGGAAGTTTCATCTGCCAGATACCTGTGCCTTTATGCTGACAACAAGCTCAGCTTCAACACACATGTTGCCATCACAAGCAAGAAAGCAAACTCCACCCGTGCTTTTCTCCAACGCAACTTCAATCATTGCTCCAGGAACATGAAGGAGACGACCTACATGACATATGTCAGGCCCATTGCAGAGTATATGCAGCTGCTTCATATTCAATAATACTTAACATTGATAATACTGCTTCAAATTCTTACATTGGTTGTTTTTCATCCCAAACTCACATTTTAGAACTATTTTGAAGGAGTAATTCTAGGTTTTTGTTTCATCTCCAAATCGTCAAATACGCCTTTAACACCTGGACAATGGTCCTGAACAATGGCCATGATTTGAATGCTTATTACATAGGCCCTATTTATAAGAAATTTTACCACCAGAGCTCTGTCTTTCTACATCATGAAATGTAGTGCATGGAAGCACATAGAAACATGTGCTTACTTTTTTCATGTGCATGCATTTTACCCTTTACAATGAATTCAGACCAGCAGTGCCCAGGGCAATCCATCGTGAATTACAAAGCATTCATGTGACTTGGAGCTAGAAACAAGGAGCCTGGTCAGCAGAGTTCTGAAAAGGTTGTATTCGTGATGGCATTCATGTCTGTTGTTCAGGGTCTTTGTAAGCACACACTCTCATACACATCATAGATTCACTGTGTAAAGTTTAATTATGTACAGAGAGTAAAAATTTGACCGAAATCTGGAATTTAACTGTTAATCAATGATTAATCAAAGATTTAATGAAACTAATTCATATTCAAATCACCTCCAACTAAATTGTACACTATTCAGTTATTATTCAAATCAATGACAATGTTATCTGATGTATAATTTTTAAACTACTAAGGATCAAAAGTGGGAATGGTTTTCTGTATAATATGATTCCAAGAACCGTGTACGACCCAAGTCCATCAAACAAAATCCTCCCTCCACAAGTGATGTAAACGTTAGTTGTGATAATGATATAGTTAATAATTGTTATTTACAATGCTGCATTGCAGTAATAGTTGAATGGAATATTAATTGACAAAATAATAATACTAATAATAATGATAATAATAATAATAATAATGATAATAATAATAATAATTATGATAATAAATCTAACTTTACTCGAAATGACACCTCCCCCCCCCCCCCCCCAACGGTCTTGGATCGTTTTTGTATTCAGATACTCAACGATATTATATACTTGCACTTACCAAATGTAGCAGCCGAAGCTTGTACTGTAAATTGCGACAAACAAGCCAATGCCTTATAGATGGTTTGGAATAAAGTAAAGTAAACCTACTTTTGTCAATTTGCTCCCAAACTGTACATGTCGTCGTCATGTAAACGACAATCAATAAAAACGGACAGGATTTGTTTGTTTTCTTGTTGTTCTTTTTTGTCCTTAAAAAAAAAAAAAAAACAAGGTCGTTTTTTATCTCTGGAAGGTTAGAATTTCTGTCGATTTCAATTTGCCCTTTTTTCCGTGTGAAAGACTGATAAGGCTTTATGCTCTTGGGGAGATGATAGTATTGTTTCTCTATATCAATTGAAAACAAACCACAAGAATAATGATTTCATTCTATTTTGTTTGATATCGGATTCAGAATATTTTTCCTCTCTGTTCCCCCTTTTTGATATTTTCGATCCCAAGTGTGGTTGAGACTTGGTTATTACTTCTTACTTGGTTCTTTTCTTTGAATGCCAAATCGCTTCGTCTCCCTATATAAGGTGGCCGCATTTACACAGGTTTAAGTATGTATTCTTATATAATTATTGAGTAGGTTGTCCACGTGTTGGCACGATAAGAAGATAACGACATAATAAGATGAAAACATTTTGAAGCGATTCGCTCTTTCTCAAGTGGTTATCATTTCTCAAGTGTTGATATCAACATTTGAGAAAGAGCAAATCGCTCGAAAAATTGTGTGCAGAAATAAACTGTTGGTGAAAACAGAATGAACTTTGTTCCAGTTCTGTTTTTTATCTTTTGGACCGGTTTGAATCATGTGATGTCAGTACTGAGTGTGTGGTGTGTGTGTGTGTGTGTGTGTGTGTGTGTGTGTGTTTAGGGGATACTATTTCTCGTATACCAATGGATACCATCTTAAGAAACACAAGGATGGTATTTCATCCATGATCGTTGTAGTTTTCGTTGAAAACCTGTGGAATCAAATTCATTTACCTGCCATTTTCTCAGGAATGATGAAATAAATCTACTCATCATTGCATTCAGTAATAACTATAAATATAGCGTGTTATATTTAAAACAATGGGTTGGCCCTTGATAAATCGACAATCTTACCCCCACCCCCACCCCCCAAAAAAATTATGTTTCATTAATTCTAATGTTATCTAAAGCAGATGAAATTCCGAGAGTAAATAATATTCATGTACAAATTTCATATCTAACTAATTCAATTTAAGGACGTTCCTCAGTTGAGTTTGTGGGCATCCTAGCTGCGCAGGTGTCAGTGACGTAACAAAGAGCGCAGAAGCGCACGCACGAGTGATGAGCTGAGCTAGCTGAGCTGAGCAGCTGCTAGTAGATCGAGCTAGAGTGTGGTACGTGCACGTATACGGATACCCGGCAGCTCCCCACCGCGGCCGCGCCGGGCAGCCGCGCTGGGCGGCCTCGCTCGGTTCGCGTGCCGACTGTACGCGTTACAATCTGTACATACTACGCAAAGTTCAGCGATCCGAGCCGCATAAAAATACATGGTCATTGTGGCACAACACCGATTGACGGAATCGCGAAGCTTGGAAGTGGAACAGAGCTGTTTCAATTTTCAGTCCATAGATCTGTTTTGTGACATGAAGTTCATTATGCGGTCATCAACATGGTAAAGTCGAGTGCTAAGGTACCAAGGGCCTATAGGCCCTAGTCGGGGTCTAAGGCTGACTACTCTATTGGACTAGGTGTTAAAAAACAACAACAACAACAATAACAGCAACAACAACAACAAAACAAGCATATGACACACATTTCATCTTTAGGTCTAGCAGCTAAAACAATCTGAGTATCTCTGTTAAAAATTAATCTAAATTAGATCTAAATTTGTCATTACTAGTAATACAAAATATTGTTGTTGTTTTTTTGGTTACAAAATACAAGGTCACGAAAGTGTTATCAAACAAGACTATTCATCACTTTCACCATTCGTATATTATTTTTTTTAATTACCAAATCTGGTGTAACAAAAGGAGAATCAAAGAATTATTATTATTGTCTTTTTTTTTTTTTGGGGGGGGGGGGGGGGCAAGGTACATCTCCATAGCTTACAACACGCACTTTACCAACCACTGCAACAACCAACACATGCAATCTACAATCAACGGCATTGTATTAAGATTTGTTTTTCCTTTGGAGGACCGTCAGACTAATGCCAAAAACTCCCATTTCCTTATATTTATTCTTCTTCCTCCATTATCACTTTCTGTTCATGGTTACAGCAAGTGGGTAAAACAAACAAGCGTGCATGTCAATAATATGGAGTTTTCCACGCTTGCATCCACATAATATCATTATGGCTGTGTAAGGGAAATATAACAAAAACGCACATGGTCCTTTCTTTCTGAATATTTTTTCACCATATCACTGCAATTGTGTGGTTTTTTGTTTTTTTTTTTGGTTTTTTTCTTTCTTTTTTTTTTTTAAGAAAATGGGGTTTCGAGTGAACCGCATGAGATTCATGCATCCTAGCAGGGTATATCCCTGCATTTGTTCCTGACCAGATTTGGGGGTCTTACGATGATTTCTGTCGCAAGGAGACTCTGCTAGCACTAAAACGAGCACATGAAACCCCATTTTTACAATTGTTCTGCATTAAGTAACCCTTCTTCTACAATTTGATAAAGTTTCGTAAAAATGACATGGGTTTTGAATGTACAGCATGACATTTACGAACCCCACCTATATCAGGACACCCACGAGAGGTTATAACCACATTCTGGGGTCCGATGAGGTGATTTCTATCATCTGGGGATGCTGCCAGCACAAAAATTAGGACATGTACCCCCACCTTTTATTGTTTTTCTGGAATTAGTAAGCCTTCTTCTATAATTTGGCAAAGTTTCGTGAAAATGACATGGGTTTTGAATGAACAGCTAGCATAAGTTTTATGAACCCACCTTTGTCAGGGTATCTTTGCATAGGTTCTTGACCAGATTTTGGGGACTTACGACGACATGTCGCATGGGGGCGCTGCTAGCACAAAAACGAGCACATGAACCCCAACTTTTAATTATTTTTCTGGAATTAGTAAGCCTTTTTCTATAATTTGGCTAAGTTTCGTGAAAATGACATGGGTTTTGAATGTACAGCATGAGATTTATGAACTCACCCTGTTAGGGCGACACTGGATAGGTTCCTAACCAGATTTTGGGGTCTTATTATACGATCGCGTGGGGTCGCTGCTAGCACAAAAACGAGCACATGAACCCTCACTTTTGATTGTTTTTCTGGTATTAGTAAGCCTTTTTCTACAATTTGGTCAATTTTCATGAATTTGACATGGGTTTTGAATGTACAGCATAAGTTTTATGAACCCACCCTGTCAGGGTATCTCTGCATAGGTTCCTGACCAGATTTTGGGGACTTACGATGATGTACATGTATGTCGCATAGGGGCGCTGCTAGCACAAAAACGAGCACATGAACCCCAACCTTTGATTGTTTTTTTTTTCTGGAATAAGTAAGCCTCTGTCTACAATTTGGTAAAGTTTCGTGAAATTGACATGGGTTTTGAATGTACAGCATAAGTTTTATGAACCTTGTCCTTTTGCTCACCCCTAACAGAAAACGTCGATGAGAAGGATTTGAGAGATATCGGTGTTTTCTGCCGCGTGAGGGCGCTGCTTGCTCAAGAATGAGAATGTAAGCCCTAACTTTAAAACCTTTTCCTCGTTTTGGGTACCCTTTCCTGCAATTATTGCAAATTTGGAGAAAATAACGTGAATTTTGAAAGAAATATGGGGATTTAAGTTTGTCATTGCAGATTTTGTTGCCAATCATGGTCTTGATCCTGTAACGCTATCATTTTGGTACAGGACGGCAGATAAGTCATATTCTTCAAAGTCCCGTAAAAGAAAAACAAGCACATGAACCTATGGTTTCATTTACATATTTGGGCTTCGGATGGGTCAAAGTTACGGTATGGAAAGTTTCAAGAAAATGACATGGATTTCACTTTAACTGAGGAACGTCCTTAATTCAATTCATTTTAATCATCCAATAAAAAAAAAAAAAAAACATTATAGGAAATTCAGTGCTGGATTTTTACATATGCATGACGAATCAAAACATACAGTTTATACATAGAGAGAGAACAACACGGAATAGTACATGATAGATAAATAACCGAACTACTGTGTGCAAAGTCACACTCAAAAGAACAATGACATAAAAGACGTGGCATAAAAACCGACTCCATTGGCATGATGTTAAAAACTCGAGAAACCTTCCCTGTTGCTACGTTCCCAGTCTCTATCCCCCCTCCTATGTCAGCCCGCGATAAAGTGAAACAACTCAAACCAACTCGCCCTAAAATACAACACATTAAACAGATTAAAACATACGAAAACAATATCAGTGATTATATCATCATATAAATTTCCTTCTAAATCCCACTAATATTACACATAATCACTTTACAAATTTGAGATATAATAATGATTACGAATATAATCACTGTAATTGTACGACAACATGCCAGAAAAAAAAAAAAATATATATATACATATAACGGGATGATTAGCGGTAAAGAGAAGAAAGAAAAAAGAAAGAAAGAAAGGAAAGGGAAGCAGAGGTATATGACAGCTTATGAATAACATATATCAAACATCATGAGCTATGACATCGTAAATCCAAAAACTGTAAAATCCCAAGATGAGGTGATGAGGATAATGACCAGTCAATGTCAATGACTATAAAAAAAGACAATGATTATGATGGTAAAGCTGATAATGAAGGAGGCGATAATGTTGTCGTGGAGATGACAATGATGATGATGATGATGATGAAGGTGATAATGATGATGGTAATGAAGGTGATCATAATAATGGTGATAAAAACATGGGATCTTTAAAACATTTTTACTGTTTACAATACCCAATCCCAACAACTTTCCAGTTTCTGCAGAATAAATCACCACACATTATCCCTATCACGATTCATCTATTTTAAAGTCCAAGACTTCAACAAAAGACCTGCTCATCACATAAACAATTCCGACGCAACGATTCCCTGCTGACCCTCAACTTTCATAATTTACTCAATCACATATTCCACGTGAAAACACAAAATTATCAAAAAGCGGACGGGTAGCCTCGGATTGTCCAGGGAGCAACCCCACGGGCGTCCTCTGGTAGTTCAGCTACTAATGAGTTAACGGGTACTATTGAAAAATCTACGTGAACACAATGAAAACAATTAAACACAAAATTATCAGAAAACGGACGGGCGGCCTCGGGTGGCCCAGGGGGCAACCTCAGGGGCGGCCTCAGGTAAGATGTTTATTACCTATCAAAAGTAAACATACATAAACAATAAACAATTTCGAGAGCATTTTCATCTACAGGGGGAAAAGTAGTACAACAAAACTTGCACTACAAAAGTAGCAGTACATGATCCCATTGTTAAAAATATTGATTATTTCAGAATACATGTACATTGAATTTCAGTCTATTTTACATATCACTGGTACAATAAATCTATTTATCTCTCTCTCTTTCCTTATATATAAATATACATATATATATATATATATATATATATATATATATATATATACATACTGTATATATTAACATGTGATTCTCAAGTTATGGGCTTTGTTAGCTATAAAAAAAAAGTTGTAGGCTATATGATAGAAGTTTATTTCTTTCCCCATACGCAGTCCGTTCAAATGTAGATGAAAAGAAATCTCCAACACTCAAACCCTGAAACCTTTCGGGCATAATCCATAATTCAATCTCTTTTGGCTCGAAGTCATTAAGCGTATGACGGCCCATTGAATTAAAAAAAAAAAAAACAGTCGGTTGGGAGGGAGGGGGAATAGGGAGGGTCTTCTTTCTTTGCGCCTGAATTACCACTTGTAAAAAGAAAATGGTATTATTGACACATGGCCATGGTAATTTTATAGGTGCTGGCGCTGTGGCATACAGGAAAAAACTCCCGATTCAAATTCAAATGACTCGAGTCCTAAGAATAATTATGTCCTGTGTTTACCAACCATGTCCCTCTCGATCCAGGCGTGTAAACAAGTACATGACGACGCCAGAGTAATAGCAGAGCCCTCGTGTACAAGAAAGCAGTTGGAACCCTGTTAAAGAGGCTATACCCTGGATAAAGAAGACCGTATCATTTTCATGGCACGTCTTGTAATTTTATTTTTTTTCCCACTTTTTTCCTCCCTCATTTGATTTCAAGTGAGTTGACATTGGTTTCTTTTATTTTCTTTTACATCTGTTTGTAGTTTCCTTAATTCATTATTCGTTTTATCGTAGAAACTTTGCTTTTTAGTGAGACCTTCCATTTCCGTTCCCATCCTTATCTGATTAATATCATGCATACGTATATATTTTGTGTTAAAAATACAATTGTTTTCTTCATCTTCTTTCTCTATATCATATGTATTTTGTTAATTTAAGGTTTTTCGCAGTTATTACAAATATACATTTTGTATAATCATTTCTGTTAATTTGATAGAAATGAAAATAAATTTAAATATATATTTAAATTTGAATATATATTATTCTTATATTAACAATGCTAATAATCATAATTATAATACAAATACTAGTTATAGTAGCAGTAGAGTTGTCGACAGAGCCGTGAGCGTCTCCTTTTAATGTTTTAAAGGAAACAAACACCCCAGAAGAAATGTGGATTGAGTGAAAGCAGCAACATTTATAGTAGAACTCATCGGTGACATTTTGAAGAAAATCGGACAATCTATACAAAAGTTACAATGTTTAAAGTTTTGGTGTTGGAGACTACTAGGCCCGAATTCACGAAGGTGGTACAAATGAAACCATGGTTTAAACCATGGACAAATACCATGGAGCGCCAACTGTCGCACGGAATATTTCGTTACGAAACTGGTCATTTCGTCGACAAAATTACCGTCTCGTTAACGAAATTATCATTTCGTGGACGAAATGTTCATTTCGTTACAAAATAATAATTTCATCGAAGAAATGACTGATTTCGTAACGACATATTCCATGCGACACTTGGCGCGCCATGGTTTTTGTCCATGGTTTAAACCATGGTTTCATTTGTACCACCTTCGTGAATTCAGGCCCTAGAGTTCATGACGTCATGTGTGGACAATAACGTAAAATATAAAGGGAATTCCACAAAAATTAATTTTTCATGAAAATTACATACTCTATCAACACTAACATTTGTAAAGGGTAGCAACTATTCCCCCTGCTCTCTGAAAGCGGTAATAGTCAAGTGCTCTTTCATTATGCTAGACAAGTGAAATCATATTTATTTTTCATTTTATTTTCTTTATAATTGATGTCCACACGTTATGTCATAAACTCAAGTACTCTCCTCCACCAGCGGTTCCAGCACACGAACTTTAAAAATTCATGAGTTTTGCATTGATTGTCCGATTTTTCTCAAACTTTCTCTTTTGTGTTCTACTAATGTTGCTGCTTTCACTCAACTCACATTAATCCTTTGGTTTTGGCGTCCTTCAATATGCAGGGGCCATATTTTGTGCAGTACATAATTGAAATGGTGACCTAGAAAAAGAGTGCTTGATCGTTTAGCTTCAGTATAGCTTCAGTTCCGTCCGGTGTCAAGTTGCATCACCATGTTCACGACCAAATCAGTGTGTTTTCACCTCCTTTCAAAACGGCAATGGCTTGCCACTCGTCTTCGTCTGGAAGAGGCACTTGGTAGAAGTTGTCAGATTCCGCGTAGTTTGGCAACAATCGGAGCACCACCTTGTCACCTTGGAGACCAATAGCGTAGAGCGTTTCATGAGATACGGCGAAGTCTACAAATCTCGTGGGAGAGAATGGTATATACTCAAGCTTCCGAATCAATGTTAGGTTGAAACCAGAAGCCCGCAAATTGAAGAGAGCCGGGTAGATGTAAAAATCCCAGGTAGTTCTATAGAGAAGGTGATGTCCTGAAAATTGAAAGAGAAGTCACAAAAGACGTGCTCAGTTCCACGAATCACATTCTTGAATATCCGTATAAATCCAAACGAGCACTAAAGGTATATTCACCACAACTCCCTTTCAAACTCTTCAATCAGATTACACCATGAACTCGAAGTTCATATATATATGTATATATATATATATATATATATATATATATATATATTGTTTATATATTCTTTTAGGTGTGAGTTTCTTCAGTTTGTCCCCCTCTACAAATTAAGTTTTGTAAAGATAATATTTACCTTTTTGTGCACTGAATTAAATGTTCAAGATATATGCATGCGTAGGTCTGCTGTACCACAAAACATCCTACCATATAGAAGTTGTGCAAAAAAGCCTAAAATATAAGGAGATATCATAATTTTTCTTAATAGATGACAACTGCAGACGGTTTAGTCTGGAAGAATATTATAATAATTGTTTACATGTTGTATATTAAATTATATCAATATTTAGCATCGATTTTATTGATTCGATTTTTTTTTTTTTTTTTTTTTTTTTTTTTGCAGTGGCTGTTTCTGCTCCCACTTCATAAAATATTTCAGAAGTCTTTAAAGCACTAATGCTGGAGATTTTCTTTCATCTGCAACCGGTAAATATCGCAACTTATGATCTATACATTAACAGACATGTCGGGAAAAGGAACCAGTGGGACTCGACCCTGTTATCTATTGCTTTCCGGGCAGCGACACTACCACCAGGCTATCCAGGCTATCGTTGCGACCTTTAAAATAGCAAATTTCATTTTCAAGATTGGAGAATATTGACCTGGTTCACCTATTTTGAGTCCTCACGTACAGCGTATAATAAGGGCGTGCGACTTTTTGTTGGTTCTGTCATCACACATAAATTATGATCACAAACACACACACACACACACACACATACACACACACACACACACACATATATATATATATATAATTATATATATATGAAGAGCTAATTTGCAAAAGGGGCTAGATCCATGTTTGATGAAAATTGAGTCACTACGATTATAAAGGTATAGTTTTGAAGTTATGGTCAAATGAAGCAAAAATTTTCTTATTATTCTCTTTATTTTTCTTGACCTTTAATCGCAAATATCTCCATTTGGCAAATATGGACTTATCGGTTTTTGCAAACAAACTCTTCATATATATATAAGACCGTGCATCACAAAACAAACAAGTCGCAACCCTTTGTTTTACGTGAGGACTCAAAATAGGTGAACATGGACACAATGGACAGAACTTGGAGAGAAGAGATTCCTGACATACTCTGCAAAAATCCTCATTTCTCTTTGACCACTGAAGCGAATCGGATGTATTTTTATTTTTATTTTTTGCAAGACGTGGGTAATAAGTTCTAGTTTCATGCCCTGCAATTATATTTGGATTGATTCACTATGTTACGTTTTCATTGCAGCTTGATTAAACCCTATATACTGTAGAGCCTCGGTCTTTCTCAGTTCACACTTTTCCAGGGTAGGTGTTTTCTTTGCAATATTTAGTTAGGTTTTGAGAGTCCATTTGGATTGTGTTATACATCATTTAGAGTCTGCTCTTTCAGAATCTGCTCTTAAGTAAAAATTCATCTATGGCGAAATTATGTTGCTTTTGTGATGCAGGGTCATATATATATATATATATATATATATATATATATATAATATGCGTATATAACCATCTTTATCGCCGTATGTTAATGATTGTGCATTTAAAAAAAAATAAATAATAACAACACCCCCTCCCCCGATAAAAAACAACAACAACAACAACAACTGCAAGTTCAGTTCAAAACTTTACCTTCTCCTCCGATTTGAAGGCCGAGTAAAGAGACAAACTCATAGGGATACGTGTAGATCTTTTCTGAGGTACCGTGTTCTGTCATACTTTTGCGGTAGAGTTCCGCTTTGTGTGTCCAATAAAGGTACCTGCATGTATAGGGGAATATCAGAAACACATTATGTTTGTCATGATTCATTCCACGACCTCGTTATTTACAAACCCAACTGAGTAAGATGGTGCCGTGCAGAAACGATTTATCCAGATGAGTGGAAATTGATTATCTGAATATAAGAACGACCCCAGTCCATAATGGGTCATTTCGAGTAAACTTTGAGAAAAAAAATATTTATATATAGTATATATATATATATATATATATATATATATATACATATATATATATATATAGATATATAGTATATATATAAATATATATATATATATATATATATATATATATATATATATATATTTTATTTGTCCAATAATATTCTATTCAACTGTGATGGGAAAGCAGCATTGTATATTTGCAAATCAGTACATATATTAATATCACTATTGAAGACCTGAAAATAAGAACGACCCAAGTCCAATTTTTGGCCAAATTTAATTCAGTTTGACATGGGAAATTGTAGCTTATGCCTGGACTCATCTTGTGTATAAATGATAAATCCTAATTACCCCCGGAAGTGCCTGAAATGAATGAGTTAAATCTTATATGAATGTAAGAATGAAGGACTTGGGTCATTCTTACTTTCATATTATAGCGCCCTCTCTCATCCTTCTCTCATCTCTATAGCAGAATATCATGTATATGTTTCAAAGAACGACCCAAGTCCATCACACAAGATGGCCTCTCCTCAATTATGTAACTGTTAATTGTCATTATAATATATGTTCTATTTTATATATACAATGTTGCCTTCCCATCACAGTTAAATGGAATATTACTGGACAAATAAAAAAGATATGAAATTTTTTAAAGTTTACTCGAAATGGTCTTCCATGGACTTGGGTCGTTCTTATATTCAGATACTCAATTAACATTTACATTAATTGTGGAGAGGTCTTTTTTGTGTGATGGACTTGGGTCGTTTTTTTAATCATATACAGGATAGGCTGCCACATTAAAGGTATGGTAAAAGCAATAAATAAGAGAGTTTTGTTACTTTTTTTTTCAGACTTTAGTATAATGTCCCTCATCACTATACTAATTTATAATGTGTGTGTGTCTGTGTATGTGCTCGTCTGTGTGAATACATGGAGCTAAAATGTGCATATTATGTGTATGTCTTAAATGCGTGGAAATGTCTTCATCTGTCTCTTATAAGCAATAATATGTGGACGATATAACTAAGGAACCGCTAGAGGTACCCAGCTGAAACTTTGCACATGCATACATACGTGAATAAAGCTGTCCCTGTCAACTCATGGTTGCATATACCTAAGGTCAATGGTCAAAGGTCGTATGTCAAGTTTAAATTGCAAAATGTCACAATTTTCCCCGTGTCTCTGCAGTGCGGGAAAGTATCTTCAAAAAAGTTATAATACACACGTATTATCAGACATCAATTTTCTCAATCTGTTTGGCCATTTGTTCAAAGGTTAGGTAAAAATGCTGTCATTTCACTAGTTTCTCCATCTTCTAAAATGGTTTGATTGCTACATTTCTAGTTACTCCTAAATTCAGAACTATTACTAACATGCGCACTGAATACATAAATTTCTCCATATGATTCCCCAATAATTTTGTGTTATTCAAATGGCAGGAACTTGTTTCTTTTGCGATTTTTACCTTTCCCCCACTGGTCTAAAGCATTTTGCTTATTTTGCTCCCATTCTAACTAATTCCTTTGTTTTTCCCAACCTCCCAAACTCCTCATCACTGTCCAGCAAGTCATGTTCATTTGTGACCGTGCATCATAAAACAAACAAAAAGTCGCACCCCTTGAATTTACGTGAGGACTCAAAAAAGATGAAATGGTTTAACCAAGTCAATCTTGAGTTTTACATATTTTCTGAAAGAGCTATCCTTCTTCTACATTATTCTTCAATTTGGTATCTTAACATGAATGGGAAAGTGTGTTTTTAGCAGTTTTTCTACAACCCTTCGGGGGGGGGGGAGTAGAATGATCAGGTATGTCTTAGAGGCCGCTTTTCAAGTCTTGAAATCTTATGCACAATCTTCACTTAGAAGTCTAATAACTCTTGAAAGGATGACGCTACTGCTTTGAAAGTTAGCATTAAACATAGGCAGAATGTGTTAATACAACATGCTCAACTTTTCAGCTTAATCTGATAATCCCTTCATTGTTATTGCTCTGGTGGTTTACACTGTACATCCTGTGTTTTGTTCCTTTCATGGCACAGGTAGCAGAGCTTGGTAAAGATTAAGTGCTTGAATAGACTGTGTACTTCAGAGCCTCTTTTCTCAGTTCACACTTTTCCAGTGTGTGCTTTCTGTCCAGTATTAGGTAGGTTAGGGGAGTCCATTAGAATTGAGTTATACATCATTTTTAAGCTAAGAGTCTGCTCTTTCAGAATCTACCCTTAACTAAAAATCCATGTCTGGCGACTTTTTGTTGGTTTTGTGGTGCAGGGTCACATTTTGTGTATACATGAATAGGCCTGGACAAGGAGTGATGAGAGAGGGCGCTATAATATGAATGTAAGAATGATCCAAGTCCTGGACTTGGGTCATTCTTACATTCATATAAGATTTCACTCATTCATTTTAGGCACTTCCGGGGGTAATTAGGGTTTATCATTATATACACAAGATGAGTTCATGCAAAAGCTACAATTTCCCATGTCAAACTGAATTTGGCCAAAAATTGGACTTGGGTCGTTTTATATTCGGGTCTATTCTGTGCATGGTTGTCACTCCCATTTTGTCCAATTTGGTACAGAAACATGTTCGCTTTGCGTGGGTTAATGTTCCCAATCAATAGCCTATCACCACATCGTATATTTTCGAATTAATTTGAACGTCACGATTGACTTTTCTTTGTTCAAAATAAACAACAAAGCAATTTACCCATCCTGGTCATTTGCTTCCATGGACAGAACGTCCGGTTCAACAGAAACGAAATTTCCCAATGTTTTCATGTTGACCAGAGATATTGAGCTGATGGCAGTCTTCATTGCTACAACAGAAAGTCGAAAGATGACTCGATTCTTGTCAGACAAGGCAAGGTGAAGGCTGGGCTCTCCTGACAATGTGAAAGTAAAACAAACAAACAAACAAGCAAGGAGTGAAACGCACCAAAATTGCTCGCCTTATGATTATGACGTGAAGCATAATATTACCCAAGCACACCTACACGCGCACATTGGCAAGCCTTTCTTACATTTAAAGTTAATTTCTGATATCACGAATTCCGTTTTGTGATATCAAAAAATCAAATTTCTGATATCAAGAATTCAATTTGTGATATCACAAATTCTCGTAAGTGTAGCACATGAACTTAATTTGTGATATCAAGAAATCGAACTTGTGATATCACAAATTAAATTTGTGATATCAGAAATTAGAATTCGTGATATCAAAAATTCAATGTGATATCACTAAATGAATTTGTGATATCAGAAATTCGAATTCTTGATATCAAAAATAGGTTTCACGTGAAAAACCAATGGTTATTCGTGATATCAAAAATTCGAATTTGTGATATCACGAAATACATTTGTGATATCACTAATTTAAATTTGTGATACCAAGAATTCTTATTTGTGATATCAAAAATGCGAATTTTTGATATCACAAATTCCATTTTGTGATATCACAAATTGAATTATTGATATCACAAATTCGAATATGTGATATCAGTAATTCACAGGGAATTCGAGCGTTAGTTATGCGCTGAAATTCAACTGTGAATTCGAGCGTTAGTTGAGCGCAGAAATACACAGGGAATTGGAGCATTAGTTTCGAGCTGATATTCAGATGGAATGTATGCTACTGCTAACTTTTGTAAAACAATGTTCAAAATACAAATAATTATAATAATGAGAGACTTACACATCCATCACTCCCTAAATGATCATCAAGGTATCAAACATTCGATGAATCATTGATACAAATCAATTGTTTTGCAACATATCATGAATTCAATTATACTATATTCACTTAGGGCCTACATTTTATTCATCGTTCTGGTCCTCAAATTGTCGTCTATTACTACAGCTGTACGTTATTGTTAATTATGATACATTTTTCATGTGTAGTCCCCCTTACAGTATGACTCTTTCATCAAATCGGTGATAATGTTTTGTTGTATGTGTATGTGTTTTGTAAAAGCATATACCACGCGTTTGTAATGCGGAGGACCGACCGAGGGCAATCACCCCCTGGTCTGTGTATGTGAGCAGCGGAGAATAAGATGGAGAGACTGTGACTCATGCAGGGTGCGGAGAGGGAGTCGCAAACCTGCCAAATGTCCACAACTGGTGTCGGCTGGTGGTCACATATCGCGACGTGTTTCTCCTAAAGACATTTTCTCACTCCTCAAAATTCACTCCTCCAGAACAATGGGGTGTATCCATTAAGACCAATAGTGTTGGGTATACAGTTTGCCTGCCCAAATATGTTTATGATTTTGTAAAATCATTTAAAGTGTAATCTGTTATAGGCAAGTTTATTCAAGAACCAAAACCGGGGAGAACAAAACTGGAATGCACAAGCCCAAAAGTCTTCAGACCATAGCAAGAAGAGTGAAGAAATCCAGATCTTCTGAGGAGTTTGGTGCAGCTATATGCATGGGAAACAAACAGTTAGAATTTGTAGTGAGAAGAAGTAGTGGTACAAAGACTTCAATTTTGTTAATCTATGTAATGATAAATTTCTGTTATTAACTTGGAGGAGTTACAGGGGGAGGCCGGGAGAGAGTATCTTTCACAGAGTTAAGAGAAACGCAAACAAAAGTTGTAAGTCAACCAGTCTCTGACAAATCAGTGGCGAGAAATGAGATGGGGGAAAAAAAGAGAATAATATGTGACTCTGAAGTAATTGACAACACATCACTAACGGAATTTGAGATATGTTGCTAAACGATTTATTTTCATATCGATTCTTTTAAAACTAATTCCAATCACGTTAAATGAAACACGGGTTACCAAAACTCTTCATTTAGTTTTATTTCTTTAACTATCGTTATATTCTATGTAAAGATAACACCTGAAATTCCATCGGAATTTCTGCGCTCAACTAACGCTCGAATTCACAGTTGAATTTCAGCGCAAAACTAATGCTCGAATTCCCTCTGTATTTTTGCGCTAAACTAACGCTTTAATTCACAGTTGAAATCTAGCGCAAAACTAACGCTCGAATTTCCTGTGTATTTCTGCGCTCAACTAACACTCGAATTCCCATTGGTTTTCTGCACTGAACGTAAGCTCGAACTCCCTGTGTATTTCTGCGCTCAACTAATGCTCGAAATCACAGTTACTATTCGGCACAAAACTAACGCTCGAATTCCCGAGTATTTCTGCGCTCAACTAACGCTCGAATTCACAGTGTTTTTCTGCGCAAAACTAATACTCGAAATAAAATGATTTTTTTTTTTTTTTTTTTGCGAAAGACAAATGCTGAAATTCCATGTAAATTAAATACATCACAAATTTTAATTAGTGATATCACAAAATGTATTTCTTGATATCAAGAATGTGAATTCATGATATCACGAATTGAATTTGTGATATCACGAATTCGATTTCGTGATATCAAAAATTGGTTTTACGTGACAAACCATTGGGTATTTGTAATATCAAAAATTGAATTTGTGATATCAGAAATTCGAATTTTTGATATCACGAAATGGAATTCGTGATATCAAAACATCTTTTTAAAAGTTAAATTGGCTTGCCATACGCACATCCGCACTCTCTCTCTCTCTCTCTTTCTTTTTTTTGGGGGGGGGGTGTGTGAATTACTCTCCCCCACCGCACGAGTTTTTATTATTTTATTCTTCTTGCCGCTCCGCTCGCTGACTTTTTACTTTTAGGCGTCGCACATCTTAATGACACCATTTTCGCGAAAAAAAGTGCATATACCTTTACCAACCTGCACGACCTTTTATGTATATTTATCAGACCGAAAATGGCTCAAAAACCTGATCTTGTGTACACAATCTATGAAAATGGATTTCCCCACCTTATGGAAGAAAGATATGATTTTTTTTTCATTATCTGAAATCTAAGATTTTAGCATAAAATACTTTAAATAATTTCTATGATAAATTTTGCCCCAAAACTGACAAAAAAAAGGCTGAAAAAATTATACAAGCATTTTATTAAACAATTTAATACACAAGATATTAAAGGTGATGTCATTTTCTTCAATTACACTGTTAAAGTGCTTTAAAGAATATTTACACCCCAAAAAGTAGGAAAGTAGGTTTTCTGATTTAGAGCAGAATATATGATACCATGCATAAATCATTATCATCAAGTAGTATAAAATGCACAAAAAATTCTTTTGGACCAGTTTGATAAATTCCGCCAGAGTAATGTGTGTGTCAATTATTTTCCTTGTGATTACGCGACCGACGGGTAAGATCCTCCCCCGCCCAAAGAACAACAAAAAAGCCCGGCCTGGTTAGGGTTATGTACTTGAATGTTAAATTCTGGTGGCTCGACATATTTTTTTTTATTTATAAAGAGTTATTCGCCAAAAGCCAATGAGTCCTTTTTTGGATCAATTTTTCTAAAACACGATTTCTTAAAACTCTGTTCGCGAAGAACGCGGATGATGTAGTGATCAGATTTGATTGTGGTTTTCATATTAAGATAATTAGTTTAATTTTCCAAAATCTTCACAAAAAGGAAAATATGAACTTTGTAATTCCAATGGGTGTTGGGGAAAAAATCAATATCAATATATCCACTTCTCGTTTTGTTGCAAAAGCCCATAAGTCTGCCGAGCGAGATAAATCTTTCGAATCCAAGTACCTCTCCAATCTTAGCAATACTCATAAAATAGCACACACACTTACACACACACACACGCGCGCACACACACATACACAGACACTGGCTTGGTGAGGAAAATGTGCAAGAACATTTTTGTTCATTATAATGTACTTTGTTATACACCATTTTAAAGCTTATTTATAAAAATCCATATTTTGCGACATTTTGCTGGCCTTGTGATGTACTGTCATATATATGTATACATATATACATGTATATTTCGTTTTTGTTAAATAAATATATTAACTCTTTAATATGTGCCATGGTGGAAACCCCGTGTGCCACATTATTCTGAGACACTAACGTGGTCATGCGTTGAGAACACATTCTGTTTTTTTTTTAATCTTTATAACTTTTATTGATTAATATTAGATTATAGACGAAGTGAGCAAAGTTGTAGAGAAATTGCTAAGCTTTGCATTGATATAAATTCTATGACAAATCTAAAATTGCTTTTCTTTCAAATGCCTAAATCCAGTATAAAAACTCTGTTTGTTAGTCAATCACCACATAAAATTAAAGCTATGGACGAGAGGTACGGAATCGCTATAATGTAAACGCTTTCATGTTCTGTAACATTTGGCGATTTATCGATCGGTTTGGGCGGGTTTGTGCGTTTGCGCGGAATATGCGAAGTTGGCACGCCATCGGCTGAGTCGTACGTGCGAACGTGGCACATATTTATTTCGTGTATGTTAAATAAAATTATTAAACATGACAAGCACGGTTGACGTGAACACATTATTGAAAATGAATTATTCTATTTTGTTTAAACAAACAAAGTAATCTGAAGAAGGATGTGTCTTAACTTGTATTTTTCTCTCAGCAGCAATATTCATTGTACAATATCTTCCATCTTACGGGACACTGTCTCAAAGACGTCATCGAAAATTCCAACTCGAACGATCTCGTATTTCTCATTTGTCCAGTACAACTGCCGCTCCCTCTGGTCGACTACGACGTCCCACACATGCGAGGTGGTGAACGGAATGATTCTGACAACGAAACCATCTGGTTTGCTCACAACAAATCCAGATTTACCGACCAGAATCACGAGATCATCGACCTCAGAATCGTCCACACCTGAAGAAAAAAAAGTCTTCTGCAATCATGATATTTCTACACAATCTTTAAAGGAAAACTAATGAAAGAAGACATTCTTGACTATGGCATGACCTAAAACTGTAAGACCGAAATCTTAAGCTGAGCAATATATCCATCCAAAGCACGGAACTCTTGCTACGACGGATATGTAGTTGCAACGACCATTGGATTTATTTACAATACGTATCTCCCTGTCTCTCTTCTTGTTCTGATTTCTTTTTTTATTATTATCATGACCAGATTAAAATGGTGCATTATCGACAAAATATCTATGCCCATCAAAATAGAAAACCAATTTCATAATTACAATTTTAGCATATCTTTTTATTGAACGCCATCTACAGACCTACCTGCCAGTCTATTTCTCTACCCTTACAGCTTGAAATGTCTATGCTGAATTGAACGGTATGTGTTTAAAAACGAACAAACCTCATTTTCACTCTTCACTCTAATTCCAATGTTATCATTTGCTATGTCTGTTTTTGAGCAGCTTCAACCCATTGAACACGAACAGATTTCGCTATAACACACGTAAGCATTGTTCCAAATTTCCAGTAAAATTACACCCTTGTAGTTTTTATTATTTACCATTTCTTTGAAAATAAGAATAGGTTAAAGGGTGTGTACAGTTCTGGTCGAGGTGAGGATTTACCTTTTAACGTTTTGCGAGATATTCAGAAACCACTCTATGAGCTGTCAAAGAGCGTGCAGTTCAAAGGGGTATCATAAGTTTATTTGGTGAAAATCGGTTTTGAAATGGCTAAGATATCCAAAAACATGGTGAAACAAAGAGATCCTAATAAAAGCGTGGCCAGTAGTCTTTTATTATTATTATTACTTTTTTTAGTGGATATCTCAGCCATTTGAAAACCAATTTTCATCAAATAAATGTTGAATCCTTCTTAAGAGGTTTCGCATTATCTCACTTAGGAATGTAAAAAACATGAATCCCCACCTTAACCAGTACTGTACAGCCCCTTTAACCCGTTGAGGACGACACAATGTAGAGGAGATCGAGTTCTACAACGTGATACTCCTAAAACCCAGTCCCTTCCCCCCCCCCCCCCCCCCCCCCCCCCCCCCCCGTGGAGCCGGGAAATGTGCAAACACCGGGAAATGTGCAAACGTCTCGTCGGGAATAGTACAAACGCCGGGAAATGTGCAAATGTCTCGCCGGGAAATGCGCAAATTTCATCGACGGGAAATGTGCAAACATGACGCCGGGAAATGTGCAAAAGTTCAATTTTGCCGGGAAATGGGCAAGCATCTCCGGGACATGTGCAAATCATTTACTTTAGCAACACTGTGTATAAAGATGGTAGATAAACGCCATGCCAAAACTGCGCATGAACCTCTACCATTAATATTTTCTTAATAAGATCCGTGACAGATTTTCAACAAAATTGGCAGATAGCACTATTATGGCAATGGGATCTCAAAGTCCCAGAACAACGGTTTTATCAAAATTCTTCTTATAGTCTATAACCAAATAAGATAGAGCTTGGTTGGTGCTATAAAGACATTGATGCCAGTAGTTCAAGTTCAATGGCAAATCCAGGGATGTAGGGAACGGGGCCATGGGGGGGGGGTTGGAGGAGGAGGCTTCAACTCCCCTCCCAAGCCCCCCCCCCCCCGCCCTTTCTTTTTTTTTTTTTTAGGGGGGGGGGTTACACTTAAGACTCCTAATCTCTGGAATTTTTAATCTTCTTTTGTCGAACTGAAAAAGATAGAACTACGTTAATGCTATGCAGGCACTATAGTTACTGAAATTTCAGGTTTGATGATGACCGATCCAGGGGTGCCCTGATAGGGGGTGTGAGGGGGAGGAGGGGGATTTTCCACATTTTCTGTATGTTCTTGAAAAATCTTAACGGATTTTCACCTATCTTGATTTAGATTTGTTAAAATGATGCCCCCCCCCCCTCCCCCGCCGAAGAGGAGGGGGTGGGGTGGGAGTTGAAGCCAAGAGTCCCTAAACTCTGAATTTTTGTTTTTAATCTCCTGTAGAACCGAAAAAGACAGAAGTAAGTTAGTGCTATGAAGGCATTAATGACTGAAATCTCATGTTTCATTATATTGCGGGTGCAGGGGTGCCCTGATCGGGGGTGGGTTGGGTGAGGGAGAGGAGGGAGATTTTCAAAATTTTCTCCATCTTCTTGAAAAAAAAAATCTATGACGAATTTACACAATTGGCAGATAGCATCGTTATGGTGATACCATCTGAATTTGTTAAAATGAGCCCCCCCCCCCCCCCCCCCCGCGCCGAAGATTGAGGCGGGGGGGGGGGGGGTTGAAGTCTCCCAGTCCCTAAACTGGGTTTTTCATTTTTACTCTTCTTAGATCTGTCGATCTGCCAAGTTTTGTAAAAATCCCTTGTAGATTTTTCAAGAAGATGCTAAAAATGTGAAAATCCCCCTCCTCCCCCCCCCCCCTTTTTGGCACCCCTGGATTCGCCATAATCAAACATGAAATTTCAGTCATTAATGTCTTCATTATCACTAACTTACCTCTATCTTTTCCGGTTTGACAGAAGAAAAAAATCCAGAGTTTAGGAACTCTGAGGCTTCAACCCCCTCCCCCCCCCCCCCCCCTCCTTTGGCGGGGAGGGGGCTCATTTTATCAATTAAGATCATACTACCATAAACATGCTATCTGCCAAGTTTGATGAAAATAGTCGTAGATTTTTTAAAGAAGATGCAGAAAATGTGGAAAATCCCCCTCCTTCCCCCCACCCCCAATCTGGGCACCCCTGGATCCGCCATAATCAGACATGAAATTTCAGACATTAATGCCTGCAAAGCACTAACTTAGCTCTATCTTATTCGGTTCGGCAGAAGAAGAGAGAGAAAAAAAAATCCATAGTTCAGGGACTCTGAGGCTTCAAACCCCCCTCCCCCTTCCCCCTTCCCCCTCACCCCTCCCCCCCCCCCACCTCCCACCTTCGGTCGTGGTGGTGGGGGGGGGGGGGGCTCATGTTAAGAAATTACGACCATAATATTATCACTATTGAGATGCTATCTGCCAAATCTCGTGAAAATCCGTTGTGGGGTTTACAAGAAAATGTTGAAAATGTTAACAAAAAAAGACAGGTGGTCGCTATAGACAGGTGGTGGCTAAGACATGGGGAAGAGGTAGTAATGATTCATCCGCAGGTTTGATTGAGAGTTTCTCTTCCATCTATACATAATATTACAGGTAAAATGAACGGTTTGCACATTTTCCGGCGGCTTTAGCACATTTCCCGACAAAATTGAACATTTTCCACATTTCCCGGCGTCACGTTTGCACATTTCCCGTTGATGAAATTTAGAGATTTGCACATTTCCCGGCAAGACGTTCGCACTTTTCCCGGCGAGACGTTTGCACATTTCCCGGCGTTTGCAAATTTCCCGGTGTTTGCACATTTCCCGGCTCCACACTCCCCCCCCCCCCAAAAAAAAAAAAAAAAAAAATGAAGAAAATTTGCCATGACGCTCCTCTGATTATCAACAGACGATAATAATGAGAAATGTATACAAAATAATGGATATATTTGAAGAGTTTGTTTGCAAAAACCGATAAGTACATATTTGTCAAATGGAGATATTTGCGATTAAAGGTCAAGAAAAATAAAGAGAATAATAAGAAAATTTTTGCTTCTTTTGACCATAACTTTAAAAATATACCTTTATATGTAGTGACCAATATATCATTTAAAAGGTATTATTTTGTACTTTATGACAGAGACCGTACTTCAAAATCTTCAAAAAGGGACTTATCGGTTTTTGCAAACAAACTCTTCATTTATTTGAACATTTACATATTTCAAATTCATCATTTCAACCATCTGTTTGCAGTTGGAACACCATGCGTTAGAGGATAGGTTGTCCATCGGTCATGGACCAGTTTTGAGTTTTGAGTGCGATTAATAAGTCTAATGTTCTGTGGGGGGAAAAAAGTGGAAATGAACGTGGAGTTAAACCATGAGGAATTAATTATTCTTTTTTTTTTTAATTTCCGAAATCTTCAGGCATCTGGAATATCCATGAGATATGCAAATGTATGTATTGATATGTAATATTATGACCACCCACGCGTGAGGGCGTGCTTATTCATCTTAAGGCAGAGAGCAGAAGAATCTTCATATCATCTATAAGATTACACTATCAAGTGAATTTATATAGTTAACCGACCTGCTGAAATTTCTGAAATACGGCAAATCATACATCAATGGAAAGCTACATGTAAGAGCATGAACAATGTCAATATGGCATTTTAGATACCCGAAGGCTGAATCAGACGGAACCAAAAAGGTGTATACTTTTTTGCTCTCCTAACCGAGAAACAGCTACGATTTTGGCTACCTTTTGAATGACGTCAGCCGATGAATGATTGCGACTGGCAGCCCAGCGGCAAACTGCAAAACAAAGATACTAGCGCACACGAAGCTCCGCTCTAAACCATCTTTGCTACGAAATACAGTATCTTGCACGGCGTGCGTGCATGTTGGTGTTTGCGCAGAGATCAACCCAAAGATCAGGCAGCCTTAAGAGGGCATTTTATCCTCACTGAATGAACTCTAGTGGAATGTCCAAGCCTAATTTATTCCTAATCTATGTTTACCTAACAGATCTTATGAATTAATCCCAAACAATATCATGTTTGCTTTCCTTGCACAGATCTCACATCTGCCTTCCAAAACACAGCGCTGTTCAAAACCCTTCGAATCGACTGCTGTGGTGTGGCCGCCGTGCATGGGCCTACTCATAACCTATGCCGCATACAGCGCAGTGACCGCTTCGTTAGCTTGTGTTGTAAGCATGGGAAGCAGTAACCGCAAACACGTTAATAACTGGTGGTGCCGGTTAGCGACAGCGCCCCCCGCGCGCCGGGGATTTTGAACGGCGCTGGCTGTGTTCGTGTTTTGAAAGGCAGCTGTGATACTGTGCAAGACAAAGACTTGAAATCGTGGAATAATTCATAAAATCGTTAAGTCAAAAATCAATTAGGTAGGCTTAGGTGATCAACTAGATCTGATTCAGTGAGGCTGAAATGCCCCTTTTAGGGCGTTTTGGCTAGTCAATTCTGCATGACAGTAAATGCGAGAAGATTGTTTCTATTGTTACTACCTACAGTGTATCTAGGCCTCTTCGCTCGGGAATTTCCATAACGTTACAGTTAGGCTAGCCCCGGAGACCGCGCCGCAAGGCTGCACGTTGGGGCTGGTCGCAGTTACTAACGTTAGATAAGAAGCCCAACGAGAAGAGACAGATCCGTCTAACGTTAAAACCCCATTTAAGAAAATGACAAATGAATTCTGTATTCCAACCAAGAGTGGTGGAATCACCATTTAGGCAAGGATCTTTGGTATCACTCACACCGTCAGTAGAACAGGTCTAACGTTAATGCTAACTTCAGTTCGCTCCGACCTGTCGCGAAGACAGAGTTTGTATTGAGCGGCGCTTTCCCTCAAACGATTTCGTTCAAGTTCATGTGAGTGATTAAAACTATTAAGTAATTAATTAATGCACAAGTAATTTAAGTATGACCAGTGATAATGATGTAATTTTGCTCTACGCCATTTGAAAGTAGGCCCTACATAATCGCCCGTTTGTCCAGCTGTCCCGTCTCGTCGGCCTCAACCCAGGCCTACATTTGTACGTACCGGGAGCAGGCTAGTGCTGATACCTTAGCCTAGCCGGGCTGCGGCACCACCGCTTACTTCTGCCACTGGCACACCGTCTTTCACATTCCCTAACTCCTCCAAATCTCCATCATATTTGTCGCTGTCATCACTCCTGGTTTCAAGATTACTCTTTTCATCTTCAGCGACTTCAAAACTGATGTCGAGATCGTCTAAGGCCATTTTGCTTCAAGAAAAGTATCAGATTGCTTGAACTTCATTCACCGTGACTGAAAATGCACGCAAGCTCATATGCAAACAGCCGGCGCGTTTACGCCAGGGGAATGTGTCATTCATCGCGTGACGTCATCAAGAAAGTGGCTAAATTCTAGACGAATTCCGAGGCCGTGAGTGAGGGGAAATCGATCCATTTTGCAGCCTTTTTAGAACAATTTTTGATTAATGTTAGACTAAAGAAATATAAAAACCCTATTCAGTATAACTTCTCGTCTTGGATTTATAACACAATTGCCCTGATAAAAAGTCAGCAGGTAGTGGGTTTCAATATTTCATTGGTCATAACGTAACTTTTTAGTAGGAAACTTTTAACAGAATATATGTCATTCTACTAGATTGGTGAGAAACTGGTCAAAGTGCAGGTTTATCCTCACAGAAACACAATATTAAAATCCTGCAAACATTTAGCTACTACAGTATATGCACCCTGCTGAATGCTCTGTTAGATTTATGAAGTGAACCTATTATGATATTGGGATTTTAGTAGCAAGGTAACATATTGATATGTGGCCGTGCATCACAAACCCCAAAACCCCTCCCCCTCCCTTGATTTTACATGAGGAATCCAAATAGGTGAAACTGGTCAGCCAATTCAGTCTTGAGCTTTTCATATTTTCTGATTAAGCTATTCCTTTTTTACATTATTCCTTAGTTTTATACAATGGGATTGAAACATGAAGTCCCTTAGTTTACAACGGGATTGTTAAATGAAGTAGAGGTCCCTTTTCATTTCTTGAAAATCCTTTGCACACTCTTCACGTTCAATTCTAATAACTTTTGAAGGGATAATACTTCTACTTTGAAAGTTATCATGAACAGAATGTGTGAACAGAGTCGAATAATCCCTTCATTATTGCTGCTCTTGTAGTTTATATCCTGTTTTGTCCCATTCATCGCGCAGCAAGCACTGTGTGGTAAAGATTAAGCGCTTGAATAGACCTAGTACTTCAGAGCCTCTTTTCTCAGTTCACACTTTTCCAGAGTGTGTGCTTTCTTTTCAACATTTAGATAGGTTAGGGGAGTCCATTTGAATTTTGTAATACATTATTTCAAAGCTTAGTGTCTGCTCTTTCAGAATCTACAATTAACCGAAAATCCATATCTGGTGACTTTGTTGTTTGTTTTGTGTGTTGGAGGGTCATATAATCACGCGGTAATGATAATTTTGGTAATAACACATCTCTAAACGACGTAGCAAAGTAGAGTGAGAAGAATTTTCCTTTTGCACCTACAAACACCAAGAACACTTAAAAAACCCCCAACATATTGGATGATTTCATGACCACAAGGCACATAGAAAGCTGCAAATACCACGCAAATGTCCAGGCTTTGTCTTTTCACAGTACACCAGTGAGCGACGGGGGAAGCCCTTCATCTGCTTCTCAACGAGTTGGAAGCTTCCATTGTCGTCACAGAGTATTGCCTGGCAAGATCTGAGATTTTTGATAGCCCCCGCTGCTGCAGAATGTTCTACACGATTGATAAAGAGATCAGCAAGAACAAACAAACGAAGCTAAACACAGAAGAAAAGTCAAAAGAAGAAAGCAGTGAAGTAAACTAAACTGAAAAAATCATAAAAGGCCTTGTTTTTTTTTATTTGAAGGCTTCCTCTGCCCTTGCTGATATTTCATATTAATGATCAGACATTTTGTGCATAAACAATCAAAACACACACAAAAGAACCCCCATCATTAACACCCCATACGCATATGAAAGAAATTAACCGTTCCTTGTTTACAAATGATTATTGTGTAGCTTTTTCTTTCCAACATGGTTCACGAAAGACAGAATTTAAATGTTTCCTAGAATATATTCCTTGCAACTTTTCCGCACTTTATAACCATTAGCAATTCCTAAGAGAGAAAGGCCTTGAATGGAAGAAAATCACAAAGGGAAAAGATTGACATCACCAGTCACGGTGGCTAATCCAGGGGGAGTGCACCGGGCGCCCCTTTATTTTATTTATTTATTTATTTATTTATGTATTCATTGTTTGTTTGTTTGTTTGTTTGGTTAAAACTGGATCTGCCCCTGATCCCCGCTATATGTTCATGAATTTATTTCCTCCAATAATCATTGCCACAAACCAGGAGTTACAAAAAAAAAAAACATCCCTCTTTTGATGCTTAATAGTTAAAAAACTATATATCAGATAAAACTGTTATTGACATGAGAAATAACTGAATAGTGTACATTTTATTTAGAGGTGATTTGAATGTGAAATACCATATCAGTTTCATGAAATCCATGATTAATTTAAAAGTTAGGTTCTAGATTTTGGTCAAATTTTAACCCTCTGTACAAAACCTGAACTTCACACCGGAACAAATGATGTGTATGTGAGTGTGTGCTTACAATTACCCTAAACAATGGATCTAGATATCACCTGTTCAGAGCTCTGCTCCAGGGCACATGAATGCTTTATCAATTATTCATGATGGATTGCCCCGGGCGCTGCTAGTCTGAATTTATGGCAAAGGGTGAAATGCATGCACTTGAAAAAAGTAAGCACATGTTTCCATGTGCTTGCATACACCACATTTCAGAATGAATAAAGACTACCTGTGATAGTGAAATTTCTTATGAATATATAGTAAACATTCCAATCCTGGCCATTGTTAGGACCATTGTCTGGGTGTCAACTACACACTCCCATACACACCAATTGACTTCTGTGCAAAATGAACGTTTTTTTTACAGAGGTTTAAAGATAGAGCAAAATCTGAAACCTAACTGAAGAATTTATTTTTAACTTGATGAAACTGAATTATACTGTCATTGTAAAATTGCCTCCAACAAAATTGTACACTATTCAGCTTTTACTCATATCAATGTCAGTGTTCTCTGATGTACTGAGTATAGTTTTTGAAATATTAAGGGTCAAAAGTGGGATTTTTTTTTTTGTAACACCCAATGCATGATATATGCGTGTGTTGTGCTTGCGAGTGTGTGCGTGTGTACGTACATGTACCATGAACAAAGTTTATATTATGGCAAAAATACCTGTCAGGAACACGATGATGACAAGTTTCACTATTGTTGACGTCATTCTGGAAATGTCGGTGCACCTTTTTGCAGAAAATGCATCAAAATTGAATAAAGGGAACAAGAAAGGTAATTAACCGCCCTTGGAAATGAGCTTCAAAGTGTTAACTATATATACATGTATTTTTTTAATTGATTAATCGTTTATGATATACTTATGTGACCCTGCATCACAAAACCAACAAAAAGTCGCCAGACATGGATTTTTAGTTTAGGGGCAGATTCTTAAAGAGCAGACTCTAAGCTTTAAAATGAGGTATAACTCAATTCAAATGGACTCCCCTAACATCCTAAACTATCTAAATATTAGAAAGAAAGTACACACTCTGGAAAAGTGTGAACTGAGAAAAGAGGCTCTGAAGTACAGGGTCTATTTAAGCGCTTAATCTTTCCCAAGCCGTGCTAGCTGTGCAATGAAGGGACAAAACACATTAAGTAAACCACCAGAGCAACAACAATGAAGGGATTATCAGATTAAGCTAAAATTGAGCATGTTCTATCAACACGTTCTGTCTATGACTAATGGCAATTTTCAAACCAGTAGAGTTAAATCCCAACAAAAGTTATTAGACTTGAAAGAGAAGAATATGTAAAGGATTTCAAGAAATGAAAAGGGGACTCTAAGACATACCTGATCATTCTATTCTCCCCCGAAATAGGTTGTAGAGAAAACTGCTGAAAAAACAAAAACACTTTCCCATTCATGTTATGATTCCAAACTTGAGGATGATGTAGGAGAAGGATAACTCTTGCAGAAAATATGAAAAACTCAGGATTGACTTGGTTGACCCATTACACCTTTTTGTGAGCCCTCACGTAAAATCAAGGGGTGCGACTTTTTGTTCGTTTTGTGATGCACGGTCACATATGATATAAGAAAACAGATGAAGGTGCTTTTGTGATCAAAGTAAAACAAAAATTAAAGGTGCCGAAATATGTCAATGTTATACTATTCATTATGCTGACTTAACTCAATGTGTTTTCGTTTCATTACCCATTCGTCTGATATATGAGACAGACATATAAAAAATGAGATGAAATATATGTATTTGACCATACATCACAAAACGAACAAAAAAATCGCACCCCTTAATATTAAGTGAGGACTCACAAAAGGTGAAACAGGTCAACCAAGTCAAAATAGGGTTTTTTCATATTTTCTGCAAGACCTATCCTTCTTCTACATTATTCTTAAGTTTGGGATCATAAAATCAATGGGAAGTGCATTTTTAGCAGTCATATAGATAAAATCACAAGATACGGCATTTTCAGTTCCACATGATTCAAACGAAAAGGATAGCCCCCACATCACAATGCAAAGTAAGCAAACAAAATAATGAAAAGTATGCAATAACGAAGAAATAAACCAAAGAATTTTTGTGAGAACTAGATTGTATGGGTCCATCTAGCCAATCTTGAGGGGTGTTTTTTGTTTTCTTTTACAGTTTAGTTTCTTCTACATTATGCTAAATTTTGCATCTTTAAAAGAACAGGAAACTGTGTCTTATAGAGTCCCTGTCATACTTGTTACAAACCCTGTTCACATTCTTCACTTTCAACTCTAGTTATTTTATAAAGGGTAATGCTACTGCTTTGACTGATAGCATTAAACACGGACAGACTGTGTTAATAGAGTATTTTCCATTTCAGCTCAGTCTGGTAATCCCTTCATTGTTGCTTATCCGGTAGTTTATATCCTTGTGTCCCAGTCATCGCAAAGCTAGCACGGCTTGATAAAGGCAAAACGCTTGGATGGACCCTATACATTAGCACCTTTTTCTCAGTTGCACACACTTTTCAGGAGTGTGTGCATCCTTTCAATTATTTAGATATGGAAAGAGAGTCCATATGGATTCAAAGATTTAAGTCTGTTCTTTTACAATCTGTTCTTCATAATGTATATATAATGTCTGGCGTTGTTTTGTTGGTTTTGTGATGCAGGATGAGATATTTGTCCAAGCATGACAAACCAGCAAAACGTCGCATAATGCGATTTTATGCAAGACTCAAAATAGGGAAAATATGTAATTCCTGGCAATGTTTATATATAAATATAAATATATATATATATATATATATATATATATATATATATATATTATATATATTATATATATATAGATGGATTCTCCTACGCTATTCCTAAGTTTTTGATCATGTAAAGAATTTGAGGTTGTGGTTTAAGCAGCTTTTGAAAACACATTTTCCCCGTATTAAGTGATCAGATCAATCCTAGAGTTCATTTTTTTTTTCATTTCACTAAAACCAAAACTGTTTATCTTCTTCACTTTCAACTCAAACAACTTTGAATGAATAATACTACTCCTTTGAAAGTTGGTATATGTCATTAATGGAATTTGATAAAAGAGAACAAATGACATCAGCTCCGAGTCAATCTGACAATCTGTTTGTTGTGGTTTCGTAGAGTTAGCATCTTCTTTCCTTTTATTCAATTCATTGCACGGAGCACAATTTGGTGAGATCAAGCACTAACGTCTTGAGTATACCTCAAACTCCGGAGACTAGCTTCTCGTTAAACCTTATCTAGAGTGTGTACTTTCTTTCCATAAATGAGATGGGTTACAAAATTCCATTTGTATTAAGCTATACTTCATTTTATAGTTTAGAATCTCCCCGAATTCCGCGTCTGGCGACTATTTGTTGGTTCTTTGATGCAAGGGCACATAATGTAATTGATATGCATGCATGATAATTAGGGATTCTAATTCATTATGTCTGTTCTAGTAGTACACTGTTCTAGTGCAAAAAAAAAAAAATCCATGAGGAAGTCAAAAGCGATGCATTAGTAAACAAAAAAAACATAGTTATTGATGCACCAATTACAACATGTTGGAAGTTGATAATGCTTGCTCAACATTTTCATTGCATACGTAAATAATACATGATCAATGGACATCCTGCGAGTTGAATGTTCTATACACACACACAGACACACAGACACATTTATAGGTTTAATGTATACAAAGCGGGCCGCTTTCTTGCATATATCATTTCTTCTGCCAAATTACCTTTTTGCTGATTGCAATAGCCGATTCCAATAAGAACATAAACATTGATTCGTACATTATTTTCAAAATCACCTATTTCTTTTTAACTCTTCTACCAGTATAAATCTGAATAAACAATCACGTTCACTTACCAGTTGCATGGGCCAAGGTTGAAATCTGCTTTAATGATGACAAAGTAGCCTTCGCTATGTATATATACTTGAAATGGGTAAATTACTACGGTCAATTTGCTCAGAGGTGAACATGCCGTTACCATGCTAACGACAATCAATAAAAATGGACACGGATTAATATATTATTATTGTATTTCAAGATTAATCAGGCTATTTGAAGGAGGGCAAGGTTTATTTTGTTCACTTTGAGTTTTCCTCCGAGAGAGAGAGAGAGAGAGAGAGAGAGAAAGAGCGAGAAAGGCGTCAAGCAACAGTCTCCATACAGTGGACAATATGGCATATGGTAGTACTTACGGACAATCCTTATATCGAATGAAAATATTATTGAAAAAAAAAAATGTCTCGATCCTTTAGGTTTGATTTTGGATGTGATGCCTTTAATATCCTACAATGTTAAAGCAACTACTTGTACAACATACATACATACTAGTCTTTTGTACACTTGTACATACACAAAGTATTTTAAAGCAATTGTATGTTATCAAAAGGCAAATGACAACAGTTATGCAAGGATTGAACTTGACAAACCAATACCAAATGTAAAAGGTCAATGGAGGGTCAAGTCATACTGCTCTGTAATTGGTATATTCCCTATGATTGCATTGCAATGGAATTACAGGGATGGTACAGTATTGGTGGAGATGAGAATTGGGATTGTAATTCTTTTTTACGAGATACAAAAAAAAAAAAAAAACAGTTATGAAATACTACAGAGCATACCATTTTAAGAGGATTTCAAAATTTCCTTGATTAAAATCGGGTTTGGAATGACTGAAACATCATACTTTATTTGTCACTAAGAATCGCTCTGTTTTGGATATCTCAGTCATTTCAAAACCAATTTTCATCAAATTAACGTTAAATTATTCATGGAATTACATGCTCTTTCATATTTAATAAGAGGTTTCTCATTATCTTACCAAGAAAAAAAAAGTTAGAAACCTGAAATTAGGTCTCAACAAAAACTATACGATCCCTTTAATACTATTTGGAACCAACTCAGATGGATGTAGTACCTTTTGGAAACGAACTGATTTTTAAATGCTTTCTTTTGATGTGTTCGAATTGAAAATTCAGCATTTCATTAGCAGTAGTGAAAGAGGCTACTGAAAATGAGTACGGTATTGAAAAAAAAAAAAGAAAAGATGTAGTCACTTTTCGAAACAAGTTTTTCGTATATGCTACATTATTTCTAGCGTAATTGGAGCTTTCAAAACTTCGCGTATGATATTTTTGCATCGAAAGTCAGCATATGAAATCTGCATCACCCAATGTTCATTGATAGATAACTTTATCATTGAGGCTTGAGGGACAAGTAACTTAAGTTTCATAAAATTGACAATTAACATATTATTATTTTTTTTTTTTTTTTGGAGAGAACTTGAACACAAGAGTTCTTGGCCTACAGAGAGAAAAAAAAAACAAACAAACAATGAATTCGTACATAACCAAAAGTGATCCGTGGTACAGATTACATTAAAAAATATATATCTACATGTATGTATATTAGGTGCGTATGTATGTGTGTGCATGCATATGCATATGCATATGCATGTAAGCTTCACAGTACATCACACAAACACACACACACACACACACACACACACACACACACATAAAATGCTATCTGCCCAGACTGTTGATGCCACATTGATTTATACCACAACAAAAACACTAACTACTGATGATATTGCATGAAATAGTAACACTCATTTTGAATAACACTCTTCTTGAAATTGCACAATCACTGACAAAGAGGAAATATAACAAGAGTCTTAGACATCTCGATTACCATTGCTTTTTTTTTCGTTTATTCCATCTACTAGATGTTAAAAAAAAAACAAACATTTATCACTTCCGATCCCTAGTTTTAGTCCGAAAACTATCAGATAACACTGTCATTGATATGAGTAAAAGCTGAATAGTGTACAATTTGGCTGAAGGTAGTTTGAATATGAAAGTATGAATCAGTTTCATTTAATTCATGATTAATTTCTAAGTCAGGTTACTGATTTTTGAAAAATTTGATCCATCTGCACAAAATTGAACTTTACACAGGAACTAATGGTGTGTATGAGAGTGTGTGCTTACAATAACCCTGAACAACAAACATGAATACCACGAACGCCACCTTTTCACAGCTCTGCTAACTAGGCTTCTGATCTCTTGCTCTGGCACATGAATACTTTATTCATGACTGACATCCCTTCGCCCGACTTGTCTGAATTTATGGTAAAGGGTTTAATGCATGCACATGGAAAGTAAGCGCATATTTCTATGTGCTTGCATATGCTAAATTTTAGGATGAATAAAGACTAGCTGTAAAAGCGGATTTTTTTTTTCACGAATATTTGATAGGGCACTCAAACCCTGGGCATTGTTTAGGACCGTTTTCTGGGTTTTAACCACACTTTCCCATACACACCAATTGACCCCTGAGCATATTACAAGTTTTGTACAGAGGGTTGAAAATGTAGCAAAATCTAAACCTTACCTTAAAAATAAACACTGAAATTCAATTCATTTTATAAATACCTCTAACAAAATTGTACACTACTCAGCTGTTGTTCATATCAATGCAAATTCTATCTGCTGTTATATAGTTTTTGAACTATTAACGACAAAAAGTCGACAATGTTGTTTTGTAACACCTACGAATAATTATGATTATCATAAATTGATTTAAAAAAAAGAATAGAAAATGATAGCGATGAATATAAAACCCGGAAAAGGCACACTACCTCATGTCAACTGAAAGGGATGCTTTTTCTTTTAAATTAAAATATTACTCTTCTTTGATTACTTCGTTTTCGGATATTGTTAACGCTGTGAAGCATGACGCTCTACTTTTGTTTTTCTGCTGTTTGTGGTTTTACTTCACAGGAGAACAGGCTAATTGAATTAATTAATAAACCTTCATACCGGAGAAACCAGTTCCCTTATAAAAAAAAAAGAAAAGAAATATATTGTATTTATCCTTGTCCATTTTTATTGAGTGTCGTTGACATGACAACAAGGTGTGCGCAAACTGACCTGGTTGATATACCCAATTCCCAAATATTATGGCAAAGGCTACTTGTCCGTTTTGAAACAGATATGAAGCTCACGACCGGTGTAGTTTAAAGTTAAATTTATAATATTCCCTGATCAATGTATACCACTACAGCAGCAGTACACAGTAACTGTGGTAAGAGAAAAGTGACTTTGAAATATACAAGAATAGAAATGGATATTCCGATGCCATGGGCTATAGATGTGCAGAATGACATTCGAAAGCCTAAATTCCAATAGCCTAAATGCGCATACAATAGCAAGGTAGATACTGGTCATTTGGAAGAAAAAACAATCCGAAATTTGTCTTACAATTTACAACAGGAAAGCTTGACATTTTCTCGTCAAATTTGCTCGCTAGGTATCCAGCTTAACATAAATCTATATAAGTTACGTAGCTTCAAAAACAGAGTGTTTTCTCAAAGCATGACTACGTTGGTGTCTCAGAATAATGTGACACACAGGGGATTCCACGATGGAACATAACGAGTTAAATCCCTGCTAACAATATTAAGCAATACCTATATAATTCATATGCATTTTTCTTACCTAATCTTACTTTTGGAAAGAAATCACACACTCTGTAAAAGTGTGTATTGAGAAAAGACTCCAGGCATAAAGTCTGTTTAAAAGCTTAATGTAATCAAACCGTGCTCTGTTCAGTGTATGAGACACACACATACACCAAAATGTAAAACAATATACATACATGTATTGGATTGAGTTTAAATTGAACACGTTTTAATAGCTCATTGTATCCATGAGTAAAACGAACTTTCAAAAAAGAAGCGCCATCCCTTCAAAGGTTATTTGACTTGAAAGTGAAGATTGTGATAAGATTCATACAAGGTATTCCAGGTTCCCAAAATGTACAGAAGACTGACTGCATTTGTGGCCGAAATTCGTGTTAACATGCTCCTCAGTCATCCACGGTGCAAAACGAAAATTACCCTAGGTGACCGTGCTTTTGTTAGTGCTGCACCAAAACTCTGGAATAACATCCCTCCCTCAATCAGACGTAAATTACATCATCGGTCAACAGGTTCAAAAATCTCCTTAAAACACATCTATTTCACGAAAATTTCCCATAGTCACAGTTTAGTACATTATCTACATGGTCTCCAGATATCGGATATTTTTATGAATCATGATTATGCAATTATCAGTCCTTTAATTGTATTTTTCTTTATATTGTATGATTTTCAGTTAAGAATTAGATCGTGTTACTTATGAATCTGATTTTTTTTTATTATATCTCATTGTTATGCGCAGTTGAGTATATGCTTCATAGAAACTGCACAATATAAATTCACAATTATCATTATTATTATTAACGTTTGTGTTATGCTTTCCAGAAAAAAATAGATTTGAGAGAAAAATTAGTGTTTCTTATATCAATATCAGTTTTTGGTTGTTGTTTTTTTGTATGAAAACTGCGATAATAACAGTATTATTTTTTTCCAATTAAGTGTGCGCTTATTTTCCTATAGAAAGGCAACTTGTCATTTTCAAAACAGATATGAATCTCTTCACAGGTGCAGTTTAAACTTAAAGTTATGATAGTCCCTGGCCAATGTATACTACTACCGCCACGTCGATAAGATTTCTTGCTTTGCTCTCAGTACGCCCGTGGGGTTCTCGCATGTGTCAAGCAAAATGGCCATGACGCAGTGCTGCGTCAAGGACATTATACTTGGACGCAGCGAGAACTCCATTGACGTAGCGCGGTGTAAAGTGGGTATTACAAGACGTTCACTGAAAGTGTTTGTAGCTTATAAAAAGAAGAGTATACAAATTCACGACTTTGTTGTGATCATTATTACATTGTGTGCGTGTGTGTTTGTGTGTTTATATTCCGATGGACTCCAAATCATGCTGTTAGCATGTTCACTCCTGCTCCTTTGCTATGTGGTCAGCGCCTTAGTTTCGTCACAATTAAACGTTTAATGATGTATTATAGTGTTGGTTATTAAAGGTACAATTTACCTTTCAATTTCAATTTCAATTTTATTTCCATTTCCATTGAATAAACAGGAAAAAATCATATACAATACATTTACAGAACATATTTGTAACAATTACAAAGAAAACGTACACGTGGTCACGAGTAACAACAGAAATTCCTTTCTAAGGTATATGGGTGAGAATTTTGAACGATGTACAATTGCCAATTTTCGCACCTTATGACATTCTTTACCTTAGAACACGCCAGGATGATCTAAGAAACCAGATTTTTTCATGTCATCTCAAAGATTGGTAAATTTCCTTTCAGGAAAAATATGGTTTGTATGACTTTTGCCTGATATTTTTCATTTGACAAGGACTTAAAGCGTAAAAATACGGTAAAAACGCTATTTTCACAATAATTTTTGTTTTTCAAACCAATGATGTGTATTTTTGATGGGACGTGGCATCTAATATCTGACCATGTTCTGGATCTGACATATCATGGGTATGTACCACAAAATTATAAGAACTTTATGAGCACGTATGAAATTACAGAGAACAATTGAAATATCAAAGTCCTAAACAGACGAACGTCCGTGATGCTTTTATTTTTATCGCTGCTGCAAATTCTACTTTGTTGTCCCAACTGTAACGTATACGAAAATTTGGTGTTCCACCTAATGAACATATCCTGCAAAAGTGGTACGTCTACCGGCTGTACATGGGACGTAATATTCTTTTATGCAAAATTATACTCAGTTTTTGTCACGGACGTGCTTCCGCTATTTTCTAATAAAGATCGTAGCCCATTAAACGTTATTGGCGATATTGTTCTGAGTCGTAATCAACTAAGATCTAGCCACACGATGATATGTTTGTTTTGAGTTTCTGTCCATCCTTTGTCAAATAGGAACCGAAATTATACTTTTAGACGAACCTCCGAGAAAAAAAGAACGTCCGTGATGATTAAAACGTTTTCGAGTGGGACACCATCTTGCTTTGATGGCGAAGGTGCATTTTATCTTTGGCTCTCTAGCCGAGGAGCTGCATGTCATTTTTGGAGCGGACTGAGGTTCGTCCGCAGTTTTTGGACCATGCAATTCACCGAAAACCAAGGAAATAATTAATATTTTCTCTGAAAATTCACCTCCTGATCCGCCTCTGAGCAATACATATGTTGCAAGGATGTCAAATTTCTTATAATTTGCATTGACAATACCTTTTCAAATTTTTGAAAGAGTTAGGAAGGCTAGGTACTCTCTGCCGATTAGTTATCCGTCCTGGAACATGACCCTAGTAGTAGAACGAACGTCCGTGACGTATGGAATCCGTCCGTGACGTATGGAATCCCTCCGATAGAGATAACTTGTCCCGAAAGTGTCCTGTGTTCTTTAAAACTTTTGGCTCCAATAGCGACAAATAAAGTTTTACAAAGTAAACAATGAGTTTAGAGCAGTAGTTTCAGAATTTTTAAGGCGTAATGTGATCATGATGAACAAACAGTTGAAAATTTGCTCACAATTTTACGCTTGTTTTCCCTCTACTTATACAAAAACAGCTAAACACTGAAAACAAAGTTATAGGAAAATGGAATTTTGCGTGATCTGTAATTTCTTTGCATTTAAATTTCTTTCTAATGAGGTTCTTGAGACAATTTGTACTGTTACAGGTTCTGAAAGTTTTGCTCACGGACGTTCTGTCCAAGAAAGGAAATTTCTGACAATTACAAATATATCACTGCACATAAAGTTAATGTTAGTTGAAAATATATTACCAAATCACCGAGCCGCTCATACCCGAAAGTGAATAGCGTTCAGCACTCAATATACCTGTTATAACAAACGGAAATCGTTTTGGTCACGGATGTTCGTTGGTAGAATAAGTCAATGGATTACATAGTAGGAGAAAGAGGATCAGTGCCACTTTTAAGTGACAGGTGCTCCAAGTGTTTATCTTTTGAGTATGGTAGCTGCCGTCTCAAACAGAACACATCCAGTTTTGGTCTCCATAACGGACGTTCGCTGTAATTGTCACGCTATTAAATGCCTTAATTCATTCTTACTTTTCTCTTCATGACGATTTTTCTCTCATTCCCTCAATAGCCTGAACATGCTGCGACCAAACAGAAAACAAATACAAAACAAAACAAACCAAAACAAATCCGAAAAGTGCTACGCAATCACATTCAGGATAATGAAATAATAAAGTCTGTAATGGGCATGGGTTGAATAAGAAACGGAAAAGTTTCAAAAGGACGGGGAAGCAGTTGAATAAAAATGACTGAAAAACAGAGAAGGGATCGAGCTCCAACACACAGAGAAAAGAATTGCCAGTGCACTCCCGTTATACCAAATTCCTCTGGAGAAGTTTTTGTTTGTGTGTTTATGTTTTTCATTCATCGAAATGCCGTCACAAGCGAACAAAAATAATGCAGTATACAATTATTATTGTCTGATGAAAACACACAAATCCTCCGCTTATAATCACATGGTGTTGTTTTATACTCATCACCGAAAAGCAATGTTCATTTGTAATTCTTTTTTTTTTCATTTTACATTTAAGAGACAGAGAGATCGTCAATTTGTGCTTTTGTGCTTACTTTGAAAACACATGTTAAAAAAGTAATGATTAAGAATAGGTTTACGGTTGCACTTTGATACGTTCGCTCTTCCAAAGATTCGTTACTCCGATGTCCAAAGGTTTGTTTTTCCGAAAATGGAAAAAAAAATGTTTGTAGTTAATTCAGGAGGTTTGTTATTAAAAATGTTCTTATTCCGAAAGTTTGGTAGTCCGAAAAATAGATATTAAGGATCATAGGTCCGTTCTTCTAAAAGTGGAAATGGGCCTGATATTAGTTTAGGTGAAAACGGTTATTATGAGGTTTTGAAATTTGGAGGATTTTAGTTGTTAACTTGTTTCTCCACATTTGGATAAGCGAACATGATTTTTCATGTTCCAATTAATAAACCTTTCGATTAACCTTCGGAGATTCCTATCATTTACCGAAAAAAAAAGCTTCATAATTATACGAACTCTATCAATTTTCGTATTGACAAACTGTATGAATAACGAGCCTCCGAAATGACGCGCTACAAAATGTGTCTTATAACAAACCATATTGTATAATATCGAAGTCACAAACATCCATCCAAGGACTTATTGTGTCTTGTTATGACGAAACTTCGCAGTATCGAACCTATTAGCATTTCTGACTAATATGATACGTGTAACACAAATTCTCCTCGCTAACAGTGTGTAACACAAGGAGCAAACACAGAGGGATTTCTTCCTAACGTATTCGTTTGCCCTCCCCAGCTAAACTTCGTATTTCTGTAACGGAGCACATTTCTGTTGTTTTTCTATGTTAATTCTTTGTCATAATTTTAGCTGTGACCATGTTCGTTATAAGCAAATTTTGCATTGTATACTTTATATAACAAGTTTAGGACCTGAATCTTTACTTCATGATAACGAAATTTTGACAAATATATTCGTTCTCAAGGATGGACTACGTCACTGAGATTACACGTACGTTTGTACGTTCATTTACGAGAGATGGACAAAATTGTTTTATTTGATTCCTCAGTATGAGAAGATAAACAAGCTTATATAATTGAGAATTGGTAATATCTTTTCAGGATTTTGCAGAGGAGTTTATTCTCGACATGAAATTGCTGTTTGTTGTGAGTAGAATGCGTTTCCAACTCAAGAGAGCTGCATTGTTCAATATCTTGTTTGTTCCGAACGTCCGTGAGCTACATGCGAACCTCCGTGATGAAAAATATGCTATGTTTGTTGGGTTATAGAGACTGCCTAGATCAGATACATCTTAAAAAGGTATGTTATTATTTGGGAGTGAGGATCAAAGTATGGGATAATGGAATAAGAGGTCAAAATAGTGAATTTCTGTAAAATGCGCGTAAAGTGGAGAAAGTGTTTAGCGGAAGAGCAATATTTCAACAGACATGACGAATTTAGTTAAATCATCAGTTGTCTACCATTACGTACAGGTTAAGAGTACAAGCTTAATATTCTGCAAGCACGTACACATGTCCCTTAAGATATTTCGTTACGATTTTGAACTGAATCAGATCTTTGCAAACTATGTTAAATGGTATTCAAATGTATGTGCAGTACTATTCCTCCCGGACGTTCGCTACTCTGGACATGATAAACTTCAGCGGTGAATAAAAACTTGTTCCTCTGGGAAAATCCTAGTATAATTGGGTTCATATTAAAGCTTGAGTTATACTCTTTCAGGTAAGATGAATGATTTGGAGAATTTCCAACTTTTTAAATTTTGCCTTGTTTTGGCTCAATTGTACATCGTTCAAAATTCTGACCCATATACATATACATAATACAAAGATTAGAATGGAAATGGAGGGTCCAACTAAAAAGCAAAGCTTGTAGGGTATGGGACCCTCGGAAATACGTACACAAAATCAAAGAAACCAATGTCAACTGACATGAAATCAACTTAGGAAGGAAGAAAGAAAGAAAAAAAAAGGAAAAAGAAGAAAAAAGGGGAAATGAGACTATGGTACAACACACGCCATCGTGGACACAAGCATACTGTACTTCATGATGTAAATGCAATGATATAACGATAAAACGCTCCCTGGTTTGATATTGCGATTGATTAGGTGCATATACCGGTATGAATGCATAGGAACGGATATAAAAAAGAGAAAGAGAATAGACTCACTGCTGTCTGGTACAATAAAAGAAAAATCTGTATAAAACTTATGTTAAACAGATTATTTTCTTAAAAGATGATTTCTGTGTGATATCTTAATACTTGTAAAAAAAGATGACTTGATTGAGACAATAAAACCGAACCTAATTTGGTTGTATATCATAAGATTTCAATAGAAAGAGTTTTAATTTGTTCTTAAAAGAATTCAAAGTTTGTGCTGTTACTATGTCGTTCGGAAGTGAGTTCCAATACTTTGGACCCTCATACATGAAGGTTTGCTGAGCCAGCAAAGTCCTAAAAAATGGCAAATGAAATTCATTGGATTGCCTTGTACGATAATTATGAACGGATCGATTTTTTGAAAACATTGATTCAAATATATATGGAAGATTATTTTCATTGTAATTATACATAAATTGTCCTAAATTAAACAAATACAAATCTTTAATTTTAAATATTTTATTTTCAAAAAATAAAGGATCAGTATGAGACAAATATGCAGTGTGACATATAATACGCAGTGACTTCTTTTGTAGCTGAAGTAATTTATCCAAAAAAGTTTGATATGTATTTCCCAACCTTTTGGAACAGTGATTTTAAAAATTTCCAAATAATCACATTTGATGCATATTATGTACGTCAGCTGTATCACAAAACATCCTATCATATAAAAAATTTGCAATAAAACCTAAAATATAGGGAGATATCCCTGTGTTTCTCATTAAACCATAACTGTAGTCGGTTTAGTCTAGAAACAATTTTATTATAACTATTGTTCACATTTCGTATATTTAACAATACTTAACACTGATTATACTGCTTCAAATTTTTACGTTGGTTGTTTCTATCCCTTAGGGACATTTAAGAACTAATTTGAAGCACTAAAGCTGGGTTTTTGTTTCATCTGCAAAAGGTAAATTATGCCTTTAAACAGAGGGGGATTCAGTTCTATCTTTTTGTTACATAATTAGAAAACGCCTATGAAATACTAATGAGTGTTTAGTTCTAGGAGGAATTCGTGATTGTTTGCTTGTTTGTTTGTTTATAAATAAAAATTGGGTTTGAAATGACTGGGATATAAACAACAAAGTAGAACAAAGCGATAAAAGGTGGGTTCCATCTTTAACCATGAACGCTCTGTTGTCAATATCTCAGCAATTCGATTATTCAATGATTATTCTCATAAAATTAACTTGCTCTTGCTCTATGGTCTTTCATGATTGTTAAAACATTTAAATTCCAATTCAAAGTTTAAAAAAAAAAATAAATTAATTTTTTTACATTTAAAGTATGATTTCAGCGCATTATACGGTGTAACGGCACATTTTGTTAAGTTGCACATTTTGGTAAATTTACCAAAATGTGCAGGACATTGACGGCACACTTTGGTAACTTTCTGCTCCTCCACAATCATCACAAAAACAAATTGTAAATGCAGTTGGTTTTTGTCCCCACCGAATGAGTTCGGCAGCCTAAAGACCGTGTCACACCTTTCCGGGCAAGCTACGCGGGCTTGTGGCGAGGAGGTATTTTCCAGCACGCAGGAGATTTTCCGCGGGCAAACAAGAATGTTTGCAAGTTTCGAACTTTTTTCTTACCTACTAGACGCGTGCTACTTAGCTTCTCCGTGTGACCTGCGTGAGAGCTTTGGAACCGATCCGTTTTCTGTAACGAGCGACTTATAGGTTCTGAGAAGTACCTGCATTGGAGTTTGTTTGATAGATACTTTATTTTCTGCAAATCAATATATACATAAATTACATAATCATGAACATGGGAAAATACAAAGTATATTTGAAACAGAGTCGTTTGACTTGCATAAACAACGATATAGAAGGAAATTAATGATATAATATTACAGTATGCATGTCTATGCAGCAGGGATTACAGTAACAATATCATATTCAAGAAGGGATAATGCAGAGGGCCGCCATTGTAAGCATTGCTTGAAAAGATGGCCGGCCCGAGGAAAAGGTAGGGACGTATTAAATTCGTAACAATACAAATTCTGCTGCGAAGATAGCAGGGGAAAATAAACTCTGATGTGTGATGGTGGTGAATGTGCGTGCAAGTGCTTGAAAGTGCACAGGGGCAGATAGGCTGGAATTTAGAATAATAAAATTGGTTTGCTGGAAGAGGGAACGACATACGATGTTGCTATCGGGAGACCAACATGAGTCATACAAATTATTCGTGTTTAATTCGTATTTGAAGTATACTGTAGTAAAATGATTTTTTTTTTATTAACATTTTGAATGAAAACAAGGAGGCAAACCGTTTCAACTCCTCAGGAAGAGTGTTCCATGTATCCGGACCGTGATGTCTAATCGACTTTTGAGCAAGTAAAAGCTTTGAATTACTTAAATGAAAATCATGGGAACGACGGGTAGGGTATGGGTGAATGTGGTCATTGGTTACTAGGGCATTATGGAAAAATGGTAATAAATTTCGAATGTGTTTATACATAAATATGGCAGTTAGGTATAAATGTATATCATGAGCTTTCAAAGTTTTTAGGCGATAAAATATGGGATCAGTTTGAGCCAAAAAATGTGAATGTGTGCATACACGAATTATATTGCTTTTCTATACATATCTATATATTTCTATACACATCTATATTGCTTTTCTGTTTAAAAAGTATTTGACATTTTCTTTTTTGGGCGAGTTACCTGCGAGGTGCTGCCAGTAAGGGTCTCCTACTGGTGTTCTGCGTGTACCTCTGCGACTCACTCGGAACAAGTTTTGCGCATGCTCAAGGCCTTGTCATACCGTATCTGGAGAACTTTTGCGGCTTGACTTGTGGGGAAACAAATTTGCTACCCGGAGCTCTCCGCAGTTGGTCCGCACCTGACGGTACCTAGCGCGTTTCTCGCATGTAGTTGCCCGGAGGTGCGCACGCAAGTCCGATTTAACTGCAACCAAGTTTTTAGCATGACCAAAACTTTTTCCGGGTGAGTCGTGGGAATTGCCCGCAGAGGTACACGCAGAACGCCAGTCGAAGGCCCTTAGCGGCAGCACCTCGCAGGCAACTCCCACGCATGTATTTCGCAGTCCCCGTATGCGGCCAAATTAATGACATTCTGTGGTATTTCTGCCATTCCTTCAGAGGAATTCCTTCGCTGAGTTGTCAGCCCCACGCACCTGGCAGCAGGTCCCACAGCATACTCGCACGAAAAGCAATCGCAATAGCCTACTCAAGCCTTCAGCTCGGGTGAGCTAAATAAGTGTCACCTTAACTCCTTGACCGTATTATACATCTCAAGCCCATCCATGGGTTTTTAGTTCAGTTACCAAAGTGTGCAGATTGTCAAAAAATGTGCAGGCAAATCCACTTTTAACTGCACATTTTGGTAATAGTTGATCCCGTCAGGTGTAGGTGCACCATCAGCACATTTTGTTAAATTACCAAAATGTGCAAGTTACCAAAATATTCCGATTTACCAAAATGTGCCGTAACAATGTGCCGTAATATACGGCAGCGTGAAATATGTTACGAAAAATATTGTTTCATGTAGATGAGATGTCTATTAATATGCTCATGACATTATGCTATTACTGACAGACAAAAAAACAACAACATTGTAATCATAATTATAGGGGTTATGATTTGGGTAATGCAACCGTAGGCCGGGGAAATGGAAAGTTCATGTAGGCTACAAACTCTTATTGTGCGTCCCAATCACCTAGGCCGAATCTATGATGATTTATGATAAAACACAAAGAACGCTAAAAATACCTGGTTGATTCTTCAATCCTTTCTGTTCACAGTACATCAGTGAGCGACGGCTAAAGCCATTCACGAATTTCTCAGCTAGTTCGAGTTCTCTGGTGATATTACACAGCATTGCCTGGCATGATCGTGCACATGGATTGAGATATTTGAGGTCACCTGCCCGGGATTTTTCTAAACAAAAGTTAACAAGATGGAGCCAAAAACTTAAATGTCTTCTTGTGTCTTTATTCCCGAAGATTTCGATGTATTCGGGGCATGATTTTCAAACTACTTGTAAACGTCTAGTGATTAAAAACTCAAAACCTTATCATAACCTTCAAACACCTCAAAAGCGCATGTGACATAATTACTATGTAATGTACAAAGCAGAATATCACATACATTTCTGTGGATGGGCAGTTTGTAAAAAAGAAAATTATAATGATAAATACGAAGTCAAGTCATATCAAATCATTCCAACAAAACAAAAGAACAAGAGAAACAATTTTCCTTTCTTACTTCAAAAATCAATGTTGTGGTTAATATTCATAAAATGCTTGACAGAAATATGATGTACAGCATTGTAAAGAATACACCAAGTATGCTTACGTAAGTAATTGCGTCTACTGGAAATGTGTTTTATAACGAAATCAACAACGGGTTTATTTCCACATGACAGGCAAAACTCATGAGATATTGTCTTGACGGATATGAGCTTACAATATTTCATATAAAGTTTATCATTACAAAGTATTATGTATTACGTAGAAGTAGCAAGAACTAGTAAACGACTACCTGTTATGAATACGATGATTACAAGTATCGCCGTCACCGTCATCCTGGGAATGTTGATTAGCTCTTTTGCCGAGAAACACCAGAACTGTATAGAAAGACAAAAAAAAAAATCATATATACACCATAACGAAGTAGAAGGACGTTAAATAGGTTAGAAAATACAATACTCCAAAGAATGAAGCCAAATTCAAAAAGGTCCAAAAACACAAACACACACACACACACGCACACACTCGCATAGTCTTAGGCGGACTTTCTTTTTCCTTTTTTTTTTTCCTTTTTTTTTTTTTTTGCCCTAGCTGGTTTTGCCTGTAATCAAGCTTCCCGCCTGTCATGGGATTCATCAGGATCTAGCAGAAGAATAAAAGTGACCGTGCATCACAAAACAAACAAAATAGCATGTACTAATTTTGTGTGAGGACTGAAAATATGTGAAATTGGTCAACCTACCCAAGCTTGACTTTTTCTCTTTTTTTTTTCTGAAAGAGCAATTCATTTCTACATTATGCTAAAATTTTAGAGCAGAAAACAAACAGGAAAATGTGTTTTTTAGAAGTATATCTGAAACACTTTTGTAGATTGGGTGCGTCTTCAGAGTCCCTTTTCTATTTTTTAGAACCCTTTACACACTCTTCCCTTTCAACTCTGATACCGTTAGAAAGCATGCCGCCACTGCTTTGAAAGTTGGCATCAATCATGGACGGAATGTGTTAATAAAGCATTTCAATTTCAGCTTTAATCTGATAATTCCTTAATTGTTTTTACTCCGGTGGTTTACACCCTGTTTTTGTCCCATTCATCGTACTGCTAGCACGACTTGGTAAATATTAAGCACTTGAATAGACTCTCTGCTTCAGAGCCTCTTTTCTCAGTTCACACTTTTCCCGAGTATGCGATTTCTTTCCAATATTTAGATAGGTTAGGGGAGTCTATTTGATTTGAGTTTAAGATGATACATCATTTTAAAGCTTAAAGTCTGCTCTTTCAGAATCTGCTCTTAACTAAAAATCCATGCCTGGCGACTTGTTGGTTTTGTGATACAGGGTCACATATGACAAGAACTGTTCAGACAGTAAAATGTACATGATGTAATAAGTACCACATAAATTATGTTTAACAGTACTACACCGTATGTACGTTTCGGTCAGAATCGATCTTTCGCATCATGTATATGGATATCATACTTGTATACGTACACAATGTACATAAACGGGTTAGTAGTAATTCATATCCTCTGAGGTTGATATAATCTTTGCAAGTAAACCTGGCTGAAATGCAAAGAATAATGAAAAAATGGATATCATTGATTATGACACTGATGATATCTGTTCTTTTGACCTTAGCTAAATACCACTAAAACGGATTCATTTTGCTCCATAACATGTTGGACTTTCTTTGAATCACAGTTGTACCACTATTGCAATTTGATCATGTTTGCGATGCAACCCGGAATACAATGAAATGAACGTGCTGCATATAGGAACAATTGGGCCTATATGACACTTAATCAATAAACTGTTCTCGCGGAGAAATGATCTTGAATATTTGTCTCAAAGAAATTAAGCAACAGAAGAGCTGCTGGCTGCCAAATGAAATACCGTCTGCAACAACAACAACAACAACAACAAAAAAGAAAAGAACATCGGGTCTTGACGATTTTATTATTAAATATCTAAGCAGTATGCTGGCAAGATGAAAACACTCAGAGCGAAAATTTCACATCAAATTGAACGCTTACTGTGGTATACGCTTTAGAAAAGAATGAATGAATGAAGGACGAATATTGGAAAGAAAACACACACTCTGGAATGTATGAACAGAGAAAAAAGGCTCTGAAGTAGAGGATATTTTTAAGGGCTAAATCTTTACCGAACTGTGCCAGCTGTGCGATGAATGGGACAAAAACCAGGATGCAATCCACTGGAGCAACAATAGTGATGCAATTATCAGATCAAGCTGAAATTGATCATGTTCTGTGAAACCATTCCCTTCATTGTCAATGCCAACTTTCAGAGCAGTAGCATTATCCCTTCAAAAGTTATTAGACTTAGTTTTATTGAACAGTTTGCAAAGCATTTTCAAGAAATGGAAAGTGGCCTCTAAGACATACCTTACCTTAGCTAAAAATAAAATGGTTAAATAAAAACTGCAGAAACATGGTTTCCCAATAATTTTATGATCTAAAACTCAGGAATGATGTAGAATAAGACCAGCTCTTTCAGAAAATATGAACGCCAAATGATTCACTTGGTCTACCCGTTGTTGCTTTTTTTTTTTTTGGGGGGGGGGGGGGGGGGTAATCATTACGTAAAATCAATGGTGCGACTTTTTATTGGTTTTGTAATGCACGGTTACACAATATAGCCTGTCAAATTCGGCGATGTGCTCTTAGAAGCCGTTCCTCTATTCGATGCATTAATCTCATTTTTCCCCCAATTGAATTCCATCCGAATAGTTTTGCTTTAGGGATCTGTAGCACCTTCGATTATTGATCACTGATTTTCGTTATCAAGTTTCAAAATCACCTCCAAACGTGTGTGAACATGTACCTAAGTTTACTTATCACATGCGTCACACTGTTGAAAGTGGAACTCTGTTTTACCAACGCTAAGACAGGGAATCTCGTGATACCTTAGAAATAGGTTAACTACCTTTGGGTCACTTTGCGTAAAAATGTGTTCGCACCGTTGCCACGTAAACATCACATAATATAGGTTGATATAAAAGCCCTTTCTTTTTTCTCTCTCTCTCTAAGAAAAATCAGGCTACTTGATAGCTGCGGTCGATAGGAGCGTCATCACGGTCCATTCTTTTTCCGGCTGTTGGGGAAAAAGAATCTAAATAATAAATAGTGATAAATTGTTAGGTCTTCAGTAGATTGCAATATCCTGATGCAATTGGTTCTGTTTTTTTTTAGCGCACAATATTTTGATTTAGACAATATAAAATCCATATTTCTGTTTGAAATTGGATTGACAGCTTTCTTCTTCTTCGTCTTCTTCCCCTCCTTAGCAGATAATTAAAGCCATACAGTGCGTATCCAAAACAAAAAGTAATCCAGCATTCAACTGCTGTTATTTCAAAATTCTCAGCTATAGAGAGCCCTATATTTGTTTGTGAAGGAAATGAATCTCTGCTTCTTTCCATTGACACCAGTCCTAATTATGTTGATAAAGTTCATGCATGACTGAGCACATGAACTTTAATAGACAATGATGACAAATTATACTTATTTCCAAGTTTGGGCGTTATCGTGAAGGAACAATGGATGGCTTCCTGATTGGATGAGATCTATTAATGAGAGTGGCCAAATAAACAGGCCATGCAGCCTGCACTACAGCAGGTTTGTGGTTAGGGATTCTCCTTACATTTTGTGGTCACTAACCTTCAACGTAGCTATAATAATAATAATAGTAATAATAGTAATAATGGTCTTATTTATCCAGGGTAACCTCTTCAGTGTTGCCACTGCTCTACCACAGGGCCCTGCCATTATTATTACCCTAGCGTTTGCCAGGTACCCATTTGTACACCTGGGTCGAGAGGTGGATAAAATATCTTGTCCAAGGATGTAAGCACTGGGCGGGATTCGAACTCCGGTCCTCCGATCGGGCGTCGGGAGTCTTATCCACTATGCCACAGCGCCCTTACGGCTAGGTTGTCGATAACTTGGTCACTCCCACAAAGGCTAACCCATTATCATTTTTTTTTTCTCTCTTTATGTTCAAGACATGGTTTGTGGCCATGTATTGAACATAAACAGAGAAATATGGATTGTGTGCGTTGGCCTTCTGGCTTTTGTGGGAGTGATCACAATACCAGATAGGATTGTGGCCATGTTATAGGGTATGGACTATAAAATCTTAGAAGAAAAAGCTAAACATAAGCCCTTTAATAGCACAAACTTGCATTTGTACAGGCTGGCCTATTCTCGTAAAATACTCTTCATAATTATGTAGTACAATGCTTAACAAGTATATTATCCTGAATATGGAAATTCATATTTTGGCATGATTTCCCATGCCTTGTTGCCTTGTTGACATGAAGTGGTAAAGAGATAATGAGGAGACAATATCAAAGTAATGCTCTCAGCTTGTATATTTTCGTTAAAGAAACGTTGGTATAATAAACATTGTTTTTTTATGTTTCAAGGAAGTTCAGCAATGCATATAAACATTTATATAGAACACCATAATTATGTTCATTACTCTTACTCTGTCCAAAACTATGAGGTGACAGGCACTAAAAGTGAGCATGAAATTGCTATATACACTTAGCAAAAAAAGAAAGTAAACGCTTTTTCAAGTTTAGATTTCTCATAGAATATTCGGTTAGCAGCTAACGTATTATATACAATATTGAAGGTAATTCAATTGGCTATCAACCTGGCAGGTCAACAAAAAAAGGAAACTTTACGCATGAGTGAACACCATTGTTTTTCTCTTCCAGGGCACAAAAGTAAAAATTGCAAAACTGAACAATTGTCATTGATGCGTATGTGCTCTTCCATAGAACAATAAGAACAAACAACAAATTTCACCCAAAAAGAAACATGAATTAAGTTGTAAAAATAAACCTTTGATCTCTATGATATCTTTAAAGCCCAAAAGATCAATGAAGGCTAAAAATAATGGAGGAAGATAAAACATTTTATGTCAAATCTAAATTCAAAAGAAATAGGAAAAGTAAGAATCAACAAAAAATGGTAGAAATTTGAGGGTTTTTTTTTTTAAATTGGGAAATTGTAAATGATGTTTGGTTCTTGAAATTGTCACATGGATTCTTAAATCATTAGATTAAAAGAAATAAAGAAATTCTGCTCATTTAATCATCTTTATGCTTATTCCCTATGTCACTTGAAGTTTGAATTGACAGTTAATTCTTTTTTTTTTCCCGTTTAGTTTCCCATTTGGTTTTTCTTACATGCTGAGGAGACATCGCGAAGACGTCCGTCGAGAGAGCGAAAGGGCGATCGGGACTCGCTGCGACGGACGAACAGGACTGTTTATACGAGTACCAGTGTAACGGAGCCCCGTCATCTTCATATGTTGTCATCTTTATACAACGTCATCTTCATACGTCATCACCACACAATGTACATCCTTCGACTGCCACGATCAAGATGAAAGAATTCCATTTTAAGTTAAACGTTATACTAGGAGCCGGAAAGCCACTGAGTAGGATAATTCATATTCGTTTCTATTAAGTGATTTGGTTATTTTTATATTTAATTGATGAAAGACCGCAAGTCATACTTATAGACAATAAGAGTATTTGAGTTCGGATAATACACATTCTTTCCTCCGTTCCGTTCTTGTGTGAATTACCAGCTGCCAACATTTCTCAGATTGTGTGTGTGTGTGTGTGTGTGTGTGTGTGCGTGTTCCGTTTATTTCCATTATAAATGATTGAAATAGAGAAAATTCTTCCCATAGTATAGAACTAGCCCTTAGAAAGCTCTCATCTCCTTCTTGGTTGTCGGTCGCGTTGTCGCCATCACCTTCTTAATCTATTCTGGAGTAGGTTTCATCCTTCCTTGTCCTACAAAATGTCCGAAGAACTCCATGGGCTTACAAGCGACGTGACACTTTGTCGGTCTCGCCGTAAGATGAGCCTGTCAAAGTCGGATGCAGACTTGTCGGATGTCGTTCAAGTGTTCCCCCCATGAGGAGCTGTAGATCAGAATGTCGTCGACGTAATGGACGACATGGAGCAGGCCTTCCAGCAGGGTTCTCATCATCTGGGTAAACAATGCTTGGGTATTTACTAGCCCGAATGGTAGTCCCTTGTACTCGTACTGGCCATCCGGCGTGACAAACGCCGTCTTCTTCCGGTCTTCTTCAACCACGTGTATCTGCAAATAGCCCTTGGCCAAATCGATCTTGGTGAAAATAGTGTCGACCTCTTCTCTGACAGTCTCCTTTAGCGACCGGGGGACTGCGTATGGGCGAGAACATATCCCTCATTCATTTTCAGTTCGATGGCGTGCTCAATGATGTCGGTCCGTCTCGGGACATCGGTCATGACGTCCGAGAACTCCTGAAAGAGGGATTTTACCTCCTTCATCTTCTCCTCGTCTAGCTCATCACTGCACTTCACGTCATGCACGTTTTCCAATGCTTCGATGGAGTGAAATGAGATTGGCACTGATCCGTCGTCACTTGCTTGGTCGTCCTCGACACTGACGTAGGTCACCTCCAGTTGTGGCTGGATTTCGTTCTCGATTGCGTTGACTTTCTCGTCTTCTCTCCTAATGCACCGTTTCATGAGATTGGCCTGGTAGGTCCTTCTTTGCTGTTCACTAGGATTCGGTATTGTCTCTGGCGATTAGCTGCACGACTTCGCATGGACCTCGCTATTGCATTTGTAGTTCATTCTTCGTCGTTGGTAACAGGATCAATAGCACTATGTCACCGCACTCGAAGCGATTCTCTTTATAGTCAGGTCGCTTAACGTCAAATTTTGAGATTACCGTTACACGGCGGATAAAAGCACCAAATTTGGAGAGATGACCCCTCAGGACCTACTCATTGACATTTGAGTAGGAGCCCTCTGCAAAATTTTTTATTTTCATGGTATATATGAAGAGTTTGTTTGCAAAAACCGATAAGTCCATATTTGCCAAATGGAGATATTTGCGATTAAAGGTCAAGAAAAATAAGGAGAATAATAAGAAAATGTTTGCTTCCTTTGACCATAACTTCAAAAATATACCTTTATATGTAGTGACCAATATATCATTTAAAAGGTATCATTTTGTACTTTATGACAGAGATCATACTTCAAAATCTTCAAAAATGGACTTATCGGTTTTTGCAAACAAACCCTTCATATGCTGAATTTCATTTTGCAGAAAATTTCGCGGAAATGAAACTTTCGCAAATTTCGCGAGGAGCTGATATCGCAAAATCAAAATGCGCGCGATTCTAAACAATGCATTTGATGCCAGTGGCAATTTGCGGAAGTTTCATGCTGCGAAAAAGACCGTCGGCTCCAAGTCACGAACATTTCATGTCGGGAAAATAACACCGTATTTATGTATCTGAGAGAGTAAAGTAACGAAAACGAGGTTCACATTTGTGGTATTTTTTCCATTTTTCATGAAGCTGGAAAACATGAACCAAATCTTGAATTCCATGATCAACAAAGCATTTGAAACATAGAGGTGGTTGAATTAATTACCGATTTATGAAGAGAATAATGCTGTTGAGGTGTCACAGTGTAATGTACATTTGCCAGTTCAGAGTTATGTACATAGGGCTGCAGATCGTTTTCTAATGTTTTTTTTTTTTTTTTTTTTTTTTGAGGGGGGGGGGAGGGAAGGAGGGGGCTGCGGACCGTTGACGGGAGTGTTCAAGGGTCAGTGATCTCCCCCTCCCCTTACCATTAGAAAACGTTCTAAGCCCCTTTTATAAAGTAACTAAACTGGGAATAGCAGGGACCTACACCACAATGTGACAACTCAACAGCATTTTCTCTTCATAAATCGGTAATTAATTCACCAACCTCCATGTTTCAAATGCTTTGTTGATCATGGAATTCAAGATAGGGTTCATGTTTTCCAGTTCAATGAAAATGAAAAAAGTACCATAAATGTGAACCTCGTTTTCGTTACTTTACTCTCTCAGATACATAAAAACGGTGTTATTTTCCTGACATGAAATGTTCGTGACTTGGAGCCGACGACCTTTTTTTCGCAGCATGAAACTTCCGCAAATTGCCACTGGCATCAGATGCATTGTTTAGAATCGCGCGCATTTTGATTTTGCGATATTAGCTCCTCTCGAAATTTACGACAGTTTCATTCCCGCGAAATTTTCTGCAAAATGAAATTCAGCATTTATACCATGAAAATAAAAATTTTGCAGAGGGCTTCTACTCAAATATCAATGAGTAGGTCCTGAGGGGTCATCTCTCCAAATTTGGTGCTTTTATCCGCCGTGTAACGGTAATTTCACTTAGCGACCTGACTATTAGTCTTCACGCCGAAATGCTTCTTGTACTTTCGCGAAGATTTCGAGAGCTCCCCTTTGGCTAGTTCACACGTCTGTTCGAGTCGGTTTTGGAAGTCGATGACGTACTGGTACGTAGTCTTCGTCTCCTCCTCGGGGATCTCCCTAGTCCACAGTTCTTTTAGTACATTCATGGGTCCTCTCACCACTCGGCCGTCAATGAGCTCGAAAGGAGAAAATGCATAACCTCGAGAATACTTCAACTAACGCCTCTGCTACGCGTTCTACCTCGATCCGTGGTAACGCTACCGCCTTTGGGCATGTAGTAGCAAAATCGATTATTGTCAAGAATATTATACCGATTTCCTCTCATTTATCGGTTAAAGTGGTCCGATCTAAGCTATCGCCACTCTACGAAAACATGTATCAATCAAAGGGAGGATGGTCAGGGGTACTATCCCTATCTATCCTTTGGCGTGGTGCGTCGACGTGAACTGCATGATGCACAGTAGCGCTTGACATCGGCTTGAATCCCTGACCAATAGAAGTGGGCGAGAATCCGGTCAGCCATCTTCTTCGTCTGCAGGTGAACTGCCAAAAGGGAAGTCATGAGCTAGTCGGAGTACTTCTCTGTGATACCACTGGGGCACTACTAGCAACGTGAATATCTTTCCTCTCTCGACGTAGGGGGACGTGTATTCACAGAAAGGAAGATAGTCACGATAAAAAATCTATGACCTCGCTTCTTTTCCCTACAGCATTAGCCTTATCTTTCTCCGCCAGCTTTCAAAGTTTCTCCAGAGTAGCATCTCTTGCCTGCTCTCTGATCATTTCCTCCCTGGTTGCAGTGATCGTCGGCTGGTCTGCCGGGCCTAGTCTCTTCCATGGCCGTTTTGATGCTGTTCTGCGTTGTTCCTTTCGAAGACTGCTTCCGCGGACTCTGCCTCTGACGTGGAGATCGTCATCTCGTCAGCTGATGGCTTCTCCCTACCATCCTCTTTGCTCCGCCCGTTGTCCTCGTCACCGGGCTGCCTAGCACCTGGTCAACTAACATTACCTATGACTAGATCGTACATAGGATTCGTCATACACAGAGCATGCGTGGTTCCAACAAAATATGGTGAATCGATTTCAACTTTTGTCCGTGGCACTTGTAATCTATGAACAGTTTAAACAACTTTTTATTTAGCTCGACGTGAGGTTATGAATATTTACCATAAAATAATGAGAGTGCAGATGCAAATGTTTGTTTAAATATACATTCTAAATGTGAAGGGATACAACAAAAGGATCCGAAAGACAGGGGAGGTCGATTTTCTGAAAATGACATAACATCACTTCCTTATTTTTCCGCTTTCAATTTTATATCGATTTTTTTTTTCTATGAGAGCATGTTGAGTGGCCTAGGAATTCAGCATTTCGATAAAACCACCTTTAAATATTCTCTTCCGACGCAATCGTAATTGATGGGGGTAAGACAGTTTTCACCTCTTGACAATAAAAATGTATGCTCCTAGCAACATCCGCGATGTTCATTCAAGCTTAACTCCATAAAAAGTGGTTTACGCACGACCAATCAGTAAGCAGAAAGCCACGCGCTGACCAATAAGACCACTCTCCCGTTGCCAGGGGCGGAGTCTTTCCGCGGCGCTTAATTCAAATCTTGCGGCACATTTCTGTTCCGTTGAAAGTCGTAATATCATGGCTCAGAAAAACGCTTATTTCTTGCCTTTTTTTATCATTTCGGTTCTAAATGTCAGTAGGTGATTGACGAAACACCAGAATACAAAATTATGTCAAAAACCCAAATTCGATGGATTTGACCGATTTTGATTATCTGCCTCCAAACTCGATTTTCTCGGCTCGGTGCCGGCGACTTTCGGATCCCTTTTGTTGTGGTAGGTCACAAATATTGAGCATAAGAGGTTTGGTTTAAAAGATCATTTCCATTTCCGTATGATTTATGTTAACACAAAGCCATGTTATCTGGAGTAAATGAGTGATTATACATAACTATAACTTTGATCTTGCGTTCACTTTTAGGCAAAATATCCGCAATACATGTGAGAAGAAACGGTAAATAAAGTGTTCTGACTAATTTGCACATGTATGAGCATGATAAGACAGTGAACTACACAAGCCAGAAGAGATATACAAATTCCATACCTTTCTTGCATAGCAGCAAGCTCTAAGCATTTGATTTTCCTGCTCAATTGAGATAATCATTACGAGATACTATAAGGGCAACAAAAGAGATACAATGACGGCACAAGTTATTTGATTTTAACCAATTGAGGACGGACTGATTTTGCTACAACCACGCATTTCCTATAGACACTTGCCCGAGTTATTTTACTCGTCCACAACGGCTGACATATGCAAGTCAGGAAATGCAAAGATGTATTCATACACGGCACGAATGAGTACTGCGTACATGTGATTCATAGCAATATGCCATTTACACTACTATGACCAACAAAGCGCTAAAAAATTTTGGTTTGTTTACTGTTCTATTTGTTTTATTCCGAGATCAAAATGAAATTTTGAAAATGAATTCAATTCTTCAAATATTCATTAAATGAATGCAATGTATTTAGGGAAAGGCGATTAACATAATGTATAGCACTATCAAATTGAATACGCCTTCAGAAAATATTCCGCAACTATACACTTTGCGATAATATAAGATTGAATTTCATCAGTTTCTTCCTGGTTAAAGTTTTGCCTTGTTAAAACCGGCAAATAATTAATTGTATGTATTTTCATATATTGTATAACAACGAACGATAGTAAGATTAAACCAAACCTAGGTTCTTGCTGCACGAATTGTTGCAAAGATGTACACGACCCACTATGTTTTTAACATACAGATACGAGTAAAGTTAATCTTTCTTCCTACTTTATAACAGTAAAAGTCATTCTGATGTATGTTAACAAAACAAGGTTGCGAGTAATAAGCTGAATTAAACATGTATGTTTAAAATCTTTTTGTTAATTGCGTACAACAATTATCTACAAGACAATTTCATTACAAGTCAGTGCAAAGATAGACATCATAATTATAAGCCGATCAGCGACAGTCTTAAACACTCAAATGAAAGAGAAAAACGCGTGTCGTGGGCAGAAATCCACGACTTTTTTTATTTGATTTGCTTTACATTTTTCTGAATTGTGATGTGTTTAAAACTATGCTGTTAACATGATTAATCCGGGTTCTTTCGCTATGTCGGCAGAGCTTCAATTTCGAAACGGTTAAAGGGATAGTACATTTTTGGCTATGATGGGGTTCATCTTAAACCTTTTGTGAGATAATCAGAAAGCGCGTATGGAATACGAAAGATCGTACATTCTTAGCGGGAACAGAAACTTTATTTAATGAAAATTGGTTTTAACGTGGCTGAAATATCGAAAAAAACAAAGCTACAGAAAGCGGTATCTATGAAGAATGGATCCTATACATTTCACTGTCATAGTTTTGTTATGATATCTCCGTAATTTCAAAACCAGTTTTCATCAGACAACTTTGAATTTTTTTTTTGGAAATGTCATGACTGAATGTTTTTCATGATTATTTCATAAGAAGTTTCTCATTATCTCGCCTAGAAGTTGAAGTTGAAAACGTTGGAGTTACATCTCAACCAAAACATCCCATGCCTCTCACCTGCCCCTCCCCCTATTTTCCATTAGAAAATTCGTGCGCGAACACGTCTTCGACAACGGCAATAGCTTGCCAGTTGTCTTCGCCCGGAAGTACAACATGGTAGTTGGTGTCATTTTCGGCGTAGTTTGGCATCTTTCGGAGTATCACTTTGCCATGTACGAAGCCAATTGCGTAAACTGTTTCGCGAGATACGACAATGTCCTCTATCCTGTCCATACGGAATACATATCCCAGCCTCTTGATATTTGCTTGATTGGAAGGATTCGTCAAACTGGAGAGAGCCGGGAACCAGTAGAATTCGGTGTTTGTACAGAATAGAAGATGATTTCCTGCAAAATTTAAACAAGAGGTTACACCATAAACTGAATTGCTATGCAATGCCATATACATTCCATTTAAAACAAGTTTACCGTTGCTACCTTCTTCTAATTTCTTAGGTCAGTTAGATGTCTGTAAAAATGAGCATAATATGTCCTTTTTTTCATTAGAGTTAAAATTGAGATATTCATTACAGAAAAAACCCATTGCAAATACTGTCTCAAAACATATCAGTATGTCAAGTGATTAACAAAGCTTGTTGCACATACATTAGTTGCATTATTAATTTAAAGCCACAAAGTCCTGACTTAAATGTTTGTTTTTGCTTTGTATCTCCAATCGCTGTTACTACCCACTATCGGTTGGTTCTAATCAAGACAAACGATATGTGACCGTATATCACAAAACCAACAGAAAGTCGCACCCCATGATTTTACCTGAGGACTCAAGAGAGGTGTAATGGGTCAACCGAGTCAATCTTGAGTTTTTCATATTTTCTGAAAGAGTTATTCTTCTACATTATTCTGTAATTTGGGATCATAACATCAATGGGAAAGAATGTTTTCAGCAGCTTTTCTACAACCCTTTTTGGAGGGAGAGTATATAGAATGATCATCGTGTGTTTAGAGGCCCCTTCTAATTTCTTGAAATCCTTTGTACACTCTTAACTTTCAAATCTAATAACTTTCGAAAGGATAACGCTACAGCTTTGAAAAGTGGCATTAATCATGGACAGAATATGTTAATAGAACATGATAAATTTCAGTTTACTCTGATAATCTCTTCATTGTTGTTGCCCCGGTGGTTAACATCCTGCGTTTTGTCCCTTTCATTGCATAGCTAGCACGGCTTGGTAAAGATTAAGCGCTTGAATAGATCCCGTACTTCACTGCCTCTTTTCTCAGTTCTCAGTCTATTTGAATTGAGTTTTCAAGCTTAAAGCCTAAATCTTAAAAGCTTACACTCTGCTCTTTCAAAATCTGCCCTTAACTGAAAATCAATGTCTGGCGACTTTTTGTTGGTTTTGTGATGCAGGGTCACATATGCCTTTGACTATGATTCGGTGACTTGAATTTCATTTTCTATGGTGTAAAATTAAAGTATGAAACAAAAATCTTCCCCTGAGGGTCCTCAGATGGTAAGATATATAAAGTAATAAATACATTTCTCTTTTCCTTAAGTGTAGGCCTATACCTGCGCTGCCGATTTGAAGCCCGGTAATGAGACCTGGACTAAAGGGATGTGTGGAGATCGTTTCTGAGCTGCCATGATCCTTGAAACTTCTGCGCGTAAGTGTCTGTCCGTGTGACCAATAAAGGTACCTGCATTGAAAGAGAAATTCTAGAATTGAAGTTTGTTTGTTTTTTTTTCTCATTATTTCATTTGTGGACTTCCATACTCTCACGCACACATTTTACACGCTGTCATAATTATGTAAATACGGACGAGAAACGAGGGGCGAGAAATATACAGTATCGTTCTTTAGTTTTTTATGTTTTTTTTTTTCTTGGTATTTTGTTTTATTAAAATCCAGCTTGTCGAAAGTTACGTCGATATCCGGCTAAAAAAAAAAAAAAAAAAAAAAAGATTGTTGCATAAATGTGAAGAAAATAACATATTGTGTTTGCTATGCGTGCCCCTGCAGTATCTTTATTCGAGGGGCATGCATCTTTTACATTAAACAATACTTATTTCGTTTTCCTAATTCACTGTGCTACAGAAATGCTACTCTCGTTCTATCCCTGAGCATCGTTCTCGCATTTTCTTGAAAGATGAATAGTTCAGAGACTCGTCATAGAGATTTCGTCATAGACCTGTTCTCGAGTAAAGAATGACAGGGTTTTTTTTTTCTTTTGCTTATAAACAAATGTGACCGTGCACCACAAAACGAACAAAAAGTCCTACCCCTTGATTTTAAATGAGGACTCAAAAGAGGTGAAACGGGTCAATATTAAGTCAATATGTGACCCTGCACCTCAAAACAAACAAAAAGTCGCCAGACATGAATTTGTAGTTAAGACCATATTCTGAAAGAGCAGACTTTAAGCTTTAAAATGATGTAAAACTCAAATCAAATGGACTCTCCTAACCTATCTAAATATTGGAAAGAAAACGCAAACTCAGGAAAAGTGTGAACTGAGAAAAGAGGCTCTGAAGTACAGTGTCTACTCAAGCGCTTAATCTTTACCAAACCGTGCTGGCTGTACGATGAATGGGACAAAAAACAGGAAGTAAACCACCAGAGTAGCAACAATGAAGGCATTATCAGATTAAACTGAAATTAAGCATGTTGTATTAACACATTCTGTCCATAATTAATGCCAAATTTCAAAGCAGTAGCCCTATCCTTTCAACAGTTATTAGAGTTGAAAGTGAAGAGTGTGGATAAGGTTTTTCAGAAATGAAAAAGGGATTCTAAAGACACACCTAAATCGCACTATTCTACCAAAAATGTTCGAGATAAACTGCTAAAAAAAACACACTTTCCTGTCCGTTTTATGATACCAAATTTTATCATAATGTGAAAGAAGACCCGCTCTTTCAGAAAATATCAAAAAGTCAAGGTCGGCTAGGTTGACCCATTTCGCTAATTTTCAGTACTCACGCAAAATCAGTGTGTGCGACTTTATGTTCGTTTTGAGGTGCACGGTCACATATGAAGTTGTTTTTTTTTTTCTGATAGAGGTACCCTTCTTCTATATTATTCCTAAGTTTGGAATTATAAAATGATTGGAAAGTGAATTTTCAGCAGTTTTTTTTTTTCTACAACCCTTTTTTGTAGAGTAGTGACATCAAGTATGTCTTAGAGGCCCCTTCTCATTTCTTGATAATCCTTTACACACTCTTCACTTTCAAGTCGGATAACTTTTGAAGGGATAACACTACTGCTACATACTGTTATATATTTTTTTTGTCCCATTCATCGCACAGCCTGCACAGTTTAGTAAGATTAAGCGCTTGAATAGACAGATAGACCCTGTATTTCAGACCCGTTTTTCTCGGTTCACAGAGTGTGTGCTTTCCAATATTTAGAGCTAGGAGAGTCCATTTCAATTGCACTATACATCATTGTAAAGCTTAGAATCTGCTCTTTCAGAATCTGTCCTTTACTAGAAATCCATGTCAGGCGACTTTTTGTTGGTTTTGTGATGCAGGGTAACAAATATAAAACAAATTTACTCATGTATATCGTCTGCCACCATGACCCTCACGGTATATTCCGTACTGACAAACTCTCCTAATGTTGTCATAGTGTCCAAAGATATTCGGGAGATAATCATCCTGATGTCGACAATGGAGGTAAAGATGATTCTGTTCTTCTCAGACAAGGCAAGACATCTAGCAGTCCCTAGGCGTCATGGTAGTTTGATTTTAAAATGTAGACAAGGAGAGATTTCCATTCAGACGTATCAGACAATCGTAGCTTATGTACACCGGCATTACCGGAGAGGGGTCGAATGAGGGCGTTCGCTCCCGCGTGTGAAGCTGCTCCCTTTAAACCTTTTCTAAAGAAAGATTATATTGTTGAGTGATATCACCCAAACTCTTCACTAGATCTGTGAGTTTCAAGTCTGAAAATGCAAAGTTTTCATGTTTAGGAAGGGGATACCCCCCACCCCCCCCCCCCCCACACACACACACAAACACTCTTACACCCTCTGCCTTCGCTCCATAACCCTAGTATATTTTCCAGATCGACACAAAATGCTAAATATTTCCTAGTGCAGATGACTTGTAGCTTCAATGAAAAAAAAAAATCTAAGTGGATTATCTCCATTGAATTGTCATTTTCCTCGTCCACTTTCCCTGCATTAGAGAGTACATACAATATTTGAATATTACTCAAATATTCCAAAATATGCATACATTAACTACACATTTAATTCAGAGTTTTGTATCAAAAATAAAATTTGACAAAGCACTGAAGTAATTCACAAGGAAAAATGACGAGTAACACATAACACGTGAAAATTTAGTTGCAAAGAGGGGAGACGCAATCAATCAATCAATCAATCAATCAATCAGTATACCAATAAATCAATCAATTAACAAATGAATGAATAAATACAAACATACATAAATACATCTACGGTAATGACGGAAACTAACGTTGATTCTCAACCGTGCCACCTCCCTAAAGTTCATCTAGGGGCATGACAATCACTCAAGAGACAAATAGCTTTATTCATCCCCTTGGAACAGATATTTGTCATTGCAGTGTCTCGAATTGGTCTTTCAGGTACACGTCAGGGCAGAGTGTAAGGTGACTATGGGGGAAACCATACTTGGAAAAGTACAATCTGAAAACTATGACAGATGTTGACACACACACACACACACACACACACACACACACACACTTTTATTTATATCGAGTAAATATGCACATTACTGTTAAGACATAACACGGAATCTTTATTATACATTGAACTTGACTTATTTATCTCTAGTTTGTTTGTTTGTTTTTGGTGTTTTTGGTGTGTGTTTTCGTACGAAGCAGGTGACCTATTACAAGTTTTTTTTTTGTTTTGTTTTGTTTTGTTTTTGTTTGTTTGTTTGTTTTTAACAGCTTTTGCCTTACTGAAAATAGTCTCGGAGATAGCACAGAATATTCCAAATCGGATAATCCAGCCTTTCTCATTTGTGTAGTACAGCTTGCGCTCTGTCTGGTCAACTGCGATATCCCACACTTCCTCATTGGATAACGGAAGCTCCTTGACGACAAATCCGTCTGGCCTACTCACGAGAAATCTTGATGTACTGCCCAGAATCACCAGATCAGTAATCTCAAGATCTGGCACACATAAAAAGAAACGGTAATTCATGATTATGTTGATCGAAAGCATATGACATTCTATGAGCATTCATCATTGTGTTATCGCATCAGGATGGAATTTGGCATGCAACAAATACCCCTCAGATCGAAACATTTTGATCATTATTTCACTTCATACTTTTTTTTTTTGTCGATAGAGATACATGATATCAATGTACTAATAAACACCCCGATTTAAGTTTGTATTATTTCCACGGCCTATACGTTGTTTGTTTGTTTGTTTTTTTTTTTCACTGATACCTTGACAACTGATAATCTTATTTTAGATGTACTGCTATAACTGTGATTCTTGCATTTATCCTTGGGGTTACTTATAGCGTTGTACCTACGAACTTGCATGATTTGTAGTGTTTGTGTGCGTGTATATGTGTTAGGGGAATGACAATGATTTCCAAAGTGAACTTTGCAGAATTGAAGCTTTTACCTAATCTCCTAAATATTTAGGCATTTTGGATATCCATGATTTGGCCAACGTATCATTAATCTAACTATGATTAATTGTGACAGAGTAATATTTTTTATTTACCATTACGTATATTTGATAGTATAACATTTGAATTAAATTTCCGCGTATATATGTATACGGCAGCTTGTATCCCATCCTCTTCCAATTGTAAAACTGAGAGACTCGTTTTATTGCTTTAACCTTTCAAGAACACCACCTTCAAATGTTACACACAACTAAACGGAACATACTGTCGATGAGACAGAGACGTTAATTACGAAAACACACTAGTATAAATTGGGGTAGTATTGGAAAAAGGTAACATGATATTATCGAACGCACGTTTCCTTGATGAGCAGAAAGGTTTGGGTCATGTACCTTAAAGAATTTGTAGGCCTTGGAAAACGAATTGTGACGAAATGAGAGCTACGGTCACAAAGGTTCGTACGAATGTCACTGTTCGTACGAATTCTGAAGTTCGTAGAGGTTCGTAGATGGGGCACAGATTCTTACGGCCTTCTTACGAATTTCGTACGAATGCTGTTTAATTCGCAAGAACAACTTGAAACCTTTTACAGAAACGAAATGATTTTCAGTTATACAATGGCCCTAGAAGTCGTACGTTTTTCGTGAGAATGTATTAAGTTATACTTCGTCAGACTTACGGCAATCTTACGATTTATTTTTGTCGTAAGATGATCGTACGTGCAACTCACGGCACTCTCAAGTCATTCGTGAGAAGATTTTACGATTTTTTTTTTTATTTCTTTTTTTTTTTGGGGGGGGGGGGGTATCTTTTGTCTTGTTGTTAAAATACGCTGCCGGGTCCTGTCGAAAATTCTGTAACAGTTGAAGGTTTTATCTCATCTTCATCACTATCACCCTGCCGTCTCCCTCGTAATCTTCCCCTCTCCCCCTCTCGCTCCTTCCTCCTCATTTCCCTCTTTTTTTTTTTCTTCCCCTTCCCTCTTTTCCCTTTGATTGCCTTCCCTTTTGATCCCATATCTAAAAGAGATGCTCTCTATTCGAACACCTAGAACAGAGTGAGGATTTGAACTTCGCGCGTTTGGCTTTATACCCCCTAAAACTCAAAAGTTGCACAAATTGTGTACATACGCCTTACGAGTCCCTTACGACCGCCTTACAAACTCGAAGAGTTGTTCGTAAGAACGCGGTCAGTACGGATATTGGAGCACGCAGACACGTCGTAGCACAGCATTCGGGCTACGAATTCAACCTACGGGCGACGTACGTGCCTCTACAGTCACATGCGTACAACGCACTGACTCCGTGCGTCTTTTAAAATTTGCCTAAGGCTTGAACGACTTAAGGCGTTCTTACAATAATCGTAAAAACAAAAAATAATTTCGTACGGCCGCCTTACTAAGAGAGGGTTTCGTACGAAGTTAATAAAAAAATCTTGGACAAGACTATCGACAGGCTATGAACTTACGGAATTCTCTAAAAATCGATCGCTCGTACGGTGTTCGTAGCAGTTCTTCATGGTATTTGTGACCGAGCCTTAACCAGGGTTACAAAGGTTCGTTTGACGGTCTGTTCGTTTGACTTTACCTGTTCGTACGAATTCAGGAGTTCATAGATATTTGTAGGAAGGGCATAATTCCTTACGGTCGTAGGAAGCTCAAAATATTAGAGTAGGAGAGGTAAAAGTCGTGTATCGAGATCAAAAGTTTAAAATAAATTTCAGAAGTTCGGAATATTTGATTAGAAGTGCATGAATGTTGTGAGTTCTCATGTTTATGGTCATCTTACGCCTTTTTTTTTTTCGTGGCAAGGTAGCCATACGTGCAACTCACAGCATTGTCAAATCATTTGTAAGAAGATCTTACGAAATTTAGTATTTTTTTCCCGTTGCCCCCCCCCCCAAAAAAAAATAAATAAAATAAATTAAAAAAATAAATAGAAATAAAAGTAATGTGCGCATGTACGTCATATGGTCGAATATCATATGACTGTGAGAAATTTGATACTGTCAAAATGACATTATTGCAAGAAGAAGAGAACTGTAACTGCAGCTGTAATTATATAGTGGAGGAAGAAGAAGAATATTGATCGGTTGAAACAGGTGCTTTAATTCAGAAGAGACAGGAAAAGGTAAACACAAAAAAGGACCTTAATGTGTGCTGCTGCTCAACCCCACCCCCTCTTTGTCCTTCTTTCTTATCTCCCTCACTCCTTTTCTTCCCCTTGATCGCTCTCTCCCCTTCAATAAATTTCCCCTATGGCCTCATGTATCTTGGAAAAGAAGGTATTTCCTTCCCGACCTGAATAGAACGGGGATTTGAGCTTTTCGTGTGTGGTTTAATACTCCCTTAAAACTCAGCAATTACACAAATTATGTATGGACTCCTTACGAGCAGCCAACAAACGTATTATGAATGCTATGAGTCATATGTATGAACGTGATACGAATTTCAGTTGGTAAAAGCCAAGGCGTTTTAAGAGTTGGAGTTCCAACTGGCTGTAATTGTTCAAACAATTGCCATTTTCCTATTGATCCACAGGTGTAATTGTGCCTTTGATGGTCGGGGTTTGATGCCTCTGACTTCCTGAGCAATATGAAGATTAATTTTTAGCGTTAACATAAAGTGTGCTTTAGTTTGCTTGTTTATCTATCAAATAAAATGAAATCTCGTTGTCATGATAGAGCATATAAGATGAAAGTCAACCCCGCCAAGAAATTTGTGCATAAAGTGTAAATCAGTACTCTATTATGGGAAAATGTTTATCCTGCTTTACCACTTATTTTCTACAAATAAAATTGACGGGGAATAATTTCAAATATAGGTGTTTATTGATAGATATATCAGACTAGTGCTCGGGCATGCCCAGCCGAGTAATTTTCATTTTCATGTCATTATTTTTGGAGCAATTTCTACGCGCGCATCTCCGTGTCTTCACAATATCGTTATATTATCACTTATCTTTAATAAGTGGGGACGGCGAAAAGTAATTACCATCAAAAATACATGTCTCGCCTAGAAAGTGGCTAATGAGTATGCAATATAACATGAGTCAATTATCTTCCTATCTGCGCGGCAAATCAAGTTTGGCACATGCTTCAAATATTTTTGAATGGCGGCATTGAACATCTGGCAAAGGAAATAAGACGGTTGTGACTTCATTCTCTTGAACCTCCTTGGAACGCCCGTCTCCCGGAAAAAACTGCTGAAAACGTAGAAAAGGTTCATGGAAGGTCTACAAACGCTGGGGCCTTGTTAAAAATAAATTACGACATGGTCTAAAAATCGAGTACATGAATATAATAACGACCCAAGTCCATTAGAGAAAATTTAAGAAAAGTGGAAATTGATAAAAAAAAAATGCCCTACTCCCTTAAGTGTTTTCGGTTATTGGGGTGTTATTAATTCAAATTTGAATATGAAACAGTCACTTGAATGGTTATCTGTATTTGCATGACTACGTAAATGGCTTTCAAACGCGATAGCCAAATTTGGACTTGGGTCATTCTTATATTCAGGTACTCAATCGTTCTCACAGTGTTCGGAGCAGTTCGTAAAGGTATTACCTACCGAGCCTTTTAATTTATGCACATTTTGTTATAGTGGCCGCTCATCACCTGCAAGAACCAAAACCCATCTGTACAGTGTAATTATTGAATGATAGAAAACGCAAATAACACTCAAACGTAGGTACTTCTCAGTACCCGTAAGTTGCTCGTAACAGAAAACGGATCGGTTTCAAAGCTCTCACGCAGGTCACACGGAATACATGCAAAAAGAAGGTAAGTAGCACACGTCTAGCAGGTAAGAAACAAGTGCAAAACTCACAAACTTTCTTGTCCACCAGCGGAGAAAAAAAAAATCCTGCGTGCTGGAAAACCCTCCTCGCAACAAGCCCGTGTAGCTTGCCCGGAGAGGTGTGACACGGCCTTACCATCTTGGGACTCCTTTTGTTCGCAGTACACCAGTACGCGACGGCTAATTCCGATCATCAGCTTCTCTGCTGGCTCGAGGCCTCCATTGACGTGACAGAGCATTGGCAGGCATGTGGCGTCACCTGTCCTGGATTGTTCTACACAGGATGGTAACGAGATTGAACAAAAAACTTTACCATGTCTCATCTTCTTGTGTTTTTATTGATAAAAATCACACATTAGGTGTACGCACAAAGACCGTATAGCTTTTTTTTTTTTTTTAATGGTGCGCCAAGTGTCGCATGACCTATTTCGTCTACGAAATGACCAATTCGTCAACGAAATGTTAAATTCAACAACTTCAACAAAATAACCCCCAAAACCGATCACATTTCCAAAACAACCCCCCCCCCCAAAAAAAAAAAAAATAACAGAGAATGAACAGAACAGAACAAAACAAATAAACAATGGATTTAAGTCTTTCACATCGTTATAACAGCAGCGAAAAAAGTCACACCGACTGGAAAGACTTTCTTTTAGAACAAATAGGTTGCAACATTGCTTTTCTTTTTTTCTTTGGCAGATGATATGTTTAACTGCTAATTTGATGTTTGGAAGAAATTAAGAATTATGGTATTGCAACAGTGGAAGCACGATCTCTCGATGTTGTAAGGGACCATGATGGAATGGGTATTATTTTATTGTTCTGGGAGATGGTCGAATACGTTGAGGAAATCGTAGAGGTAAGCCACAAATTCGAAATTACGTTTTAAAACCATTTCGAAGGGAAGTGATGACCTATAGACAACTATAATATCCATAGACGTGCATTTATTTGTTATTTTGCAGTGTTCCAAAGTGTCATAATCATTTTCCAAAGTGACATGAGTAGGGATGAATTGTAGCACCAACTCCCAGCTCCTCTTCCACCCTGCCGTGAGGGATTTATCCCTTTCAATCTCCTCGAATACAACATCCAATATACAAAGCATGATATAACATATCCAGAATGAAATACATGTAATGAAATGAAAATTATAATTTGATTAATTAAATATCGCTCAAATTAATCAGAAAAACAAAGAACAAGAAGAGCGATTTTGTTTCTCACCCGCAAATGTTTTGACAATTATTAAGAAAATGCTGGATAAAAAAAAATATATATATATATTATATATATATAATATCTCCAGCAGTCCCGAGTATTCAAAATGTCAGCAACGTTAAATTCCGCATCCCATTCATTAAAACGTCGTGAGATAATAGTATTCACCGAAATGAGCTTACAAATTACAAAATGTGTATAATGTATATAAGATTACAAAATGTGTGTATGTTACATGTGACCCGCTGTAACAAAAGGATCCGAAAGTCGGGGGGACGACAACTTTCTGAAAATGACATGACATTATTCCGTTACTCTTCCACTTTAATGTAATAATTTATATAACATGACTCATAAAAGTACTCGGTTGCGGAGATATCGATGATTTTATTAGCGCATATCAAATGGTTTAGGAAATCAACTTTTCGAGAAAACCGCCTTCAAAGTTTTCCTTCCGACGCTATCATGATCAAGGGGAAGCAAGACAGTTTTCAACGTTTGACAATAGAAGGTACTCTCCTAGCAACCTCCGCGATGTTCATTCAGGCTTATTGCCAGCGGTCTACGCATGACAAATCAGTGAACGGGATGCCACGCAGACCAATGAGAGCACTCCCTCGTTGCTAGGGGCGGAGTCTAGCTGCGGCGCTATTAAAATCCAAATCTTCGGACACGTTTCTGTTCCGTTGAAAGTCAGATAATCATGGCCCATAAAATTGTTTCTTGCCTTTTCGTTGATCATTTAGCTTCGAAATTTCAGCAGATGTTAGAAGATACATTTGACTGCAAAATTTTGTCAAAAACAGAAATACGAACGTTTTGACGGCTTTGATGATCTGACTTCAAACGCGATTTTCTCGCCTCACCCGCCAGCGACTTTTAATAGGATCCTTGTTTTAGCGGTTCATATATAATTATATATATATATATATATGTGACCCTGCACCTCAAAACAAACAAAAAGTCGCCAGACATGAATTTTTAGTTAAGACCATATTCTGAAAGAGCAGACTTTAAGCTTTAAAATGATGTATAACTCTAATCAAATGGACTCTCCTAACCTATCTAAATATGGAAAAGAAAGCACAAACTCAGGAAAAGTGTGAACTGAGAAAAGAGACTCTGAAGTACAGTGTCTATTCAAGCGCTTAATCTTTACCAAACCGTGCTGGCTGTGCGATGAATGGGACAAAAAACAGGAAGTAAACCACCAGAGTAACAACAATGAAGGGATTATCAGATTAAATTGAAATTAAGTATGCCTCATTAACACATTCTGTCCATAATTAATGCCAACTTTCAAAGAAGTAGCACTATCCTTTCAAAAGTTATTAGAGTTGAAAGTGAAGAGTGTGGACAAGGTTTTTCAGAAATGAAAAAGGGATTCTAAAGACACACCTAATCACACTATTATACCAAAAATGTTCGAGATAAACTGCTAAAAAACACACTTTCCTGCCCGTTTTATGATACCAAATTGTAGCATAAGATAAAAGAAGACCTGCTCTTTCAGAAAATATGAAAAAGTCAAGTTTGGGTTGGTTGACCCATTTCACTTATTTTCAGTCCTCACGCAAAATCAGTGTGTGCGACTTTATGTTCGTTTTGAGGTGCACGGTCACATATATATATATATATATATATATATGTGTGTGTGTGTGTGTGTGTGTGTTTGTTTGTGCGTATGTGTGCGTATGTGTGTGTGTGCGCGTGTGTGACCCTGCACCACAAAACCAAAAAAAAAAGTCGCCAGACATGGATTTTTAGTTATTCAAAGTGAAAATTCGGAAAGAGCAGACTCTACGCTTCAAAACGATGTATAACTCAATTCAAATGGATTCTCCTAACCTACATAAATATCGGAAAGAAAGCCCACACTGTGGAAAAGTGTGAACTGAGTAAAGGGGCTGTGAAGTGCAGGGTCTAATCAAGCGCTACATCTTTACTAAGCCGTGCTACCTGTGCCATGAATGGGACTAAAAGACATGATGTACACCACTATAGCAACAACAATGAAGAGATCATCAGATTAAGCTGGAATTGAGCATGCTTTATTACCTCATTCAGTTCATAATAAATCTCAACTTTCAGAGCAGTAGCCTCATCCTTTCAAAAGTTATTATTGAGTTGAAAGTGAAGAGTGTGTAAAGGATTTCCAAGAAATTAAAAGGGGCGTCAAATAAAAAAAAAAAAAAAAAAAATCATCACACTACTTTACCAAAAGCAGGGTTGTAGAAAAACTGCTTAAAACCCACTTTCCCATTGAATTTATGATCTCAAACTGAACTCAAATTGTCACCCCGTCAAAGATTGTTGCCCCCGGCTCGGGGCGACAATTTTTGACAGAGTTGGCGGCATAAATTGTCGCCCCGTCAAAAATTGTCGCCTGGCGACAATTTTTGACGCTTGTGCAATTCGCAATTTTTGACTCGATGGCGACAATTTGTGATGGCAAAAACAATTTAAATTGTCGCCCCAATGCACTATGAATTATGTGGTTGGGGTGGTTGCTCCGGTGTTATGCTTTGGTGGGGTGGGTATGACTGGTAAGTTATGTGTACACTTGTATGTGTGTGTGTGTGTGTGTGCGTGTGTGTGTGTGTGTGTGTGTGTGTGTGTGTGTGTGTGTGTTGGGGGTTGCATGGTATGTGCTGTGTATGATTTGTAGGTGCGTATAATATGTGACTTGTGTATGCGTTTTGTATAGCTGTGTGTGTTGGGAGCTGCATGGTATGTGCTGTGTATGATTTGTAGGTGCGTACAATAAGTGACTTGTGTATCAGGTCAGGTCAGGTCACACCCGTAGCAGTTCTGCCGTTGGGGCACTGAGATGTCCTTCTCCAGGCTTCCTTATCCTCTGCCATTCTCACACAGATTTCCACCGGTTTCTCCGCCCATCTTCTCACATCATCCACCCAATTCTTCTTTGGTCTTCCTTGAGCTCGTCGCCCATCCACCCGACCATGCATTATCGTATGCGCTAGTGTGCCTGGCCGTCGAGTGACATGTCCGAACCATTGCATCTTCCTTCTCTTCATCGTGTCCAGCAGTGGTTCATAATCCCCAACTTTCCCCCTGATCTCTTCCAGCACTGATGCATTGGTGCGGTGATCATGCCAATGTATTCCGAGTAATCGACGGAAACATCTCATCTCGAAAGCGGCTATTTTCTTCTCTAGATTTTTGCTTAGCGTCCATGACTCGCATCCATATAGGGCTATCGAGGTCACCAGCGCCTTCATCAGCTTAATCTTTGTTTTCTCTCTCACCTCTCTGCTTTTCCAGACATGGTTCAACTTGGCCAACTGAGTAGTCGCCATGGCCATTCGTGTCTTTATTTCTGTTGTTGAAGTGGCCTCCTCATTCATCATGGCGCCCAAGTATTTGAATTGGTGGACTTCTTCTAGCGCATGCCCGTCCACCCATATCTCCTGTGCTTCGTCATCTTGTTTATTCTGTTTTGAAGTCGTCATTATCTTACTTGTGTATGCGTTTGCGTATATCTGTGTGTGTGTGTGTGCGTGTGTGTGTGTGTGTGTGTTTGGAGTATAATAATACAATAGATGTGGAAACTGTGCATATGTGCTGTGTGCATATGTGGTGGTTGTATAGTGGTAGTGGTTTGTTTGTCTGTGTGTATACGTGTAAGCGTATATGTGTATGTGGGTACGTGGCGTATGTGTATAGCCTATAGGGTGTGTCGTGATGGGTGTTTATGGGCGCAGTTCTGTGCGTGTACCTGCATTAGTGTATATCTGAGGGGTTTGGTGTTCGTGGGCTACTTATGTATGTGTGTTGTGTGCGAGAGTTCGTGTGTCTACGTAAGCACGAAGGAGATAAAAGGAACGAAACATTCAAGAGACAACACTCACAGCGCTCCATCACACACACACACACACACACACACCCACACACACGCACAAACGGACACTCAATTATCATGTGCGCGCGCACATAGACACTTCCTTGAAACCTCACCGTGACTTTTTACATGACATGTTTGCAAGGATGCAGCCATGTAAGTTATGTTTTCGTATTTCAATGACTATGTCAAGAATGATATTACCCAGCAAAACTTGCTTCGAGGGCTGGCGACAATCTTTGCCGCCAGCCCTCATCATAAATTGTCGCCAGACAACAGTTTATGCCGCCGATTCCGTCAAAAATTTTCGCCTGTTTCAGGGGGCGACAATCTTTGACGGGGCGACAATTTATGTCGCAACACCCGTTTTACCTTTCTTGAGTCCTCCCATAAAATCAAGTGGTGCGACTTTTTGTTTGTTTTGTGATGCACGGTCATATATATATATATATATATATATATATATATGATTTTGACTATAGGTTTACCAAAAACAAAGTAAAATGTAGTATACATATCTAGATACAATATATATCAATGGTCATAATTACATATTACAGTATATAGAGAGAATTAAAAAAAAGATACCTGTTAAAAATACGATGATTGCAAGTTTCACTATCATCGACGTCATCCTGAAAATGATGATGCTTTTGTGCCAAAAACACGAAATCTGAATACAAAAAAAAAAACCTCAGTCAACTAGGGTTCCTTTATATATGAAGAGTTTGTTCGCAAAAGCGATAAGTCCATTTTTGAAGATTTTGAAGTATGGTCTCTGTCATAAATTACAGAATAATATCTTTTAAATGATATATTGGTCACTACATATAAAGGTATATTTTTGAAGTTATGGTCAAAAGAAGCAAAACATTTCTTATTATTCTCTTTATTTTTCTTGACCTTTAATCGCAAATATCTCCATTTGGCAAATATGAACTTATCGGTTTTTGCAAACAAACTCTTCATATATATACAATGTATATAATACAAATATATATATATATATATATATATATATATATATATATATATACATATATATATTCCATTATAAATACGTATCTAAAGGAATAATCTTACGCCATATTTTGATTTCCAAAGAGGCAGTTGAAGAAACGGGGTGGAAACTCCAAGTCACTAAAACACTTCTATACAGAAAATAATTAGAGAGATTTTAAAGAAATGAGGTGGTCTAATTTTATTTGGAAAATGAAGGATATTCCTGAATTTTCTTTCTACAGATTAAACAACAGCACATAAATCATTAACTCTCAAAGCAATCACCGCACTATATTCTAGCTTTAACAAAAGGGAGATGAAAGTAGACAACGCTCAGGAGGTAAGAACATCGTCCACTGTAAAGAACGAAACAAAAAAAAAAATGAAAACAGTTCTTAATGTATGAAACAACCCAAGTCTATTACAGAAAATACAAAAAAAAGGAATGAAACTATAACTACTATAACCCACGTCTTGCAGAAAATTTCAACCGATTTGTTTCAGTGGTCAAAGAGAAATAAGGACTTTTGTAGAGTATGTCAGGAATGCCTTCCCTCCAAGTCTGTCCATTGTGTTCACACATTGATATGCTGTTCAAAAAACATCCAAGTGCCAAACTTGGAAGAATTACATCCATGACATGTTTCACAATAACTCACATTTCTCCTTAACCACAAAACCAAATGGATGGGGTTTTCTGCAAAAATATACGTAAGATGGTATGTTTTTAGACCCTGAAGTAGCATTTAGAAAGTTTAACCATACTGGAAATTATCAAATCAATATATGTTCGTATTCTTTTCTTTTCTTTTCTTTTTTGAGGGGGTGGAGCATACCGTATTTTATAATTATTGAGTCGGTAAAGAGGATTCTCCGAGAAGACTTAAACTGTCAAAATTAAAAGTTTCCATTAAATACTTAAAAGAAAATGCTGTGGCATTTGCTTTAGAAAAGGATGAGATAAGCTTTTTCTTTTGTAACTAATGTTTGATTCAGGGCACTAAAAGAAAAGCTCATAACCCATTAAAACATACACATAATTGACTATAATCGCATTGTATGAACTGAAGACACTGGTATTTATCATTTCTACAGATAAAAATCGCGTAAATAGGACAAAATAGCACAAAAGTCATTTAGCAACTTGAGTATTTTACCCCTTTTTAACATTAGCTAAAGTATTTGTTCGTGTAACCTTAGAATCTACCCCCTCTCTATTCGGTACATTGAAATCATATCTGTTTATTTTAATCTTTAGGTGCCACGTTCGAACGCCCTACTCAGTCGACAGCGTGCCAACTTGGCATATTACATATTTTTATTGTATTAAACCTGCCTAAACCGATCGATATATCGGCACATGCATAAGTTCGCTAAAAGGGCTTCTAGAGATTCCGTTCCTCTCACATATAACTTGCATTCTATGTGGTGATTGACTAGCAAGCGGTGTTGCCTACTGAATTTGCGTGTACATTCCAAATTTCTGTCACTGTTTAGTGTGCAAAAGTCATGTCTTTACAGTAATGTAGATATTGGCATTTGAAAGAAAAGCAATCATAAAGTTGTCATTCAGTTTGTAATGCATCTGAACAAAGCTTAGAATTTTCTTTAAAATTTTACTTACTGCATGTCCATTCAACAGAAATCTATAAAAGTTATATAAACATAAATAAAGAAACAAACGAAATATAAAAATCATAATCATTTAAAAAACAAAATATTTTCCTTAAGCATGACCACGTTGCTGTCTCAAAATAATGTGGCACTCCGGCGATTTCCACCATGGCACACAAAGAGTTTAATGATGACAACATTGCTGCCCAGATTATCTTTTTTTACTGACCTCTAGCAGCTTGGATCATTAAACATTTTGTTTTCTTTTTCAGAGTTTCAAATTCATCTCTATGTCTATCCGTGAAAACCTTTGTGAAAATGTATTAAGCTTTACTTACCACCTGTACCTGCCGAAAATAGAACTCTGTTCTATTAACACCAAAGCAGTGAATGTCCTGATCTCTTGGAAATGGGTAAACTACCATTGGGTCACTTGCGTAAAAGTGTTTGTGCCGTTGTCATGAAAACAACACTAAATCGAGGTCTATACAGAATCACTTTTTTTTTTCTGAAAGAAAAACCAGGGCTACTTATTTCTCCGGTCGATACAAGCTCTCTTTAAAAGTGCCCATTTTTTTTTTCTGTAGAAACAATAGCAAAAAAAAAAAAAGATATAAAGTATTAGGCCTCGGGTTGATGGGTAAATCGAATCGCGACAGTACCTTTAATACAGCACGCAATACTTTGATTTGGGAAAACAAAACCACAGTGTTTTTTTTAATGAGATTGACAGCCTTTCCTCATTTTCTCCTTTTTCTCTTCCTTCATCTTCTTTGTGTTTTATAATGTCACTTAATTAAAGTTATAGTATGGTTTAATCAATTGTTATTATTCCCAGTAATATATTATTCCTTATAGTATTTTGGAAGATATTTGGCAGGAAAAATTAAGTAGTACATTTTCTTTTTCGTTCAGAATTTTTTCCCCCAATAACAAAGATTAATTATTACATTTTACCGGAGGGGTAATATCTGAGGAATTTTTTCTTTTATTCTTTTTCTCATTACATATTTTGGTTTCATTTAACTAAATTTAGATTTGGTCCGCGATTAACAATGAATTGTAGCTGAACATGCATTTACTGTTGCTAGTCACGTGGCATTTCAAATACATTACGCAATGTTACAAAGTTATTGTTAAGGCTGTCATTGTATCAAATTTGTAATTATCATAGTCTACACAAAATATTACACAGTAACTGCATTCATAGATATACTGCTCTAGCAATAATTATTAAACAAACCATTTTTGATGATGGGTCAATAATAAATAAATAAATATATATATATATATATATATATATATATATATATATATATACGTACAATACACGAAACAAAATATACCCATTAACTGCGTTCATCGTGATCACAGCAGTAATTATATATATGAAGAGTTTGTTTGCAAAAACCGATAAGTCCATACTTGCCAAACGGAGATATTTGCGATTAAAAGTCAAGAAAAATAAAGAGAATGATAAGAAAATTTTTGCTTCTTTTGACCATAACTTCAAAAATGTACTTTTATATGTAGTGACCAATATATCATTTAAAAGGTATTATTTTGTACTTTATGACAGAGACCGTACTTCAAAATCTTCAAAAATGGACTTATCGGTTTTTGCAAACAAACTCTTCATATATACACATACATGCAAAAGCTATACAAAATATGTTCGACCAATACCTGTACATAATCCATAGGTCCTACCTATAAACTGACACCCTTCCATCGCTCATGCGAATCACCAAAGGCAACTCGCAATGATTTGTAAACGTGCACAGTCACAGCGAGTGTAGCGACCTGCGAGCGGAGCTGAGCGAGCTCGAGCGATTCACTTGTGTGCGAATCCATTCGCGAGTTGCCTTTGCAAAAGGCTGGGCATACCCTAGTAGGAATACCTCTCTTAAGTCAGATACAAGCATATAACAGGGCCGGCGCAGTGTTTTCAAAAGTGTGGAGGCCCACTGCTGAAAACTGCTTATCCAATAAAGGCGAGTAGAATAGAGTCAAAAGGGGCCTGAGCTTTCGATCATAGCAGAATCTTCGTCAGAGGCAAAAGGACCATTTTGGGGTCATTTTGGTCACTGTACCTCTGACGAAGATTCTGCTAGGATCGAAAAAAAAAAAATAAACAGAGTAAGAGTTTGACCGAAATCTGGAAATAACTCTTTATCAATGATTCAATGAATTTGATTCATTCTTTCCTATTAAAATCACTTCCAATCAAATTGCACACTATTCAGTTATTACTCAAATCAATGACAATGTTATCTGATGTGTAATTTGAAACTACTAAGGATACAAAGTGGGATTTTTTTCTGTATATGATTCAAAGAACTGTTTACGACCCAAGTCCATCAAACAAAGTCCTCCCTCAACAAGAGCATTGATGTAAATGTAAGTTGTGATAATGATATACGTAATAATTCTTATTTACAATGTTGCATTGCAAAAATAGTTGAATGGAATGTTATTTGACGAATGTGACCCTGCACCACAAAACCAACCAAACGTCGCCAGACAAGGATTTTTAGTTAAGGGCAGTTTCTGAAAGAGCAGACTCTAAGCTTTATAATGATGTATAGCTCAATGAAAATGGACTCTCCTAACCTATTTAAATACTGGAAAGAAAGCACACACTCTGGAAAAGTGTGAACCGAGAAAAAGGCTCTGAAGTACAGGGTCTATCTGTCTATTCAAGCGCTTAATCTTTACCACACCGTGTTAGCTGTGAGATGAATGGGACAAAAAACAGGATGTAAACCACTGGAGCAACAACAATGAAGGAATTATCAGATTAAGCTTAAATTAAGCATGCTCTATTAACACATTCTGTCCATGATTAATGTCAATTATAAAATGAGTTCAAGAATGTAGCCAATAGGAAGCGCTGAAATGAGCCACGGCGTTGTTTATTTTAGTCCCATTGCACTTGCGTGTTATCCTATGGTAAATTGCCGATGTGTGCTCGGCTCCTTTGAATTTATTGCATGCAATGCTTATGCAAAGGTTGATATCGCGATATCGATTGCCAGCGAAACGAACGAAAAAATGGCTGCCTCCAGCTCGGATCCGTTGCAGGCGCAGTTTGAACTGTTGAATGACGAGGAATTTGATGAATTAATCCATGGAACTGAATCGGCGAGCACCAAGCGATCTCTGAAATTCGGATGGCAAGATTTGAGGCCTTTGTGAAATTTACCAAGACTTCATTGACGGATATTTCCAGTGAAAATTTGGATCAGCTACTGTCAGCAAAACGTAGTAGACCAATTCAGACAATCAGGTATGCAGTACAGTAACAGTACAGTACAGTAGTCAGTTACAGTGTTAGATCTACTGTTAATAGTACTCAGACAATCAGGTATGCAGTACATTACAGTACAGTAGATCTACAGTGTTAGATCTACTTTTGCAGGTGAAGAACAGTACAGTGTTAGATCTACTGTTGCAGGTGAAGAACATAATCATAGACCCATTTTATAAAACAAATGATGCACAGGATTATTTCGTGGCGTTAGTGAAGGTGCGGTTCACTCTCGAGTGTTGACAATGGTGCAACATGCACTAAACCATCAATACTCTCGAGTGCGCCGCACCTTCACTAACGCACTCTATCCTGTGCATCATTTGTATACTTTCAAGCATTAGCCTTTACTATCCCTTCAAAAGTTATCAGACTTGAAAGTGAAGAGTGTGCAAAGGATTATCAAGAAATAAAAAGGGTCCTCCAAGACATACCTGATCTCACTGCGCTACAAAAAAGGGTTGTAGAAAAACTGCTGAAAATGCACTTTCCCATTCATTTTATGATCCCAAACTTTAAGGGACTGTACAGTACTGGTTGAGGTGGGGATTTATGTTTTGAACATTCCTAAGTGAGATAATGAGAGAACTCTTATGAAATATGAAAGAGGCATGTAATTTTAAGAATGATTCAACATTTATTTGATGAAAATTGGTTTTCAAATGGCCGAGATATCAAAAAAAAAAAAATAATAATAATAAAAGGCGACAGGCCACGCCTTTTATTAGGATCTCTTTGTTTCACCTTGTTTTTGGATATCTCAGCCATTTCAAAACCGGTTTTCATCAAATAAACTTTTGACACCCCTTAGAATTGCATGTTCTTTGACATCTCATAGAGTGGTTTCTGAATATCTCTCAAAACGTTAAAAGCCAAATACTCACCTCAACCAGAACTGTACACACCCTTTAAGAATAATGTAGAAGAAGGGTAGCTCTTTCAGAAAATATGAAAAACTTAATATTGACTTGGTTGACCCGTTTCACATATTTTTAATCCTCACTTCGAATCAAAGGGTGCGACTTTATGTTCGTTTTGTGGTGCACGGTCACAAATGACAACAATAGTAATAATGATAGTAATGATAATAATAGTAATAATAATAATAATAATAACAATATTGACAATCGCACTTTACTCCAAACGACCCCCACAGACTTGGGTCGTTTTTGTATTCAGATGCTCAGCGATATCTACTTAGCAAATGTAGCAGCCGAAGCTTGAACTGTAAAACGGGACAAACAGGCCAATGCCGTATACATAGCTTGGAATAGAGTAAAGTAGGCCTACTTTTGTCAATTTGCTCCAAAGAGTACATGTCGTTGTCATGTAAACGACAATCAATAAAACGGACAGGATTTTCTTTTTCTTTTGTTCTTTTGTTGACCTCAGAAAAAAAAAATCACCAGGTCATTTTTATCTCTGGAAGGTTAGAATTCCTGTCGATTTTTCTTTTTCTCTTTTGCTCTTCTCTTTTTTCCCTTTTTAATCATTTCAGTCCCAAGTATGGTTGAGACTTGGTTCTTACCTAGTTTTCTTTGAATGGCATATCGCTTTGTCTCCGTATGTAAGGTGGCCGCATTTACACTGGTTTAAGTGTTAATGCATTCTTATATATTGAGTAGGTTGTCCACGTGTTGGCATGGTAATAAGATGAAGACATAATGAGATAAAGACGTTCTCAAGCGATTCGCTCTTTCTCTAGTGGTTATCTTTTCTTAAGTGTTGATATCAACATTTGAGAAAGAACAAATCGCTAGAAAAAAAATAGTGTGCAGAAAAAAAAAAAATCTGTTGGTGAATATAGAATGAACTCTGTTCCAGTTTTGTTTTTATCTTAGATTTATGTACTGTCTTGGGTATATACATACATACATATGTATGTATATATATATATATATATATATATATATATATATATAATGGTATTATTATCCGCGTGTTGGAATAAGAGCATGAAGACGATGAAGACAAACAAGTTGACATAATGCATTAGAATCCAACTTCATTTATTTGTAAACCAAATTTTCGACCCTTGCACGGATCTTACAAATAAATAAATAAATGAAGTTGGATTCTAATGCATTATGTCAACTTGTTTGTCTTCATCGTCTTTATATATATATATATATATATATATATATATATATATATATAATGTATATATATATATATATATATATATAATATATATATATATATATATATATATGAAGAGTTTGTTTGCAAAAACCGATAAGTCCATTTTTAAGGATTTTGAAGTACGGTTTCTGTCATAAAGTACAAAATAATACCTTTTAAATGATACATTGGTCACTACATATAAAGGTATATTTTTGAAGTTATGGTCAAAAGAAGCAAACATTTTCTTATTATTCTCTTTATTTTTCTTGACCTTTAATCGCAAATATCTCCATTTGACAAATATGGACTTATCGGTTTTTGCCAACAAACTCTTCATATGTATATCTATATCTATATATATATACATATATATATATATATATATATATATATGTATGTATATATATATATATATACCGGTTTGAATCATGTGATATCAGTACTGTGTGTGTGTTATATATATATATATATATATATATATATATATATTTATTTTTTTTTTTGGGGGGGGGAGGATATTGGATACCTTCTTAAAAAACACAAGGATGGTATTTCATCCAGTGATCGGTTGCCGATTTTGTTGAAAACCTGTGGAGTCAAATTCATTTACCTGCCATTTTCTCAGGAATAAAAAAAAAGAAAATATGTGTACACATCATGGCATTTAGGAAAAACTATAAAAATGGTGCATTAAATCATGAACAGTGGATTGGCCCTTTATAAATCGGTAATGATAACTCTTACCAAAAAATAGATAATTCTTTTTTTTTTCTGTTTCATTTATTCTAATCTTTTATAAAGCAGAGGAAAATTCCAAGGGTAAAAAATATTCATGTACAAATTTAATATTCAATCATTAAAGATGCTTATTACCTAATAAAAGCTTACATACATAAACAATAAACAGTTATCAAGAACATTGTCATCTATAACGTGGGAAAAGTCATAACACAAAACTGACAATAAGTAGCACTATACATGATCCCATTCTTTAAAATGAAATACATTGTATTGAACATTTCAGAATACATTGAATTTCAGTCTGTACTACATACCACTGCTACAATATATCTATCTCACTCTCTCTCTCTCTCTCTCGCTCTCTCTCTCTCTCTCTCTCTCTCTCTCTCTCTATATATATATATATATATATATATAATATGATATATATTATATGTGACCCTGCACCACAAAACAAACAAAAAGTCGCCAGACATGAATTTTTAGTTAAGACCATATTGGAGAAGAGGTGACTTTAAGCCTCAAAATGATGTATAACTCAAATCAAATGGACTCTCCTAACCTATCTAAACATTGGAAAGAAAGTACAAACTCAGGAAAAGTGTAAATTGAGAAAAGAGGCTCTGAAGTACAGTGTCTATTCAAGCGCTTAGTCTTTACCAAACCGTGCTGGCTGTGCGATGAATGGGACAAAAAACAGGAAGTAAACCACCCAAGTAACAACAATGAAGGGATTATCAAATTAAACTGAAATTAAGCATGCCTCATTAACATATTCTGTCCATGATTAATGCCAACTTTTTAAAGCAGTAGCATTATCCTATCAAAAGTTATTAGAGTTGAAAGTGAAGAGTGTGTACAAGGTTTTTCAGAAATGAAACAGGGACTCTAGAGACACACCTAATCACACTATTCCAACAAAAATGTTCGAGATAAACTGCTAAAAAACACATTTTCCCACCCGTTTTTTTTTTTCATGATCCAAAATTTTAGCATAATGTAAAAGAAGACTATTCTTTCAGAAAATATGAACAAGTCAATATCGGTTAGGTTGACCCATTTCACTTATTTTCAGTCCTCCCGCAAAATCAGTGTGTGCGACTTTTTGTTCGTTTTCTGATGGACGGTCACATATATATATATATATATATATATATATGAAGGGTTTGTTTGCAAAAACCGATAAGTCCATTTTTGAAGATTTTGAAGTACGATCTCTGTCATAAAGTACAAAATAATACCTTTTAAATGATATATTGGTCAATACATAAAAAGGTATATTTTTAAAGTTACGGTCAAAAGAAGCAAACATTTTCTTATTATTCTCTTTATTTTTCTTGACCTTTAATCGCAAATATCTCCATTTGGCAAATATGGACTTATTGGTTTTTGCAAACAAACTCTTCATGTGCATATATATGAACATGTGATTATCAAGCTATGGATGGGATAGCTATGAAAAACAAATTATATATATATATATATATATATATATATATATATATATATAGAAATATATAGAAATATATTTCTTTTCCCATACGCAGTCCGCTCAAGTGTACATGGATAAAAATGTCAAACACTCAAAACCTAGAAACCTTTGGGCATATTTTATAAAATTCGATCTCTTTTGGCTCGAAGTCATTAAGCTTATGACGGCCCATTGAATAATATATTTCACAAAAAAAAAAGAAGAATAGCCAGTCGGTTGGGATGAGGGGGATGGGGGGGGGGGGTAGAGGGGCATTGTCTTTGCGCCTGAACTTAAGAAAATGGTATGACTGACACTCGGCCATGGTAATTTCATAGTTGAGGGCGCTCTGGCATACAGCTTAAAACTTCCGATTCCAATTCAAATGACTCGAGTCCTTACATCCTGTTTACCCACCATGCCCTCTCGATCCAGGTGTTTAAATGAGTACCTAGCGACCCCAGAGTAATGGCATAGCCCTCGTTTACAAGAGAGCAGTTGGAAACCTGTTAAAGAGGCTACCCTGGACAAACAAAACCTTACCAATGTCATTGTACGTGTTGTGGTTTTATTTCTTTTTTTTTCAAACTTCTCTCCTCCCTCACTTGATTTCAAGTGAGTAGACATTGGTTTCTTTGATTTTGTTTTACATCGGTTTGTACTTTCGTTAATTCATTATTCGTTTTCTTATCGTACAAATTTTGCTTTTGCGTGAGACATTCCATTTCTGTTCCCATCCTTATCTAATTTATATTACGCATATGTATATATTTTGTGCTAATGATACAATTATGTTTTCTTCATCTTGTTTTTCTATATCATATTTATTTTGTTAATTTACGGTTTCCGTCCGGTGTCAAGTTGTATCATCATGCTCACGACCAAATCAGTGTGTTTTCACCTCCTTTCAAAACGGCAATGGCTTGCCACTCGTCTTCGTCTGGAAGAGGCACTTGGTAGAACTTGGCAGATTCCGCGTAGTTTGGCATCAATCGGAGCACCACCTTGTCACCTTGGAGACCAATAGTGTAGAGTGTTTCATGAGATACGGCGAAGTCTATGAATCCCGAGTGAGAAAATGGGAAATATTCCAGCTTTCGAATCATTGTTAGATTGAAACCAGAAGCCCGCAAATTGGAGAGAGCCGGGTAGATGTACAGACCCCAGGTAGTTTTAAAGAGAAGGTGATGTCCTGGCAGAGAAGTCAGAAAAGGCGTGTTAAGTTCCACGAATCACATTCTTGAATATTCTTATAAATCCAAACCAGCACTAAAGGTATATTTGTCACAACGCCCTTTCAAACTCTTAAATCAGATTACACCATGAAATCGTAGTGTGCATATATTTCTTATTTATTTCAGGTGTGAAATTCTTCAATTTGCCCCCCCCCCCCTCTAAAATCAAGTTTGTTAAAGGTCCTGTTTACCTTTGGGATCAGCACGTTGATCTATTTTTTTCAAGAAATCACATTTTATGATGCATACGCGTAGGTCTGTTGTACCACAAAACATCCTATCATAAAACAAATGCGATAAAGCCTTAAATATAAGGAAATATCATTATTTTTCTTAATTATCAATGTGCCATGGTGGAACCTCTTGTGTGTCAAACAAAAGCTGAAAAAAAAAATATTCAAAACTTTACCTTCACCTCCGATTTGAAGGCCAAAAAGAGGAACATGCTCAAAGGGATACGTGTAGATCTTTTCTGGGTTACCGTGTCCTGTCATACTTTTGCGGTAGAGTTCCGCTCCGTGTATCCAATAAAGGTACCTGCATTTATGGGGGGGGGGGATATCAGAAACACATTACGTTTGTCATGATTCATTCCGTACAAATGATTGGACATGGTACTGTGCATGGTTGTCAGTCCCCATTGTGACCGTGCATCAAAAAACAACAAAAAAGTCACATCCCTAATTATTATGTACGGACTCAAAAAGGTGAAATGGATCAACCGAGTCAATCTTGAGTTTTCCGATTTTTCTAAAAGAGCTGTCCTTCTTTTACATTATTCTTTAGTTTGGGATCATAACTTGAATAAGGAAATGTGTTTTCAGCAGCTTTTTCTGCAACCCTTTTTTTTTTGGGGGGGGGATTAGAATAATTGGGTATGTCTCAAAGGCCCGTTTTCATTTCTTGAAGCTGTTCGCATACTCTTCATTTTCAAGTTAAGAACGTTTGAAAGGATAAGCTACTGCTTTGAAAGTTGGCATTAATCAAGGACAGAATGTGTTAACAGGGCATACTTAACCTTAATCTGATAATCGCTTCATTGTTGATGTCCAGTGGTTAACATCCTGTGTTTTGTCCCTTTCATCACACAGGTAGCACAGCTTGGTAAAGATTAAACGCTTGAATAGACTCTGTACTTCATGCAGCTGATCCTCTTCTCTCAGTCCACACTTTTCCAGAGTATGTGCTTTCTTTCCGGTGTTTAGATAGGTTAGGGGAGTCCATACGAACTAAGTTAAATACATTATTGTAAAGCTTAGTGTCTGCTCTTTCAGAATCTGTCCTTAACTAAAAACCCATGTCCGGTGACTTTTTGCTGGTTTTGTGATACAGGGTCACATTTGTCCATTTCGAACGTCACAATTTTTTTTTTAATAAACAACAAAGCGTGAATAAATAAATGTGAATAAATGAATATATTAAAACAATTTACCCATCTCGATCATTTGCTTCCATGGACAACACGTCAGGGCCAACAGAAACAAATACTCCCAATGTTTTCAAGTTGACCAGAGATATTGAGGTGATGGCAGTCGTCAATGTTACAGAAAATCCAAAGATGACTCGATTCTTCGCAGACAAGGCAAGGTAAATATTGGCCTCTTCTGGCAATAGGAAAACAAAACATCTGAAACGCGTCCAAATCGCTCGCCTTATGATATGACGTGAAGCGTAATATTACCCATAATACGCACAAACAAACGTACTCTATCTCTCTCTCTCTCTCTGGGGGGGGGGGGGGGGGGTTGCTGTGGTTGAATTTCTGTGGCCCTACATGATTTTTTTTTTAATTTATTTATAAAGATGTTATTCGCAATGAGTCCATTTTTATCAATTCTTCTAAATCACGATTTCGTCAAACTCTGTTCGCATAGATCGCGGATGATGAAGAGATCAGACATGACTGTCGTTTACATCTTATGATAATAAACTTTCTTTACAAAAATCTTTACAAAGAGGAAAATATGAACTTTCCAATTTTCCGTGGGTGTTTGGGGCAAAAATCAATACGAATAATAATACATTTCTCGTTTTAATGCAAAAGCCCATAAGTCCGCCTAGCGAGGTAAATCTTTCGAATCCAAATACTTCTCCAGTTCTTAGCAATACTCATAAAAATAACACACACACACTTACAAACACACACACACACACACACATACACAGACATAGGCTTGGTGATGAACATGTGTAAGAACATTTTTGTTTATTATAATGTACTTAGTTATACAGCATTTTAAAGGTTAGAGTCTGCTCTATCTGCGCTTATTTAAAAAAAAAAATGATAATCCTTATTTTGCGACATTTTGCTGGTCTTGTGATGTACCAGGCGCGGTGGAGCACCCCAATTTGCATCTCATTATCGCCCCGTTCTATTTGAATTTCCAACGGGCATCCACGGCTGTCCGAAACTGTGTGCATGAAAAAGTCAAATCTTTACCTTCTCCTTGTGCCGCTATGCGTGCCGCTAGTAAACCCAAACTTCCCACACTATCTAAGTTTTTAAAAACCTTCCTTTTGATGAAAAAATTATGAAATTTGCTGCACTAGAACTTGAGATATGAAAGCGTTTTGAAAATCACCTCTCGCAAAACATGCTCTCTGTTTTTTTCCGACTGGACAATGGCCGGGCTCCAATGTGTCCGAAATTGGCAACATAAGTTTATCAGGCCTCAATCCATATATGGTGAAAGTTTTCGCTTGGTTCCACCTGTACTTTTTGAGAAATCAACTTGTTTCTACAGGGTTTGGAATAGAAAATTGTAGTCAGCGGAACAATTGAAAATGACGTCATTTCTTTTCCCGTAATAGTGGGCATGCGTGGTACGTGAGATTCAGGATTTCGTGCTCACTGTTGGTTTGCATGTGACGCAGTCAATTTTGCTGAGTGTCGCATGGCGGTGACTGCTGAGTTGCTGCCGCGCACGCTGTATGCAGCAAAGCGTTGTGTGTGCTGTGACATGCAACGCTACAGTCACGCGATTATATATACATGGGACCGACCTGTACGCTTTGCGTTCGAGTCATTTTTGACACCACCTTCTGTTTTTTTTTCCGACACAACCATGGCCGGGAATATTACGGTATAACATATAAAATGCAAGCAGATAAATAAATTTAGGTTTACTTTGTTCGAATGGCGCTTTGGTTCCGCAATCACACTTCGTGAATTTTAGGATGATTTTCGAGGCATATTTTTGGTAATTTTGCTCGCCAGGTTTTCGCTAAAATTTCACATTTTATCATTGTCAAATCCTTTAATATGTTCTATGTGCATATTCGGACATGTTTTCAAATTCAAACTAACTCAATTTTAATCCGAAAATATGTTTCCTTAAATTGTTATTAGCTTGAGAAGTTGTTTACTTTTTCTCAACTACGCGAGTACATGTTGTTTACTTTATGCAAATGAGGCTCGGCTGCCGATGGATTTCTGCGAGATAATTGGGGTGCTCCACCGCGCCTGGTACTGTCATACATATTTAGTTCGTTTATTCTAAATAGATAATGACATTAACTCTTTATGTGACATGGTGGAAACCCCCGTGTGCCACATTATTTTGAGACACCAACGTGGTCATGCGTTGAGAACACATTCTGTTTTTTAAGTTTATATAACTTTTATAGATTTATATTATATTACTAACGAAAAAAAAAGTTGTAGAGAAAATGCTAAGCTTGGCATTGATGTAAATTCTATGACAAATCTAAAATTGCTTTTCTTTCAAATGTCCTGTAACTACATTACTGTAAATGTATGGATTTTGCACACAAGCAGTGACAGAAACTTAGAAGGCAGGCAAATTTGCAGGCAAATCCAGTATGAAACACTCTTCGTCAGTCAATCACCACATAAAGAGTAAGCAGACGAGAGGAAGGGAATCGCTAGAAACGCATTCATTGTACTGTGACATTGGCAATTTATCGATCGGTTTGGGCGGGTGTGTGCGTTTGACCGGAATATGCGAAGTTGGCACGCCATCGACTGAATCGGACGTGCGAACGTGGCACATTTCCTTTATGTTAAGTAAGTATATTAAACATGGCAAGGACGGTTGACGTAAATTCATTATTAAAATTGAATCATATCTATTCTTTTAAGTGATTTGTTTTAACTTGTATTTTTTTTTTCTGAGCTAGCAATATTCATTATGCAATATCTCCCGTCTTACGGGAAACTGTCTCGAAGACGTCAACGAAAATTCCAGCTCGAACGATCTCGTAATTCTCATTTGTCCAGTACAACTGCCGCTCCCTCTGGTCGACTACGATGTCCCACACATGCGAGGTGGTGAACGGAATGATTCTGACAACGAAACCATCTGGTTTGCACACAACAAATCTAGATTTACCGACCAGAATCACGTGACCAGCGACCTCAGAATCGTCCACACCTGAAAAGAAACAGTTTCCTGCAATCATGATATTTCTACACAATTTTGGTATTTCTACACAATCTTTAAAGGAAAACTAATGAAAGAAGACATTCTTGACTATGCCATGACCTAAAACTGTAATACCGAAATGTTAAACTGAGCAATATGTCCATCCAAAGCACGGAACTTTTGCTACGACGGATATGTAGTTGCAACGACCATTGAATATATTTACAATACGTATGTCCCTGCCTCTCTTCTGATTCCTATTTCATTATCATGACCATATTAAAAATGGAGCATTATCAACAAAATATTTATTCCCATCAGAAGAGAAAACCAATTTCATGATTACAATTTTGGCATATCTTTTTATTGAACAGCATCTACAGGCCTACCTGCCAGTCTGTTTCTCTAATATAACTTTGCATAATTTCTGTGGTGAATTGAACTGTTTGTGTTCAAAAACAAACAAACCTCATTTGCATTTTTTCCTTTGAAAGATATACAATGTACTTCACTCAATACACAGCAAGAGATATTTCCGAAGATAGTTTTGAGCAGCTTCAACCCGTTGAGCACGAACTGATTTCGCTATAAGACACGTAAGCATTGTTCCAAATTTCCGGTAAAATAACATCCTTATAGTATTGATTTTTTTTTCTTTGACAATAAGATTAGGTTAAAATCGACACAATGTAGAGGAGATCCAATTCTTCAATGTGACACTCCAAAACCCAGTACCCCCAAAAGAAAAGAAAAAAAAAGAAAATAGGATATGACGCTCTTTTGATTATCAACAGACGATAATAATGTGAAATGTATATACAAACTAATTGATATATTTATTTCAACATTTAGATATTTCAATTTTATCATCTGTTTGCAGTTGAAACACCGTTTGCATTAGAGGTTTGGTTGTAAGTCTGTCATGGACCAGTTTTGATTGCGACTAATAAGTCTCATGTTCTGTTGGAAAAAAAAAAGTGGAAATGAATGTGGAGTTAAACCATGAGGAATTCATTTTTTTTTTGAAATTTCCAAAACTTTCAGGCAACTGGATTATCCATGAGAAATGCAAATATATGTATGATATGTAATATTATGACTACCGTATGAACACCGTAAGGGCGTGCTTAGTCATCTTAAAGGGGATGACTAGTAACTGATCAGTGGGAATCAGTGGGAATGCTGGAGGAAGATTTTTTTTTTTTCAATTCTTGTGGGAATCATTTAAGAGGGGTGTTGTGTGAAAATTATTTGCTTTAGAACGGTCTCATACTAGTATCCCAGTAATGTGCAGTTTAATGCCCCGCCAATGTACATGCATGCTAACCTGTAAACATTAAACTGTACATTACTTGAATATGAGACCATTCTGAAGCAAACAGTTTTCACACAACATTTATAAAATGTACGTAACTCTTAAATGAATCCCCCCAAGGACTGGAACAATCATCCCCCAGCATTCCCACGGATTCCCACTCATCATTTACTAGCCATCCCCTTTAATGCAGAGAGCAGAATAATCTTTTACAGCGTATATCATCCATACGATAGCACTATTAAGTGACTCTACAATTATAGTTCAATATTTAAGTGGTAATTACGAAACTTTTTAGTAAGAAAATTTTAGCAGAATGTGTCATTCTACTAGCTGGGAGAGAGACTGATCAAGGTGCGTGTTCACCCTCACAGAAACACAATATTACAATCGCGTAAACGTTTTGCTTTGCACCTTCTAAATGCCCTGTCAGAATATGTAAACCTATTATGATATAGAGATTTTAGTAGCAAGGTAACATACTAGTGAC